>NC_084496.1:21816145-22130953 GCF_030035675.1 Rhineura floridana
ATCATTAACAATAAGAGCCTCACACCTTGCGGCCTATAACTGAATGCCTAAGTCCATAATAAGATGTTGAATTGACATAAATGGAGCCATCCCACATTTTTGCTTCCAACATAGCTCACAGTGGATTTTGTATTACTGGGGAATAATGTTACAGAAATCACACGATCTATAATACCCTGCATTTTCCCATGTAGTTCTCTGAAGTGTCATATCAAGTATTCTAGGATGTTTAGCTAATGGAATCAAAGGAGAACATACTGGTCATAACCCTTTCAGCTATTTATGCCAAACTTGAAACATGGAAAGCCTAAACAGTTTATGTATATTTTTGAGAAAAGACATTGATGTAGCTTCACATGGTAAAGACCGCAAAGGGTTCTTTATTCAGCATTTGATCTTTGATTAAAATAATCAAGTATTGTTTCGCTTTCAGGATTATATTACATAACTGATGAAGTTATTTCAACATTTTTATTAACATCTTTGATGAGGAGGTACAGAGCATGCGTATCAAATTTGCAGATGATACAAAATTGGGGGGCACAGCTAATATCATGGAAGACAGAAACAAAATTCAAAGGGACCTTGATAGGCTGGAGCATTGGGCTGAAAACAACAGAATGAAATTCAACAGGGAGAAATGCAAAGTTCTACACCTAGGAAAAAGAAACCAAATGCACAGTTATAAGATGGGGAATACTTGGCTCAGCGATACAACATGTGAGAAGGATCTTGGAATTGTCCTTGATCACAAGCTGAATATGAGCCAACAGTGTGATGTGCATTAAAAGAAGTATAGCTTCCAAATTGTGTGAAGTATTAGTTCCCCTCTATTCCGCACTGGTTAGGCCTCATCTTGAGTACTGCATCCAGTTCTGGTCTCCGCACTTCAAGAAGGATGCAGACAAACTGGAACAGGTTCAGATGAAGGCAACAAGGATGATCAGTGGACTGGAAACAAAGCCCTATGAGGAGAGACTGAAAGAACTGGGCATGTTTAACCTGGAGAAGAGAAGACTGAGGGGAGATATGACAGCACTCTTCAAGTACATGAAAGGTTGCCACACAGAGGAGGGCCAGGATGTCTTCTTGATCGTCCCAGAGTGCAGGACAAGGAATAATGGGCTCAAGTTGCAGGAAGCCAGATTTCGACTGAACATCAGGAAACATTTCCTAACTGTTAAAGCCATATGACAATGGAACCAATTACCTAGAGAGGTAGTGGGCTCTCCGACACTAGAGGCATTCAAGAGGCAGCTGGACAACCATTTCTCAGGAATGCTTTGATTTGGATTCCTGCATTGAGCAGGGGGTTGGACTTGATGGCCTTATAGGCCCCTTCCAACTCTTCTATTCTATGATTCTAAATTGCAATGCATCATTGTAAATGCTAATATTTAGGAGTCCCCAAACCTCTCCATTTGGCTCTCTATACAAAATTTCCATAGCTAATTTTGATTTCCTATTTTGAAAAGCAAATTTAATTTAACAAATCTTACCCTTTTTAAACCATCTACACAAATGCATGAACGTGTGTAAATGTTATGCACATCCTCTCTCTTTTATTTTTGGTGATGAATTAGGGTGTTCAAGTTGGCAGCGCACAGAGGGTGAGCACTCTGTGGCACAACTCGAAGCCTCCCTTGGGTGTCCTTAGCCCTATGAAGGCTGCTGTTGCTGATGCGCTGATGAAACAGCCTTCCTGTCTTTTTCTCCCCATAAAAAGCTGATTGCATCTGTGGCAGCCACCAGGATGCCCACAGAATGTGGAAAGCTGGGGGAGAAGTCAAGTTATTTCTAGACAGTCTGTGCTTTGGTCTTGGATGACCATATATATATATATATAAAGTAAACACAGCAACAACAGACTTGAAGAAAGTGGCACCAACTGCTTTTGTGTAGAGCCAGTGTGGTATAATTGTTATAGTGTTGGACTAGGACCTGGGAGAAAAGAGTTCACATCCCCCTCTCAGCCATGGGCCAGTCACTATATCTCTGCCTAACCTACCTCGCAGGGTTGTAATGAGGATAAAATGGAGAAGGGGAGAACTTTGCTTTGAGTTCCTTGGAGGAAAGGTGGGATAGAAGTGCAATAATACAGAAATTTTGTTGTTGTTATGTGCCTTCAAGTCAAGCACGACTTATGGCGACCCTATGAATCAGCGACCTCCAAGAGCATCTGTTGTGAACCACCCTGTTCAGATCTTGTATGTTCAGGTCTGTGGCTCCCTTTATAGCTGGAATAAAAGCTGAGCCTTCAAGAGATCTGAGTCCTGTTTCGCTGAATAGATTGCTCCCATCAAACTATATTTGAAGGTGAACACTGACAATTGCCCAAGAGTCTGACTCCTTGTTGATTCTGCTGTAACAGACTAACACAGTCTGGAAACTGAAAATCACATTTGTCTTTGATTATAGAGCCATCATCCAACACTGTCACTGGAGGTTCAGGTGGCTTCAGTGTCTAGGAGTGTCTTTTGATTTGCCAGCTTTGGTCCCTTTTGGACAGAGACGACTTGGCCACAGTGCCCCATGCTCTGGTAACTTCCAGAATGGATTATTGCAATGCACTCTATGTGGGGCTGCCCTTGAAGATGACTTGGAAATTTCAACTGGTCCAAAAAGCAGCAGCCAGTTTTCTGTCTGGGGTTCCTTTTAGAATTCATATAACCCCTGTTTTAAAACAGCTGCAGTGGCTGCCAGTTCATTTCTGGGCCCAGGTCAATGTGCATATTTTAGTTTTTAAAGCCCTACAAGAGTTAGGTCTCAAATATCTGAGAGATCACCTCCTTCCCTACAAATCCTGTCAGGTGTTGAGATCAGCAGAGGGGACCCTTTTGGTAGTTCTGCCACCCTTGGAAGCTCATGGGGTGGTGGCCCGGAAGAGGGAATTATCTGTGCCAGCCCCTAAGTTGTGGAACTCAGAGCTTGGAAAAGTTACTTTTTTGAACTACAACTCCCATCAGCCCAATCCAGTGACCATGCTGGCTGGGGCTGATGGGAGTTGTAGTTCAAAAAAGTAACTTTTCCAAACTCTGCACTAAGGTGCATCTGGCAACTTCAGAGTACCACTTTCAGTGAATGCTGAAGACGCACCTCTTTACCCTGGCCTTCGACACCTGAGATGCATATGTTTAGGGATCACCCTACTTTCTGTGATGTTGTGTAGAATGTTTTTAATTTTGCATTTTAAAATGGATGTAACCTGCCCTCTGGGTGAAGGGTGGGTAATAAATTTAATAATCATAATAAATCTTTCTTTTGACATCACACAAGTTCTACTCTGCAGTCACAAGATGGCAGCAGTGCCTTGAGAACGACAACATGCACCATCCATTTTTTTCCCAGAAGACCTTTAAGCGTTATCGAAAGGGTCGAAATCAATAGAAGCAAATGGGAACTGCCACACAACGTTGCAGCATACTGGTAGGGAACTCAGGTTATGGAGATGACAACCAGTCCCACACCTGAACATTTCATAGCTGCAGTTTTTTGTTGCTACAGTTTTTTTTGTTTTGTTTATTACAACTTTATTTGGGGGGAAAAATCGATATAACTAACCAGTGCAATAGAGAGTGTAAAAATATGAAATACATCCCTGAAAGCATTATCTTACCTTTGCAAGAATGTATATAAACATTCAGATCATCATAAAATTAGCTAAGTTTAAAATGGTTAATAAATAATTAGTTCAAATGTTCTGAAATGTTCATCACAACCTGGTCTTAGCTCAGGGAAGAGGGGAACAACTTTGTTATGTTCTTTGTAGTCTATTCTTTCTCTTGAAACAGCTAATTCTTTCTTCACATATTGAGTTACAAGGTTGCTGTTGTTTTGTTATGGCTACTTGGATTTTTACCTGACAAAGGAGCCCAGCATGTCTGCACAGAGCATCTGCTATGTATGCAGAAGGTCTCAGTGTCAATCCCCACAGCTCCAAGTAGGCCTGGGAATCTATCCTGCTTAAAAACCAAGCGAGGTGCTGCCAGTCAGTGTAGACAATAGATGGATCAATGGTCTGACCGGGTATAAGGCAGCTTCCTTGGGAAGGCTTTTGTGAAGCAGCAGCCTGCAGGACTGAAATCTCTCCTTGGTCGGGGGCGGCAGCTGAGGAGACACTCCTCCCCCCCCGTGGCTATATGTTGAATGAGTTTTTAAGATCCTAAGTAAACATTAGCCCCGCTCTCAAATTGCTTCGGGGATAGACCTGTTGTAGAGCAGGTGGTCCCTGAGTTGGGTCAGGGGGGACTGTGCACAGCCCTAACTATAAGCTTTCCTCTCCCCCCCAAAAAACTCTGAATCCTCAACATTCTGTACATCCTGAATGCTCACGTCAGGCCATTAAAAAAATACATTCGGTTTGCAGACTTAAAAAGCAAGTGAATGGACAGCAGGGTGAGGGGCGTTCAGGGAGAGTGCTCTGATGCAATCACTGGCCTCAGCAGAGGCTAGGCAACCTTGGACAGCTTCATGCAGGGCTCCAATGAATACTGCACGAGAGCCAAGCTCAGATGTTGTTTCAGCAGCAGTCATTCTCAGGCTGAGCCTTATATATACTCTCTCAGTAGCCAGTTCTTCGCTGAGAGGTATCTCTTCATTTAGAGGCTCCATCCTTCTGCAGCAGATGACTGAGTGGGGGAGAATCCGGTTGCATTGAGGCTCTGAGATGGAGTCCTTTGAGTCAGAGGAGGGGAAGGTGACATCCTTGTACTGGTTCCACAGGCTGTTCTTGCCAAAGTGCTTCCAGTAGATTATGTTCCTCTGGGGGACAATTCCTCCTCTTGTGGTGAATCCCCAGGCTCATCACCCAAAAAGGGTGAGTCTGACCTTGGGAGTGTATCAGACAGAGTCCCATGGAAGGCATTTTAGCCACGGCTCCCCCAAAACCTCCACTCTGTAAATTCCCCTTTCCTCTCAGTCATTCAGAGGAACCCCTGAGAGGCATGACCCCTGGAACTTGGTTCCACTCACGAAAGTGAGGAGGGTGCCACAATATGTTCAATGTAATAGGAACTGTATTATTTGTTTTCTCTAAATGCCTTTCTCTTCCCTGACCTTTTTGGGACAAGTATGGGTTAAGATGTCTGGTGTGTGTAATAAATCTTTATATGGACAAAGGGTATATGACTGTGCCTGGAGGGAATTCTTTTGAAACCGGGAGTAAAAGTAATCGAGGGCCTTTCCCCCCGGCATTATATCCTTAGCTTGATCCTTTATTTATTGCTTCCTGTTGCACCATACTTTTTTTTAAAAAAGCTACCCCTGTTACTGTGATATCCGCATTGGTAACCTTGAGATTCAGAGCCGCTTTGCTTTTCAGTAAGTTCTATTTACACAGTGCATTCTCGGGTTATTTCATTGCTGCTTAGGCAGATGGCAACAGTGTCAGCTTGGATTTGAACGCTGGCTTTGGAAGAGCAGACCATTCATATTCATGCAGCTTTATTCTCGGGAACAAGCACAGGAACAGGAGATGAGGTGCATGAGTAATAGGGTTCAGCCAGTCTATCTTGAGTACGGATGGCGTGGGGAGGGAGGGGAGGAATTAATTCGCACTTGCTGGACGAATACGCAAACCACACGCAGCTATCCTTCTAGCTTTGTACTTCTCTTACTCTTGTGATGCAGTTCTCCAACCAAAAATGTATATTTAATAGGGCTGTGCACCGGATTTGACCAAGTCCCAAGCCAAATTGGGCTCATTCAGACATTTGGGGGGGGCTTGGCCAAGTTAGGGTGACATCCACACATCGCTTGGGGTCAGATTGGATGGTCCAGAGCAACCTGGGGCTGTCAGAGGGCAGGACATCAGGCAGGAAGAAGTGGCAGGCATCATGCCGGAGGGCCCAGTGCTGTGGTTCTCCTTCCTGCCTGAGCGCCGCCCAACAGGATTGCTGCTTCTCTCATCCGCTGATGAGCAGTGATCCTGTGGGGTGCGGGTGCTAGTTTGCAAGCAAAGCAACACCGCTCAGGATGGACGACTCCGCTGGACAGCTGTAACCTTGCAGGGTGCTCACTCACAAGTGGCTTTCCTGAAATAAATCCATTAATGAAACAGCACCCCGCAGAATTGATCCCTGTTCTTGGTCAGGGGTGGGGAGGAGATGCAGTACCTCCTTCCCCAGCCCCCTCCTGGCTGCATGTTTAATTAGGCTTTGCTTTAACCCTAATTAAACATTGGCCCTGCCCTCTAACTTATTCAGGAATGGCTATAAGGCCCTTAGGTCGACCCAGGATGAGTTGGTCTGATGCTTCCCCCAATTGGAGCCATGGGGAAGATTGGGTCATGTGTGCACAGTCCCAGCATTTAAAAAGCATACATTAGGGATATCTGCACATGAAAATGTGTGTATTTAGGGAAAGGAATCTACAAATGCATTACCCTAAGGGGAAATGGCTTGCAAAAATGCAGGTATAAAGCAAAATTGTGTACAAAGTTTTTTTTTTAAGAACTGATGTGGAAATGGAGTGAACTAAACTTAAGAATGGAAATGGAAACTGAGATGCACCAAAATTGATAGATGCTTACATCTCTAGACTGATGGCTGCTTTCAGTGGGGGTGGGGGGAGCGCATAGCATTCACTATCATTCAGTTTCCCAGAATGCCATGCTGTGGCATGGACATGGCTGTCCGTTGGTTTCCAAGTCACTTTCCCAGAATGCTGTGCTTCGGAAAGGATGTGGCTGCCACTTAGCTTCCCAGCATGCCAAGCTTTGAAAAGAACATGACTGCCAACTTGAGTATTTCCCAGCATGCCTTCATTGCTGAATTGTGGGCAGAACCGGGGCCACTGGGGCATCTGATTGATTCTGCCTCCACTCTCAAACAAAGATCAGATGGAGCTGATTTTGCCAACAGCTGCTTTTGATCAGCTCCCCAACACTGCATCATTCTGGTGCTCTGAGAAAGAACTGGAGTTGGCAGCTCAGGAAAAAAAAGAGAGTGTGCAGCTGAGCGTGCAAACAAATGAAACCAAGCTCATTTGCAAGGCTGCAAGCATTAATTGGTTTAATTGGGAGATTAAGCAAGCCACGCTCTTGCTGTTTCATTGGCAGAGTCAACTGCAAACCAAGAGCTGAGCTGAGAAGTCTGTTCGAAGAGGGGTTGGCAGCGAGGTAGCCAACACATCACCCTCCGGATATTGTGAGACTCAACACCCCTCCAGTAGAGGCTAGTCCATGAGGGAGAATAGGGCACTGCCCCACCAACCCCAGACGATCAGCTAGCCCCAACCTGCCTGCTTTCTTACTTACAAAACTAGAATGAGTTGGCTTTGCCTGTGATTGACTCTGGCTAAGCCTATCATTGACTCTGGAAGCACTTGTTATTGGGCTCTCTGCCTTCTGCCCCACCAGTCCCAATGGTCCTTGACCACTGGCCAGGCTGGCTAGGACTGATGGCAGCCATGACATCTGGGGGGCATTACATTGACTACTCCTGGGCTAGAGTGAGGGTGCTGGCATTGATCAGGGCAGGCAGGGGGGATCAAGGAGGGATACAGAGGAGGAATGGGCAATCTGGCATGGAGAGACACCAGGATGAGGACCAGAGAGCCACACCGTCATGGCCTGGCATTAAGCAAGAGCCGGGCTTTGGAGATGGAGGAGAAGCCACTTGAGTCTGTGCAGGGCCAGCCTACCATTAGAGTAACACAGCAGCATCAGGTGACAGAAGATGAGGATGGAGAACAGCAGCAAGGCATTGGAGGATAGAGCTGCATGTGCTTTGTCTTGCATCACGTACTCTAGCCTTCAGGTGTGGTGGAGAACATTATCCCATTTTCCGTGTTGAAGTAAGGTTCGATTGCCAGTCCAGTTGGCATCTGTGCCAAGGTTGCTGTTTTGTTCTTCGCCTCGAGGAGCAAAATGTCTTGGGCTGGTCCTGAATTCATGGCCATCAGCACACAAGCAGAAAAAAACAACCGGGTTCCCGATTGTGAACCCAAGGTGGACGGTTATGAGCCTCTGAAACTTGAGCCAGGTTTCTCACAGATGCTACCCCCCCCCAAATTCAATTCACCAGAGGAGTCAAGAGGCTTATGACCATAGGAAGAAGTCTTATACTGATTCAGACCATTGGCCCATCTAGCTGGGGATTGTCTACTGTATATTGTCTGGTAGCAACTCTCCAGTATCCAGAGCAGGGTTGCTTTTAACCCTATCTGGGACCTTCTGCGTGCAAAGCAGATGCTCTACCATTGAGCTACAGCCCTTCTCCATAGCACCTTCCACTCCCTGTGCAATGCCTGCCCAACAACACAGGAGACGTGCCACTGAGAGGCATTAAAGTGCTCACTTCCAGTCCAGGTAGCTGTCCTATTGAGAAGCCACAATCTTTCAATGTGTGGACGTGTGAACCCTAGGAAGGTCAATCTAGACAGAGGAAGTGATGTGGCAGGGATGAGGAGCAGGTGGATCTCCAGATCTTATTGAACTCCAACTTCCAATAGTTCTAGCCAGCAGGGATGATGTCCAGGAACTATATGAAGGCCACAATTTCCAAAACCCTGATATAAGACCACCATCTGTTTCCATTTCTCATTGAAGCAACTGAACTTGGAGCTGTCCAAGGTGCTGAGAATCTGGCTGCCTTGTTCTACGAGCCGTTTCCCACTGAGGACAGGACAAACAAGGCCAGGGCATAGCTGCTGCCTAGGGCTCTGCGTTTGACATTCAGGAGGGGAAATCTAAGGGATGGTGCCTCTTAGGTTGGCATTGAGCAAGGAGGGCGGAGCTTTCAGGCCTCAGCAAATGGCAGGCTCCTGAATATTGGGTTAGGAACATAGGAAGCAGCCTTATACCGTGTCAGACCATTGGCCCACCTAGCTCAGTATTGTCTACACTGACTGGCAGCAGCTGTCCAGGGTTTCAGACTGGGGGCCTTTTCTAGCCTTACCCGGAGATGTTGTGAATTGAACCTGTGGCCTCCTGCATGAGAGACAGATCAAGGTCAAAGAACATGAACTGGATTTCCCTTCTGGCTCAGCATGGAGCCTGCAGGACATGACGAAGGAGGGAGCTAATAGAAAAAGTTCTCAAGCACAGCGAGAAGAGCCTGTTCCCCCTTTTCTCTGTCCAGCCTGAGATTTTCGTCCTCTCTCTGGAGACCCCAAGAAGGAGGGGGAAAACACTCTGAAATTTCAGAAGGAATCCTGAGACTGGCCAACCCTGCTTCCTCCACCCCCCCCCCCAAAAAGGCTCAGACCTGGTTTGGAGGCTGAGCCTGGCCAAGAGTGAACTGCAGCTCAGTGGCAGACCATCTACTTTGTACGAAGAAGATTCCACATTCAGTCCCTGGCATCTCTGGGTAGGACTGGTAGAGTCCCCACCTGGAACTCTGGAGAGTCACTGCTGATCAGTGCAGACAATTCTGACCTAGATGAACCAATGCTCTGACTCAGGGTAAGTCAGTTCCCTAGACTCCTGTCTTCATTATGATTATAATTATCATAATCACCACCACCATCATCTAATTTCACATATACGCTGATGGGTTCTGACCTGCAGTGACTAACCAGGGAAAAGATACTCGGGTTGCAATGGACAGCTCAATGGAAACATCAACTCAGTGTATTGCAAGTGTGAGAAAAGCCAATTCCACACTAGGGGTTATTAGGAAAGGGACTGAAAAATAAAACTGCCCGTATTGTGAAGCCCTGTGCCTTTGGGCTCAGCTTCTCAGCTTGACATAGGGAAAAGATGCTGGACTAGATGGACCCTTTGTTTGATCCAGCAGGGCTCTTCTGAAGCATGATAGGACCAGGGAGTCTCCAATGCTGTCTCTTTTTTCCATGACTTGGGATGGGGGATATTTTAAGGGGTTTATGCCCCAAAGTGGTAGTTCTGATCCAGTTCAGTTTTGCCTGCATTGAACCACATCATGAAATGGGCACCTGCTTATGTTCAAGCCACTCCTCATGCACGGCTGTTTTTTTAAAAAAATAAAAAGCCCAACTAATTATATGCAGAATTATATGGGGGGGGGGGGAAAGCACATGCATATATTATATATATTTTTGCAGCATAATTTTACAGGCATTAATATATAAGTATTGATATACATCTAAATGCACTGTTGCATGTATCTGGTGGTTATTTTAGGAAACCTGGAGTGTATATGTGCATGATAGTATGTTTAATTATTACAAAAGTGCATATAATAATGCATGCATATATGCAGGAATTGTTCAGGTATTTTTCAGCAGACTTGACCAAAAAAACCCTCTTGCTTTTCATCAAAATCAAAGACTGAGATGGAAATGAAGGGGGAAATCTATGTAGATAAGTTTGATTTTCAGAGAAGTCTATCCTTATTCATGATGCATTCTCAAGTAGCCCTGCATAATGGAACTGGCCTACAGACCAGCGGTCTTCCAGCAGACACTAACATCCACAACCTCACCAATTAAAAGTGGCTCCTTGCAATTCATTTACAAATCAAAGCTTGCAGCTTATCAGAAAAGCTTTGCCCAGTGTGCTATTGATGAATCATCTTCCTTTCATTACACATTCATTTTTCAGTTAGACTCCCCCTCCCTCAATAAATCATCTACAGAATCTAAGAGGCCCTGCTGCAAAGTATCCTGCAGGCATAAAGCCTCTACCTCTTGATCAGCTGTGTTTCGGCAAATCCCTTTTCTTTTGCATAGATGGCACTCTATGATTTGGGGAAAAAAGGGAACCTCTCTGGGTTTTGCTGCAGAGTTTCAGTCTCCGCTGCAAAGCACTGAGTGTGGTCTGAGCTTTTTTTTTTTTTTTTTAAACATGGATATTGCAGGAATAGGAAGTTGGGAGATGGAGGTAGGGAGGAGGACAGAAAATAGTTGCCGCTTCCAAAAATGCACAAGCTAATTGAACACAGTGGTAATTCTTCCTTTATTTAGAGCAACTAATAATATTGTTGCGTGCGCGCACAAGTGTACACCAAAACTGGCAGAACTAATCAGCCAATGTATTACTATTTTTCCTTGAGACAGATTTGTACTGAAATAGTCAAAGGAAGTCTGAGCAGGCAAGTGGACCTGTCAAGGCTGTCAGTCTAAAGCAGGGACAGACAGTAGGTAGACGGCGATCTACTAATAGATCTCTGGGTGCTTGAATTAGATCAGCAAGGAGTATTGATTCCCAGTCATTTAACAATGGGTATAACAAAGTGACTCCCCACCCACCAAATCATGCGACTGAAATGAAGAAAGTGGCCAGCTTGTCGGTGGTAGTGCTAACCAAGATTTCTTTTTTAATGTTTGTAAGGAATGTGAGTTCTTTTCAGTTTGGGGACTCAAAGCAAATCCTCGGGCTCAGAATTCTTTAATTCTGGATGTATGTCTTTTTGCATGAAGCTCTGGTTGGTTGGTGGATCTCAGTCTTCAAGTAAAACAAAACAAACTAGATCTTGCAAGCCTGAATTCTGTTCACCTTTGGTCTTAAGTTAGAATTAACAATAAGCAGAGAAAAGGGGTATGGACATTATGAGAGCAGATCCACTTCTGCTCTTGCAAAGAGCCACTGTTGCCATATCATGCATTCGGAATCTTCCAACAGAGCCTCAATGCTTGTTTATTTGCTTGTTTATTTAGTCCTGCCCTCCACAGATCCCAAGGTGGAGTATGTCATAAAACAGTACAAAACAATGTAATGAAATTTTGGATTATGGATAAACCTCAGCCGAAATACCAATGCAATGATAACAATGCAGAAGAAAACCGCTGCAGCCAATGGAAAGATACCCTCAGCTCCCTGCAAAGGCCTGGCAAACAGATGTCTTTTTAGACAGCTCCAAAATGCAAATAATGATGGCACTTGTCTTATCGCAAGGAGGAGGGATTTGCTGAGGCACCACAGCCGAGAAGACCTTCCTCCATGTCATGGGCTTTCCCTTGTGGTGCAGAACCCTAAGTTGTTCCTCAGAGCAGCAGCAGGGAAAGGGATCTATGGGGATCCAAACTAGACAAACTGAAAGGGAAGGAATCTCTGTCCTCACCATTCTGCTTCTGTTGCAATTAGGGTTCTGTGACTGCAGGAGGGGGAAGCACACTGCAAATCCCACCTGGGTGGGGCAACTACTGCCGTAGAGCTAGTGACAATGAGCTCCTTCTTCCCCCCCACTACTTCACATCAGATTGTCTCAGAAATAAGCCAAACTGTGCCCCCCAACAAAGTCAGGAAATGGCTCTCTTCCATTCTGAGCCAATGCAAATTTTCCCTGAACTACATCCCACAAAATCTCTTCAATCGCAACCTTCCTCCCATCCTGCCAAGCCTCCTTCCATTGCACCCCCAATTCCCTAGCCCCCTCTTCCCTTGAAATAGCACTAATTGGGGTTGACCATGGTAACATCAGTATTCCATCCTCTGTGAGAGGGAAGGTGGGAGGCCTTACCCTCCCCTCTCCAGCAGACACCTGGCCCCAGGATGCTCCAGAGCAGCCTTTCCCAACCAGCGTGCCTCCAGATGTTGGTGGACCACAATTCCCATCTTTCCTGACCATTGGCAATGCTAGCTAAGGCTGATGGGAGTTGTGGTCCAACAACATCTGGAGGCACACTGGTTGGGAAAGGCTGCTCCAGAGGCTCTGGTGGCTTTGGGGAAACTACATTTAGGTGAGCCAGAAATTCTTCTCTGGCTTGGATTTGAGTCCATGCCAAAGAAAAATTCAAGATCCTCATATTGCTCTACTTTAAGACAGCAGTGCAAGTATCCACCCCAGTATCCAGCAATGATCTGAACACAGAGTCAGAAGCTGCAAGGGCACCAGATATGGAGTTAGTCGGGGCTCAGAGCTGACTCCTGAAGATAGGGAAACGATTGCATCTGAGACTATTGGACAGGATCCCCAGAGGAAACTCCCAGACCACCAGAACCTATTTAGCCAGAGCCCAGACCCTCACAGGCACCTTCCCCTGAGCCTGAAGAACCCAATGCCTACCCCCCACATCACCAACCTGGTAGCGCAGGAAGTACACCAGTAGGGAGGCTATGGAACAGAGGAGGAGTGCCCATCTTCAGGCCAGAGGGTTGGCCCTTTAGGGCTCTGAAGTTCTCTCAAGGGGGTGGAGCCTGGAGGACGTAGGCTGGAGACAGAAGCATTAAAAGCCTCAGTCTGCCCCAAACTTTGCTGGAGCAAGTTGTTCATTTGGAGCTGTGTGTAGTCTAGGAGCCTTTAACCTGGCCTCACCTCTTCCTCTGTGGCATCCAGCATTAGACCAGAACATGACATCAAGCTGCTGAAGTGCATATCCAGTCATGAGTATGGTGTGATTCTCTAACTAGAAGTGAGAAAAACCTGCCCTGTCTCAAGCCACCCACCACATTCTCCCAGGTATGATTTTTTTTTGGGGGGGGGAGGGCTGGAACTCAGCTACCTTAGAAGCAACTCTCATGTTGTTCTCCCCCAAAGGCACCCAAATGAGCGCTCTACTGAGCAAGCCTGAACCTGTGTTCTTCTATAGAGGTCCTTGATTCTCATATGTGTGCAAGTGTGGTGTCAGGATGAGATCTGTCGGCCGGTGCTGGTTCAAAAGCATTTTGTTGACCTAACCGGCCTGTATTGATTCAAGTTTGTTCTTTGTCTGCTAGTCGCTGCTTTTACTGATCTGTATTTTTCTCTTTTAAAAAAAATGATGTTAGTATTATTCTTAATAATGATAATTTAGAGATGGAACTTTGTTTTTTTTTAAAATCAGGTTTTGAAGACAGCTGTGGAAAATTGCTACATAAAAATCTGATATGCAAAGATAGAGAATACGCAAATTGATGGAAAACTTGGTACTGAATCTGAATCAGGAGGAATTCTAGCACATCCCTAGTGTGGTGTAGTGGTTAGAATGTTGGACCCTGGGAGACCAAGGTTCAAATTCCAAGTCAGACATGAAGCTCCCTGGGTAGACTTGGGCGAATCTCTCTCTTACAGGGCTGTTACGGAGATAAAATGAGGAGAAGTAAAACCATGTATAATGAGAATAGTAAAGAGCCACAATATACAAAAAGGTTCCAAATTGAACTCAGTAATGATAATACAAAGATACAAAGTGCAATGAAGTCCAAAAGAGAAAAAAATAAGTCTATAAAGTACTCGTGAATAATGGCACGTTAGTAGATACAAATCCGTTTCAACTAGAAGTCTTCCTCAGATCTTGTTATAGATGTGCTATCCTTGGCAGGAGTGATAATAAGTTCTTTTAAGAGGGTAGAATCCCTCTTACGATTGACATGTACGGCTGTTTCCATACGACAATTTGTTTTGCAACTGTTAAATCCCTCTAACAATCAATGTCCAAGGCTGCTTACAACAGATGGTTTCTGGCTGTAAATACAACTTCCTACATGACTGCAACATTCTTACAATAAAGTTGTAACCACTAATATCAATAACATCAACCTTTTCTATTGTTTTTGTTGTTGTTGTACTTCTGTTTGGACCCTCATACATTGTAGGTTTATTCTTGTACAACCATGCATGCCACCATGAGCTCCTTGGAGGAAAGTGGATGTGAATGTAATATATAAATAAATGTAAGGAAATCTCATACTGATGTTTATGTGGACCCTTTTTTTATCCAACCCTGGAGCCCGGAGGCTTTTGGAGAACAAAGCGATACAAAGTGCAGAGCAGTGTCAGATGAAATGTGCTAGTGTTACACCTGGTTAAGAGCACAATCCGATCAACACACATTCTCGAAAGCCTGGTTGAATAAAAAGGTCCTCCTATTACAAGATCTGAACAGGGTGGCTTGTAACGGATGCTATTGGAGGCCGCTGATTCGTAAGGTCATCGTGAGTCATAATCGGCACACAACAACAACAAAATGGTGCAGAAAGGATATTGGATTCAAAGCCAGGTGAGTCTCCTTGCAGAGATACAACACCACAACTGAGGAAGACCCATCTCTGAAGGCTGTGTGTGTGTAAAAGAAAAGCCACTGAGAAAGATCTTAATATCTGGGCAGGTTTATATGGGGGAGAAGGTGGCCCTTGAGGTACACTGGCCCCAAACCACTTAGGGCTTTTACATTGCTGGCAAACCAGAACTCGGACAGGAGAGCCAGGACAACCTGAGGGTTCAGATCAGGAGTGATCGTTTTTCAAGCAGAGGGCTTCATAACCTTGCGAGAAACCTTCCAATAGCAGCATAGCAGGGGTGGCTGGTACCAGAGGCAAAAAGTGGGCAGAGCAGTGGATGTGACAGCAGCCTTATCAAAATCAGAGGCTTGTACAGTACCCTTCTCTCTTATTTATTTATTTATTTTATTATAAGGGGAACATGGGGTGCTTCCTAATATTGAACCAGGCCAGCGATCCATTTACTCAGTATTATCTACATTGACTGGCAGCAGCTTTTCAGGGTTTCAGGTTGGGAAGTCTTTCCAGAGATGGCGGGGATTGAACCTGGGACCTTCTGCATGCAAAGCAGATGCTCTTCCACTGAGCTACGGCCCTTCCTCTCTTCATTCCCTGACCAGGTGAGCAATGCGAACAGAGTGACACGAATAAAGCAGATGGAGTCCAGAGAGAAAATAAATGCTGTAGTACTTCACTGAGGGAACCTGAGCAAGACCAGGGTACAACTTGAGGAGAATCAGAGAGAGCTTTTTTGGTCTTATGTACACGGTTCAGGCCTTGTTCATAGCAGGAAGATATTTAACAACTAAGCACACAGGGGAAAACTTCCTCAGAACTACACAGCCAATAAGAGCACGAGTTAAGTCAGTGAGGATCATGCCATTCTGGCTAGTTGCTAGGCAACAACTCCTCCACCACCATCCATCTTGGTTGGCAAACTGTCAACAAAATAACCATAGTAACCTTAGGTTATTACCTGAATGATCCTGGCTGTTGTACTTCCAGCAAGCAAGAGGCATGACCACAGTTCAGGGGCACATTCCAGCCAGGCAAAAGCATTCAATGAGGGCAAAGAGCAGGACTGTCGAGAGGAAGAGAGGCCTGGAGGGTTGCATCTGGCCTCAAGATGCCTTAGGGCATCTGAAGGAATCTTATTGCTTCCATGTCAACCACCTGACAACTACTGAATGAGAAGGTGTGGTGTTGTCCCCAGACAAGTTGTAGTGGTGGTGTCTAAGTGCAACAGAGAGATGCCACCAGAGTGTGGAAAAGTTACTTTTTTGAACTACAACTCCCATCAGCCCCAGCCAGCATGGCCACTGGATTGGGCTGATGAGAGTTGTAGTTCAAAAAGTAACTTTTCCAAGCTCTGGATGCCACCAGCTCCTCATTCTGCAAAAGAAGCTTTGACTCAAAACTTCCATGCATTGTGTTGAAAATAGTGAGCAAGATGGACCTTTGTTTGTTTTTAAAAATATATATATATCCCTATCTCATGAAGCTTTATGGTACTGTGTCACCCAGTTCGTCTATGTAGCTCAGTATTGTCCACAATGATTGGCAGCATCTCTCCAGGGTTTCAGACAGGGGGTATTCCTAGCCCTACCTGGAGATCCTGGGGATTGAACTTGAGACCTTCTGCATGCAAAGCAGATGCTCTACCACTGAGCTATGGCTCTTCCCAAAAATGAAATCTAGGAAGCTGACTCATACTAAGTCAGACCATGGATCCATCTACCTCAGTAATGACTGCACGGATTGGTAGGAGTTCTCTCCCAGCCCTACCTGGAGATGCTGGGGACTGAACCTAGGACCTTTTGCATGCAAAGCAGGTGCTCAGCATTTGTGCTGTGGCCCTTCCCATGTCTTGGCTCATGAGACATCAGAAAGCCAACAGCAATGAGGCCAAATGCTCTTCAACTGTCAATGAGATCCACAGTTGAGGTGCTGCTACAGCTCTGTGCAGTCGACCTTTCCAAACTTGCTGAATGACCCAAAGCAGATTTCTTCCCTCCTTATTTTGCTGCATGTGGAGAACTTTCCAAATGATCTGGTGAGTATATGTGTGCTGTTGTTTAGTTTTTTGCTTAAATTTATATCTCACCTTTCCTCCCAAAGGAGCCCAGGATGGGAAAACTGTAAGCATTTAAACAACTAGAACATCTAAAAACTACAGTAGGCAAAGCAATTCCAATCTAGATGCAGACTGGGGGAGACCTCCTCCTAGAAGGCTTGCTGAATGAGGAAGGCCTTCATTAGGCACAGAAAAGACAACAGAGATGGTACCTGTCTAATATTTAATAGGAGGGGATCTCAAGGGATAGGAATTTGAGCCACAACACTAAAGGCCCAATTCCTATATTATTCAGAACTGATCTCCTGATAAGATGCTATCTGCAGGAGGCCCTCACCTGCAGAGCATAGTGATCAGTTTGGGTGTATATGGGACAGGGATGGAGGAGAAATTCAATTCAGTTTGCATTTAAAGCCGAATTTATCCAATTTGCACTTTCTGAAACAACATGAGAACTGAAACACAGCAAAATGTGTTGCCTGTCTCTATCCGACAATCGGATGCTGATGAACTGAATCCTTGTTTGTTGCCCAGGCCTCTCTCTTACCTCCTGCCCCGGGATGTGTGTGTTATTTCCTCCCCCTTTCCTTCTTCAGGTGGGTGCACATCTGACATCTGCATAGGTGTCTGGAGAGTGTATCCGGAGGTTAGCTTCTTTTTAAAAGGCTCCTTCCAAGAACTCCACAATCCAGACTGCCAGTTTCCATCAAATCTCAGGTCCCTGACATGAAAGCCTCCAGGGACAATCACCTCCCTGTATCCCCCCAACTGCTTTCCCCCCGACAAGGACTTTTTCTGCATGACCGTTGTTTGCAAATACGAAGGCGTGCCTCCCACCCCTTCCCATGTTCTGTCATCGCACCAGCCTTGCCTTGCATCTCCCTTCAAGACATTTCAAAGCCTCCGTTCGAGGGCTTCTGGAAACCATTTCTGCAAAGAGGGGAATATCTCAGCACTGATATCCTAAGGCAGAGACAGGGAACCTTCTAGGCCCTTGTCGCACGCCAGTGGGTGGGGCCAGGGGCAAAAGGGGGCGGAGCAGGAAAGTGAATCTGACCCTTTGTGCACCAGGCTAGTTTCTATACACATTCCCACACTACTTTCTAGTCTCCATCTGGGCAGGTGAGAAGCATCATCAGAGTGCAAGGATACATTCCAGTCAGACAAAAAATAATGCTCAAGAAAGGAGGGCTTCAGGATTGGCAAGGGGTGTGGCCTACGGCCATACTACCCTGAGCACGCCCGATCTCGTCTGATCTCGGAAGCTTAGCAGGGTCAGGCCTGGTTAGTATTTGGATGGAAGACCGCCTGTGAATACCGGGTGCTGTAGGCTTAGAGGAAGGAAATGGTACACCACCTCTGAATACCTCTTACCATGAAAACCCTATGAATATACCCCCCAAAAGATGCATAAGGTCATCATAAGTCATAATTGACTTGAAGGCATATCACAACGACAAAAGGGTGGGGCCTGGGGAGAAACCCAAGAGCCAGAAAAAGAGGCCTGGAGGGCCACAGTTAGTCCCTGGGCCTAAGGTTCCCCGCCCCTGTCCCAAGAACATCAGAAAAAATGTTCTGATGTTCTCAGGGTCACACCTACTCCAGAATCCTATTCTTACAGTGGCCAACCAGATGAGGATGGTCAGCCTGCAAGGTTTCTTAGACTCATGGAATAGTAGAGTTGGAAGGGGCCTACAAGGCCATCCAGTCCAACCCCCTGCTCAACGCAGGAATCCAAATCAAAGCATGCCCGACAGATGGCTGTCCAGCTGCCTCTTGAATGCCTCCAGTGTTGGAGAGCCCACTTCCTCTCTAGGTAATTGGTTCCATTGTTATATGGCTCTAACAGTTAGGAAGTTTTTTCTGATGTCCAGTCAAAATCTGGCTTCCTGCACTTGAGCCCATTATTCCATGTCCTGCACTCTGGGATGATCGAGAAGAGATCCCGGCCCTCCTCTATGTGACAACCTTTCATGTACTTGAAGAGTGCTATCATATCTCCCCTCAGTCTTCTCTTCCGATTCTTTTAGATGCCTTTAATGAAGAGTTATTACTTGGAACATATTCAGCTGGAGTAGCCATCATGGTGCCCTCCAGATGTTGTTGGACTACAACTCCCATCAGCCTCAGCCAGCATGGACGATGGTCAGGAATGAGGGGAGTTGTAGTCCAGTAGCTCCTGTGTTAGACATAAGAACAGCTCTCCTTATTCCTAGTTGTTCCAGTTTAGAGCTATATTACTCACATCTTCCTGAAGCCAGTCTGACATTGACTTTACTACACCCCACCGGTTGTCTTTGCATTCCTTTTGAAAAAGAGACCCACTCTCGGTTTCATAAGAACATCCTCAACTTTAAGAGTGTTCAACTTTTTGTGTGTGTGTCAAAAAGACCTTCTCCAATTTTCTTGTGAAATGAGGAGGCAAAGCTGTAACGCTGCTTGTAGCTTGACACAAAAATGGAAGGGGAAAAAAAAGAGGTGAGCTGGATGACTTGGCTCCTGTGGGGATGGATGGAGCTGTGATTATATAACTGCTAGGAACAGGCTCCTCTTTCTGCAAGAGACTCAGCAGCCTGACCTGCCTACGCTGGTGACTCATCGGCTGCCATTCACTTGAGGATGGATGGGGAGTTAAACCCATGTGCTTTCCTTTTATAGCCTCTCAAATTATAGCATGCACATTTCCTTTTGTCTTCCGCGGGCAAGGGAAGCCCTGCTTGTAAACACAACCGTGGGATTCATTGGGAAAACCTTGCTTCTCTATTAAAGTGAACTAAGCTAAGCTAGTCATTCCCAGCAACCTCAGTGGGTCTGCTCTGAGTAGAACTAGCACCAGATTCAGCCCAGTGGTTCTAAGTTAGACATGCCCATTCATTTCTGTGGGTCTGCTCTGACTAATGGTGGACACAACCCTAAAAAGCCAGGCTCGGACCCAGTGTTCTCCTCCAACTTTTAGTTGGTTGCCCCAAAGGTTGTCTGGTGTCCCCTCTTTATCTATGCCTCCTCTCCCCTATCTCAAATTTTAGACTGTAAGCCCCTCTGTGTAGGATGTGCCCTTTCATACTTTGTAGAGTACCACGTCCAATGATTGCAACAGGGTTGTTCCTGCCTTTCGCTGAACTACCTACAGGCTCCAGCTTGGAGGCAGAAACATAAGAGTCTGCTTTAAACTGAGCCAAACCACTGGTCCATCTTGGCTAGTGTTGTCCACACTGACTGGCAGTGGTTCTCCAGTGTTTCAGACAGGATACTCTTCCAGTCCTATCTGGAGATCCCAGGGATTGATCCAGGGACCTTCTGCATGCAAGGTAGATGTTCTACCACCGAGCTATGGCCCTTCTTGATTCACAGGTGTTGCAAATAACGGTATTGGGGAAATGCCTACAAAGAGGAACCTTAGAATTATGCTCTCTAAAAGAAAGCCTCTTGTTAAAGTTGCCCATTTACCTAAGTCTGGTTGGAAAGAATGGTTTAATGCATCAGGTGCATTATGAAACATAGTTTGGACCGCCTTCAAGTCGATTCTGACTTATGGCGACCCTATGAATAGGGTTTTTATGGTAAGCGGTATTCAGAGGGGGTTTAGCATTGCCTTCCTCTGAGGCTGAGAGGCAGTGACTGGCCCAAGGTCACCCAGTGAGCTTCATGGCCGTGTGGGGATTCGAACCCTGGTCTCCCAGGTCGTAGTTCAACACCTTAACCACTACACCATACTGGCTCTCATGAAACATATACCAAGACATAAACATGTTCTCAGATTTTGAGGGATTAGAGTAGTAAATATGTTTATAGATTAAAAGATAAGGTCAAAGGAAGGTGAGTGGTGTGATAAGTGTGAACTGATATGCTAAGGAAATCCCTAGATCATTATTAGAAGAGATTTTGGGTTAAAAATCCCTATAAAAAGGTCCCATGTTAGTTTATAAAGGAAATCATCATCATCTGCACAAACTTTAGACTTGAGTAAGAACTCGCCTACTAACTGGCTTGATCAACAAGTCTAGTATTTTTTTTTCTGCTGGGTTGGGATATTTTACTTAATATTTTCAAAGGTGTTAGATCGTTCGAATAGGGATGTGCATGTTTGAAGTGAAATGGAACAAAATATACTGTATGCTTGAAAAAGTCATTCTGTGCCTGCCCTCTTCGGGTTGACTAGTTTAGGATTCCAGATGTCATCAGGGCCTTAAAATAACCTTTTCGGGTACAGACAGCATTGCTGTTGTTGTTGTTGATGAATTAGTTACTTTTTTTCAGAGAGGTGAACTCGAAGCAACTTACAAAAACAAACATTAAAAACAAGTGTAAAGACAAGAATAAAAACAACCTAAAATGCATCGATAATATATATAAAAGAGCAGATCCAACTCAACATCACCCCACAAAAAGATAAGCGGAAAATTAAGGACCAAAGGCCTAGCTGAATCAGAATGTTTAAAGACAGGTAGTGGTGGCACCAGGCCTGCCTCCCTGATGAGCTCATTCTATTAACGGGGACCCACCACTGAGAAGGCCTGTTTTCATGTTGCCACCCTACACACCTCCCTTGGAAGGGATACAAGGAGAAGAGCCTTAGATGGTTATGACAAGTTCAGTTTATGGGGTTCATTTGCCTTATGGGCTAACAGAGGAAGGGATTCAGGGGGCCCTGGAAGGAAAGAGTAAATGTAAAATGACAGTTCCAGTCTGTCCAGTTTAATATGTTCCCATTAGGTGCAAGCAGAGTCAAGAAGAATGGATGGCAGCAGGGGAGGTCCTGCTTGCAACATCAAAACTGATGCACTCTGCTTTCTAAAGCCCCCCTGAGTACAGATGGGGGAGAAATTCAGTTCATTTCATATTTAAATCTCCTCACTTTCTGAAACAATTCCTGAATGGACACACAGCCATCTTTCAACGTGTGTACTTCTCCGAGTTTTGTGGTGCAGTTCTCCAGCCGAGTAACGTGTACGAAAATGCATATACTAGGGCAAAAACGCATCACTTCGTGAAAATAAAATACAACCCCCACAAAAAATGTTAAAATGCATCCCAAAGCATATATATTGGGAGACATCTGTGCTAAAATGCTGATGAAGTTTCATGAGGACATTGAAACAAGATGTGGAGAACTGAACCCGAGATGAAAAAAAAAATGAGAAAAGGAGCGAAGCCAAAATCAACAACATGAGACGAGCCCGGCTGGATCAGGGCAGTGGCCCATCTAGCCCAGCATCCTGCTCTCACAGGGGACAACCAGGTGCCTAAGGGAAGGCCACAAGCATTGACCAATTTGCCCATCCCTACACCTGAATATTGAACTTCAACCTGCGGCACCACCTGCAACAACAACACCGAAGTTGGGACAGCTGTGTGGATGCTCATGTTTGTTGTACAGTCTCAGTTTCTTCCTCCTCCACTAGGGTTACCAACCGTACTCTTTCAAGAGTACATGTACTCTTTTTGAGATGGTGCAACAGCATACTCTTACTTTTCACTGACCGAAGCCAAATGCACTCTTTTTGAAATGACAAAATGATGGTAACCCTATCACCCCCTGTTGGGGGAAAGTTCACGGTAAAGCAGTGTCTGAAGGATAACTCCAAGGCTCCTCTTTTGGTCAGCTCTGGTGGTGAGGTGGGCATCTAAGAACCACCGGTATGTAAGAGCATCAACAGTGATGCTGAGAGAGGGAATCCCAGATGGCATCAAAAGGAGGCATAAGGGATCTTTTTCCAGCCCAAGAACCACCTTCCTGCGTGGGCAACCTTATGGGGGATGCATGACAGTTGTCAGTGAGGCCAGAGACCAGCCAGGGAAACGTCAGAGAGGTTCCCACAGGCACACGCCATACCTCTCCATCCAAGTAAGGAAAAGGCATGATCAGAGTTGAAGGACACGTTCCAGCTAGGCAAATTTCAGGGAGGGTGCAGAGCAGGTCCAGTGAGGGGTGTGGCCTGAGAAGAGAGTACGAGTCCTGGGGAGAGCAGGGTTGGCCTGGGGAGGGTGATGAGGGGCAGATAAAGATGCCCGGAGAGCCATAGTTTGCCCCTGGGTCTGAGCTCACCTATCCTTGCTCAAAGGCCACCTAGTGAGTACAGAGCTGAACCGACACATTTAGATCTTCTCAGATCTCGAACAACGTGCTGCACTTGCTTGTGGGTCCAGACAGCATTAACAGTGAATATATTCTGATCCCCTCCCCCCACAAGCAATGTTTGAGCTCAATGTACTGGAGGCATCTTTTCCCCTTTTAAATGGGCATGTGGGGCCTTCATATGAAAATCTGAGATAATTATTATTTTCAGATCATTTATCTCAGGAGGCCAGAGCTCCTCGGGCAAAGCTCAACTGTCTTCAGCAATTATTCATATGACGAGTCAGCTTTTATCCCTGATTACTGAGAGACCTTTATATGTATATGTGTGTGTGTATATATATATATATATATACCTTACTGTTTTGGTCACCCTCTTATCAGAGGTGCATCTTATTTTTTTTCCAACCAGAGTGAACACAGTTTTGTTTTAATTTTTACCAACAGCTATAGCTGTTTGGGAAGCAGAAGCGACATGCCACTGGTAGTTTGCTCATGCATAATTGGCCGTGAAATCTCAGTGCATCTTTGTCTGATGGATAAACAGAAGTGGTGGACCTCCTGCTAATGACATGAAGAGAACCATCTTTGTCCAGTCTGGAGATTCACTGGCATCTAATAATAGTCCCATCAGCTATATAATGAAGAGCCTCCACCTGGAGTGGAGAACCTCAGGAGTCAAATGTGCCCCTGCAGGCCTCTCCAACTGGCCCTCAGGGCTCTTCCCAGGCTATATCTCCCTGTCAGCCACAGCTCCTTACCATGCCTGCTTTGCACACTCCTTGCATGTTTTTGCCTGGCTGGCATGTGTCCTCTGATAATGCCTCTTGCTTGCCTGGCTGGAGGACAGAGGAGTCTGTGCGAGTGTGTGTAGTAAATTTTCCCTTTGCTACTCCACCTACTTTTGCCTCTCGCCCCGCTCACCACTGGCATATGGCCCCCAGAAAGTTGCCCAGAAGGGAATGTGGCCCTCAGTCTGAAAAAGGCTCCTCATCCTCCTTCTACACTTGTATTAAGAACTGAGCAGATTCTGTTCTTGGGATGACAGACTTGTCCAGCATTTGTCGGCATGCAAGCATTCCACCTTGCTGCCTCATATGGCTGCCTTAACTACCTTCTGGGTGGAACTACTTGCAAGCCTGCTGCTTGAGATGACACTTTGAGGTCACCAAAAACCTTCATAACTGGTCTTGTCAATTCCCTGCCCCCTACAAGGGAAAATATACCAGCTTTCTCCGGTTTGCTCTCCCCTGTCTCTCCTGGTCTGGACAAGACAATGTATTTCAACTGACTAGTCTCCATATATGGAGTGGATTGTGTGGGCACAACTCCTCCTTTCCCCTTCCAAGTGCTGCTGCATCCTCAATGTCCCACATGTGCACAGGGGGCAGAACAGTTCAAAGCCAACACTGACATATTTTTAGCAATGGGCAAAGAGATTTCTCCCAGGTATTGGAGTGTTTTCCTTGCGGCGGCACTGGTGTGTATGTATGAGTGTACGTATCAACACACACAGTGTGGAGACAAGGGATGGAAAGATCTGTCAATTTCAATACTCTCAGTTTCTCAGTTTTCCCCAATCTTAAATTCAGTTCTCCACATTTCTGCAGCAATTTGTGATTTTTCTTTTTTTTAAAAAAACCCTTATGAAAATTCTCCAGTGCTTTAATGCAAATTTCTCATAATAAACACATTTTTGTCGGCAGCTTTGATGAATGCAACATCTGGGGATGCAAAATTTGAGAAAGGCTGCCCTAGGCCATGTCAAAAGAGAACAAAATAAAATACATTTGAAAGTCCACATAAAGGTATAACTAGAATGTCAATGGCTAATTGTTTTTGCTATAGCAGCTCAAAATTATATATACAATATAATGCAGAAGGTCTGAGGTTTGAACCTCAACATCTCCAGTGGAAAGGAGATCAGTTAGCCACTGCTAGTCAACTAGATTGGGGCTAGCTGGACCTATGGTCTGACTCGGGAGAAAGCAGTCAGTTCACAGTCAGGCTCAGGGCCCATAGCTCAGTGGTAGAGTCCATGCTTTGCATACAGAAGGTCTCAAGTTGTGTCTGAAGCATCATGGTTCAAAAGACTGGGGTGGGAGCTCTCTGAGACCCCACAGAGTTGCTCTCCGCCAGGATTTGATAGACAACATCTGGCAAGAGGGACCAATTGTCTAAGTTACTCCAAGGCAGCTTCTTATGTTCACCACATTCTCTCCATTTCTACATTAGTTTATGATTTTTTTAAAAAAGCAAAGTCCTCATGAAAATTCGTCAGCATTTCTGTGTGAAGTTCTTCGGCTATACACATTTTTAAAATTTTGCCTAATGCACTCATTTGTACAAAGCAATTTCCTAAGTACAATGTGTTTTGCTCGGTTACCTTCACTAATATGTGCATTTATATGCACAATTTAAATACCTGTATAATGCATTTTTGTACACAGTACTTGGGTAGAGAACCGCATTGCAAAAATTTGGATAAGTGCGAATGTCAACAGATAGCTGTTTTTTGGTTTGCATATTGCTTCAGAAAATGAAATTCGGCATCAAGTTTCTCCCAGATTTAGAGTCCCAAGTTTGTTTTGTTCTGCACCTTTTTCATCTCCAGCCAAAGCAGTGGTTCTTAACCTTTTTGGGGTCATAGATCCTCAGACAATCTGATGAAAGCTATGGACCCCCATAAATGAATACAATTTGTTTTATTGCATTGGAAATCGGTTTTATTTTTGTCCCTGGTTCATGGATCCCCCTGAAGCCCATCCATGAAGCCCAGGTTAAGAACTCCTGAGCTGAAGGAACCTCCAGTAGCAAGAAAGGAACCCCCCCTTTGCCAGGGGTCCTGAAGAGCAGCTGACAATCAAAGGAAATGGCACAGTGGCCAAGAGACCAATGGTCAGACTTGGTGAATAAAGGAGGGGTTTGTTTCTCTCTGTGTGTGTTTACAGAGCTTGGAAAAGTTACTTTTTTGAACTACAACTCCCATCAGCCCAATCCAGTGGCCATGCTGGCTGGGGCTGATGGGAATTGTAGTTCAAAAAAAGTAACTTTTCCAAGCTCTGGCATGTGTAATGCAGTACAGCCCAACTTTGCAGCACTTGATCAGCATCCACAAGATCGTTCCTTTCTTTTTTGGATCAGCTACAAGCCTCATATGAAGTGACTCAAAAGCAATCTTTGTATTTATTTAGCCAGCTGGCAAGAAATGAGTTTATTCCTGCTTTCCCATACGCTGAGACACATGAGATAGCCTGATTTTCTCTTGGGCTATAGCGGTTCCTTCTCTTTTTATGGCTCCATCCATTGTAAAACAAATAGCGTTGCTTTTCTCCTCCTGCAACTGTGTTCATTCTTGGTTGCAGAGGTGGCGTTTAACTGAAGAGGAGTGTAGAAAGAGCAGCTTTGCAACTCAGGAAGTGGGCACAAAGTGAGAATTGATCCAGGTGACCCCATCTGTAAGTCCTTCTTCCAATCTTCTCTTTGCACAGTAAAAAGCTGTATGCCTCTTCCTGCCCATTGAAACTTACGATTTCTCAGTTATTCAAACTTAAGAGGCTTTTGTCGATTAATAATAATAATAATAATAAATTTAATTTATGTGTCGCCTATCTGGCCAATGGCCACTCTAGGCGACGTACATGTAGACAATTAAAATACAATACAATAAAATACAATAAACAATATAAACAATGCAGCAGCGAGAACAATACTAATACAGGGTACGAGGCATTTCAATCACAGCAGTTAACCCTCCCCGGAAATCCCAAAGGCCTGTTGAAAGAGCCAGGTCTTTAAGGCTTTACGGAATACATTTAGGGAAGAGGCGTGCCGGAGATCTTGTGGGAGGGAGTTCCAGAAGGTGGGGGCCGCCACTGAGAATGCCCTCTCTCTAGATTAAGCAGTCTATAAATCTTGTTTAATAAATAAAATAAAGTTCCCCAGGACAAAATTGTGCACTGAAATAAGTATGCTCCTTCTTGAATATGAGACCATAAAAACAGCACTTGAGATGAAGGGATGGGCATTGGCTGAAGGCTGAAAAAGTCACGCCTTACCTACAAAGGAAGATCGCATTATTGGGCCAACCTGTTAAGAACATAACAACATCAGAGGGGCCTGCTGGATCAGGCCACTGGCTCATCTAATCCAGCATCCTTTTCTCGCAGTGGCCAACCAGATGCTCATGAGAAGAGCTGACTCAAGTCTGTTTTGGTAAACAGACAAACAAACATTGACCTGATGTCACTTATAAGGTCAGGGACAGGGCAGGTAGATGAAGTTTCGAAAAAAAATAACTTATCAGGCCAAATTAGGAACCCTGCTGGGCATAATTAGACACATGGGCTGGAAGTTCCCTAGTCTTGCCCTAGACCATGAATTATTGAGTTCTGGAGTCATAGCCAAGGAAACCCAGTTCTGGGTCTCTGGTCAGTCTCGTGCTCTACATTGCAGTGACCTTAAGACTGGGGTAGCCAAGAAGATTCCCTAAAGGTGGACTTCAACTCCTATTAGCCAGAGCCAGAATGGGCAGTGATCACGGATGATAGGAATTGTAGCCCACAATGAGGGAAGCTCGGAGGATGGCAACAGGGGAGAGGGCCTTCTCAGTGGTGGCCCCCAAATTATGGAATGATGTCCCTGATGAGGTGTGCCTGGCACCAACACTGTTATCTTTTCGGCGCCAGGTCAAGACTTTCCTCTTCTCCCAGGCATTTTAGCATGTGTTTTAAGTTTGTTTTTTAAAAAATGTGTTTTTAAATTTGTACATTTGTATATTTGTTTTTAATTGTTGTAAACCGCCCAGAGAGCTTCGGCTATGGGACAGTATACAAATGTAACAACAACAACAACATCTGGAGGATGCCACATTGACTACTACCCCTCCCTTACACAGCAGCTCCTGAGGTTTGGAGACCTCCTTTCATTTCAGGGAAGGGAAGAAGGGTGTGTCAACAGAGTGCAAGTCATCCATGGTGCCAGGCTGATAAGTTGCTCAGTGGGTTTAGCATTGTGGAACAGGCTGAATGTCCCCAACTCAGTAGAATTATTTTAAATAAATAAATAACTCTTGAACTGAATGTCTTGAAAAGGGTTATAAAGGCATTTTCTGGAGTTGACTTCAAACCGACGGGGGATTGGTGCAAACCAGTTTTGGTCAAAGTGTTTGTCAGGCTGTTAAAATGGACAGCTCAACTCTTAAATAACAGAGACATGGCAAAGAGGGAAGAAGAGCTATTAACCTCCCTGCGTTGCTCTGGGTATCTGCAGAGCTTGGAAAAGTTACTTTTTTGAACTACAACTCCCATCAGCCCCAGCCAGCGCCATGCTGTCTGGGGCTGATGGGAGTTGTAGTTCAAAAAAATAACTTTTCCAAGCTCTGGGTATCTGTAATAGACTATGGAATAGAGATCTTTTTTTAAATATAAATATATATAATCCTGGTTTCAAGGGGAAGATGGACCATGAGTTTTGTAGGAGTTTTTTTGTTTGTTTTGGAAGTGGGGCAAGAACAACTCCGGTTTGGGTTCTTTTGTTTGCATTCCAGAAGGAAGATAGAGTTCAGGTCCTCCAGCTGGCTAGGCTTGCCTACTTTCACCTGTGCTCTTCTCTGCCTAACTTCCTTCCATTGTAAACTGATATGCTCAGGGAAGCTGACCTGCCCCTCCTTCCTTTGTCATCTTCTTCGACTGTCCAAGGAGAGAGGAGACATCTCTGTCTTTGTTCTCTCTCCTGAGCTATGAGGGCAATACCCACATCTGGGTACTGCACCGCCAACTTGGTTGGTTAGGAAAGGCATACCTAGTTCTAACTATCTACTCTGTATTTCTATAAATACAATAGCTTTTCTTATTTTACTCTTAAGTCTCAGTGATCTAAACGCAGGGTAAAAGGCTGCTACTTAGGTAAATACACATACTGGCACACCCGCAGCTCAGACCGCTGAGGATATCTCTATATATAGATAGATTGATTGATTTTCATATCACAGTTGTGACTTTTTTCTGACTAAAAGTAAGGTTTTCAGGTAAAACATTCAACTGCTTTAAGAGATCACTTAAGTGCCACCTGCTTAAACCCCTCCCCCCCATCATATTGGGTAATAACTGCCTTGTGCCTGCTATTTATTTATTTAATTTATTACATTTATGTCCTGCATTTCTTTCACTGTGGAAACCGAGGCGGGATATACATGTGGCTTCCCAGAGGTCTCCCATCCAGGCACTGAGCAGGGCCAGACCTGCTTAGCTTCAGCAGAGCGGTGGCCTCATGTGCTTTCAGACCATAGCCTGGGGCCAGTGTAGATATATAACTACACAAAGTTCATATCAGTGATGGGGACCATCAGGCTCAGGAGCCAAATGCAGGTCCCAAGCTTCCCTGTCCGGCCCTTGAGACTCTCCCCAGCTGATTCCCCCTCTCCAGCCCAGCTTTGCACCCCCAACCCTTGAGGGCTGTTGCCTGGCTTGACCGTGTCCCTGAACTCCATCATGCCTTTTTGCTTTCCTGGATGGAAGATAAAGAGGGGCTATGCAGGAACTAGCCTAATATATATATATATATATATTTTACAAGAATTTTTATTCAAATTTCCATAAAACAAACAAAACAAAATCATAAAACATTCAAAGACAAAAAACAAAACAAAAATGATTAAACAAAAAAATAAAATGTTGACTTCCCATTTGTCGCAGTTCAGTTATAGGTCTACAATATATAACAATCCTGTCTCTTAAATTATATTATAAAATCACTTTCCTCCAGTAGTTATCTTAATTAATCATCAAATCTCATAGCCATTACTTTATTCTTTCCACAAAAAGTCAAAGAGAGGTTTCAATTCTTTAAGAAATATATCTATCAATTTTTCTCCAAATAAACATGTCGATTAATCCATCTCGTTAATAATAATAATAATCTTATTGTCATAACCATAGTCCAAATAAACATATCGATTAATCCATCTCATCAAATCTGTTAAGTCCAATAATTTCAATAGCCATTATTCCATTATCCATATTAATTCCATCTTCCATCTTCAATAGTCCTGTTAAGTCCAGTAATTTCAGTGTCCAATCTTCCATTATCAGTATTCCATAATAATCTTGCTGTCATAGCCATAGTCATATAATAAGAGTCTGATGGGAATTTCCTCTATCCCAAATATTTTCTTGCCATCAATTCTGAATAAGTTGCTGAAATATTGTTGTAAAGTCATATCTCTGTTCTTCTTTTTTACAAAATGCACTGGCTCATCTCTTGAGAGTTTTTCCATTGTCACATGGCTGCAGTTAATTCCATAGATTTTCTCTATATCAAGCTCCATCACGTCATTCCAGTCCAGAAAATTATCCAAGCCATTGATAACTTTATCTCTAATATCTTCATTAATTTCTTCAGAGATAACTTTAAGTTCCAAACAGTAGATTTTATTTCTAATATCCATAAACTCCAGATCTTTTTCCAATTCCACATTTGTTCCAATCTCCAGGGCTTGTATCTTCCCTTTATTTTTTCTTTTCTCATCTCTGATCTCATTCTCCTCTCTCACAGGATCCCCTATTTCTTTAAGCTCCTGCGTCATTTTGCTCAGTTCAATTTTCAGCTCCTTACTGCCCTGTCGCAGGGTTTGTTTCTTTATCTCAATCTCATCCATTATTTTCTGAAACATAATTACTTCCAGATTCTCAGCCACTTTCTTGATTGCCATTTTTAAAACCACGAAAACAAAACAAAACAAAAATAAAGAAGAACCACTTCTTATTTCAGCAACAATTGGGTTAATATTCCAGGCTTGATGACATCACAGTATAAACAGAGCAGCCTGCCTTATCTCTCTATGTTCAAGAATACAAAACAAATTTAGTTCCCAGCATCAAAACAGTTAGTGGCGTCGTGAAGAAGCAGATTCGTCAAAATAAAATAGACCAAAAAGAGAATAGTCCCACACAATATAATGTTCCAAAGTTCATATTTTTTATTTTTTTCTCCTCGGAATAGAAATCCCTCTTCTGTTTATATCTTTAGAATGCACTTCCAGGACAGCTTTTTGCAATAGAAACAGAGATAAGCTGTTAATTTTGTGAAAAACAGAGAAGAGTTATAGCTCACCCAGAAGTTCTTTAAAGCTGATTCATTTGACAAATCTCTTTTTGCTGCAACAATTTAAACCAAGTAAAAAAAAGAAAGAAGGGTGCTTGCCTGTTAGTCCGTTTTCTCTTTGAAGAAAAGATAAACGTATCGCATTAATCAGATAGAGCTTGTTCGGAAGTCCGTCTGGCATTGCTGGCTGGACCTTTTCTCATAAATTAATGAAATCCAGTCCTCCCAACAAAAACAGGCTTTTGAGGTTGATCTCTATGTTTCTCCCTGCCCGGGAGAAATTTCATCAGTCAAAAAAAAAAAATGTTCTGACTGATTTATATCTGAATAAGCTTCTTGTGAGGTGGGAGCCCGTCTCAAAAGCAGGCACAAGCGAAGTCACCCTTCCCGGAAGTGAGAAACTAGCCTAATATATAAAGGTAAAATTGACATTTGTTGTTTTGCCCACTTTTGCTGCTGGCCCCACCCATCACTGGCATGTGGCCCCCGGAAGGTTGCTCAAAAGGGAATGTGGCCCTTGGTCTGTAAAAGGTTCCCCACCCTTCATTTGGATAGCCCCACATGGGTGTGGAAATCGATATATTTGCTCATTTTCAGTCTGAATTCCTAATTTTGTCACACTCAGATTTTCAGCGTGGAATTTGAAGGGGAAATCTCACCCCAAATGTAGTGACTGGGTGAAGCTCCTTCTCAGTGAGGCAAAAATGGAGTCTGCTTTAAAAAAAAAAGGCCCTTGCTCATCAGGAACAAGGACGGGCAAATCTGTCACTTCTGATTTCTTTCAGTTTCTTATTTTTTCCAATTGTTTGTTCGGCTTTCCACTTTTTCACATCAGGTTGTAATTTTATTTTTTTAATTAAAAAAAGTCCCTCATGAAAGTTCATCAGTGTCATAGTGTGAAAATATATACATTTTTGCAAAGCAATTTTCCTTAATGTGATGCATTTTTGTATGTCATTTTCACAAATGTGTGCATTGACAGGCACACTTAAACCTAGCACTTGCATTCTTGTACGCATTACGTGGCCGGGGAACTGCATTTCAAAATGCACACGTGAATTTCCAAGGGTAGCTGTGCTTCTGGTTGCATTTTGTTTCAGAGTGTGGATTATGTAGGTTCATCTTTAAATGTGAACTGAACGCCATTTGTCCCCCATCCTTAATCAGAAACGTCAAGGGAGCGGGGGTGTCTGACTGAAGCAGCAGCAGACCGCAACTGGACCCATGGTTTAGTTGGAGAGAGGCCACCTGTGGTTTGTAAACAGCACTTTACAAATGGCTGAACACCTCTGTTTTTGTTTTTTCGGAGAGGCAAAAACACAGTTTGACAGCTCGATTTTGATACGTGTCGCCCCTTGTGTCCAGCTGCTGTTTGAAATCACTGTGCGCTAAAGATACGGGAAATCTGAATTATTCATGGCATCCAAAGTGTCAACGCAGCCTTCAAGTTGCTGCTAGCTAGTGCCCACCTGTTCCTTTTAAATACGGGCTGGGGGGAATCTTGAAGCATCTGCTGAATGTATACAGTTTCTTCCACCTTCCGGGCCACAGTGGTCTTCTCCAGTCTGGTGTCCTCTAGATGTTGTTAGACTACAAATCCCATCATCCCTGATCATTGATCATCCTGGCTGGGGCTTACAGAAGTTGGAGGCCAATAACATCTGGAGGGCATGAGGCTGGGGAAGGCTGATCTAGCTTAATATTGTGTCCTTTGGCTGGCAGCGGCTCTCTACAGTTTCAGACAGGAGTCTTCCCCAGCCTTATCTGGAGGTCCCAGGAACTGCTCTTGGGATCTTCTGCAAACCATGTAGGTGCATTGCCACTGAGTTGCAGCTGGGGATGGAAGGATCTGTCAGTTTCAGTTCTCTCCGTTTCTCTTTTTTTCAATCATAAATTCAGTTCTCCACACTTCTGCAGCAATTTGCCAGTTTTCTGAAGAAAATCCTCGTGAAAATTCTCCAGCATTTTAGTGTGAATTTCCCCTAATAAACATTTTTGTAGGCAGTTTTGACTCATGTACACACCGTTGCAAGCCATTTCTCGTCACGCAATGCATGTTCATCTGTCACTTTCACTCATATATTCCTTTTTTTATGCACACCTTGCCCTAACATGTGCATCGTAGTAAACATTGTTTCATTGACGAACTGCATTTGCACACTTCGAATAAGTGCAAATTTTGAAGGATGGCTGTGTTTTGGTTCTCATATTATTTTGGAAAGTGCAAATTTCAAATGCAAAATGAATCGAATTTCTCACCCTAGTTGCAGCCCTTCTCCATAATAATCATTCTTATTGTTGGACTTCAACTTCCTTCATCCTTGGCCGTTGGCTAAGCTGGCTGGGGTTGAAGGGAGTTGTAGTCCGACAACATCTGGGGACCCAAGGTTGAAGAACAGTGTCCTAAATGATACCTCATTGTGTTGAATATAGGCGAGTGCTGAATGGCAGGGGCTGCTAAACTGTGGCCCTCTGGAAGATGCTGGGCTACAAATCATATTGTCCTTGCCATGCCGGCTGGGGCTGATGGGAGTCAGAGTCTAACAATGCTTTAACTTGGGTTTCTGCATTGACCAGGGGGTTGGTCTTGATGGCTTTATACAACTCTGTGATTCTGTGAACAACATCTAGAGGGCCACAGGTTCCCCAGCTCTAGTTTAAGACCTTCCTTGGAAGCCCTGCTTTGCCCCCCAATGTTTGAAATGCAAGACAGAGGTGTCTGTCTCAGGAGGACAGAACCCTTTTTGAGTGTCTACATTGGCTGCAGTTGTGGCATTGAAGAAATGAAAAGGATGGACTTTGGTGGGAGAGTGGTTACGGGTTTCCTTTCTGTTTCCCCTTGCATCATTCCTTTTAAAGCAGCCTTCCCCAGCCTAGTGCCCTTTAGATCTTGTTGGGCTCTATCACCCCTGACCACAGGCCATGCTGGCTGAGGCTGTTGAAAGTCCACCATCATCTGGAGGGCACCATGTTGGGGAAAGCTGATTTAGCCTGTGGGATGCTCATGTCTGGAAAGCCAAGCAGGTTGACATCTTCACTGAGTTGTCCCCTACGACTCCAAGGCCTCATTCCTGCTCAGTCTCTGCCAGTTCAGACCCCATGAGGGTATATTGGAAATTAAGGTTTTATTGCCCCACTATGCTTAACTTTACTCTTGTTTACATTGCCATTTTACTGCTCATTCACTCAGTTTGGAGAGGTCCTTTTGGAGCTCTTCACAATCCCTTTTTTGTCTTTAACAAGCCTGAACAATTTAGTATCATTAGGATATGCTGGGGGGTAAAGAAAGGCCGGGGATGGAACTGGCAATCCCACCCCATATATACAGTCTGCCTAGTAAACGTCGCAAGACGTCACCCTAAGAGTCGGAAATGTGCAGGGACACCTTTACCTTTACCTTTAGCAAACTTAGCCACCTTACTGCTCACCTCTAACTCTGGATCATTTATAAACAAGTTAAAAAGCGCAGGTCCCAACATCAATCCTTGGGGAATTCCACTTTCTACATGCCTCCACTGGGAGAATTGTCTGTTTATTCCAACTGTTACTTAATAACCAGTTCCTCATCCACAAAAGGACATCACCTCTTATTCCATGACTGCAAAGCTTACTGTGGAATCTTTGGTGAGGTGCTTTGTCAAATGCTTTTTTGAAAGTCTAGCCAGGGGTGTGGTTGTCTAGGGTCCCAGAGGGTCTTAGACCCCTTACTTTTTGGGGAGCAGGGTCCCAGCAGGGTCCTAAGTCTTCAGTATCCTTTCCTGCTGACTGGAGCCAAACAAAGTAAAATGAGGTGAGTCAGCCACTGAGAAGGCTCTTCTCAGTAGCTAACACACTCCCCTTAGTATGGCACCCAAGAAGGGAAACTCAGCAAAGGAAGTTCCTTGCCTTGCAGTATTTTTGTACATTTGCCCATGTATGTGCACAGCAAATAATAGATCTAGCTGAAAGGCAACACATGGAGATCTGCATTGATCATTGCAATGCATCATCAAGGGAAAGTACTCCAAACTAAGTAAGAGACTGAAAGCTCATTTTATTCTATAATCTTAGAAGGTTGTATTCTCCTAGAAGGAGGCATGGCTGTTAGGTAGTGCAGTGTGACTATCATGAAGGGATCCTGCACTTCTGAATTTGTCACTACACTACTGAGTCCAAATACACTATGTCCACTGGATCAACTCCATCCATATCCTTGTAGCACTCTCAAAGGACCTAATAGGTTAGTGAGACAGGGCATACCCTCTGTATGCTTGGTTATTTTATCTTTAAACAATACTTTCCACCAGTTTTCCCAGGACAGATGTTAAGCTAACCAGCCTGTAATTTCCAGAATGCTCCCTTGATCCCTTTTTAAAAATTGGCATTACATTATCCATTTTCCACTCCTCAACTATAGAGCTGGATCCAAGGGACAAGTTACACATTATTGTTAGAAGATCAGCCATTTCACATTTGAGTTCTCTAAGAACTCTCGGGTGGATGCCATTCAGACCCAGTGATTTGTCAGTTTTTATTTGTCTGTTAATCCTAGAACATCTCCCATTGCCACTGTTTGCTTCAGTTCGTCAGACTCCCATCTTGCAAAACTTAGTTCAGGCACAGGAATATGCCCTATATCTTCCGTTGTGAAGACGGATGCAAATAATTCATTCAGCTTCTCTGCAATCTTCGTATTCTGCTTTAGCACATCTTTGACTCCCTTGTCATCCAAGGATCCATCTGTCTCCCTAGATGACCTCCTGCTATTACTGTATTTAATTGTGTTTGTTATTGATCTTTATGTTTTATCAATGTGTTCCTCAAATTTGTTGCCCATTTGCTACCGGGCCAAGTTCAAGGTTCTAGTTCTGGTGTACAAAGCCCTATACAGCTTGGGACCAGGATACCTGAAATACTGCCTTACTCCTTATATACCCAGTCGATCACTGCGCTCTACAGGTGAGGGCCTCCTGCAGATACCATCTTATCAGGAGGTCCGTTCTGCACAGCATAGGTGCCATCTCTGCTATCTTTTTGGTGCCTTTTGAAGACTTTCCTCTTTCAACAAGCCTTTTAAGTCCAGACCTATCCCAGTCTGCGTCTGTGTTAGAACTGCGTGTTGATATGTGTTTTTTTAAATGATATGTTCTTAACCCTTTTTTAAAAAGATGTTTTTAAAACTTTTTTAAAAAAATGTTTTTAACATTGTTTAATGTATTTTAAGGTCTGTTTTTATGATGTCTTAAAGTGTTTTTTAGCATTTCCGTTTGCCGCCCTGGGCTCCTGCTGGGAGGAAGGGCGGGATATAAATCAAATAATAAACAAATAAATAAACAAATAAATTCTTTTTTAGCGTCCCTTATTGTCTGCTTGCGTAAGCCATGTTTCAGTTGGTGATACCATAATTGTTAAAAAGAATGGTAAATCCAGCATGCCTGTGTTTGCTGGCATTGGATGTGGCTAATACCCTCCCTCTCTCTTTCTAGAACCAGCTGTTGGAGCATGCTCAGTAGTTATCCTTCAGAGCAGGCTGGCTTCTTTGAGAAGATTCTAGCAGTCCAGCTTAGTTCAAGTAGAGGAAGCTGCTCCAGAGGGTGTGAGGTGGCCAGCAAACTCTACTTTATTGACAGGCCTGCTTTAATTAGGGGTCAAAGATTATTTGTGGGTTACACTTGCATTTCTTATGCTAAAGTTTGTGTTCCTTTTTGCTTTCCTCATTTGGATAAGATTTCCATTTTTTGCAGAAACCCTTCTTGGCTCTAATAGCATGTTTGACTTTGACCGTTAACTTGAGGGTGGAATCATGTTGGGACTCTGGACAGCCATGCTGCCCCTTCCTCCTCTATTCTGCAGCCTGAAGTAGTTCGCTGCAAGGACCACCATTAAAGAGGCCAGGAGGCTCCTGGTTAGAGTCCTGGCTAGTTCTGGCAGCAACTGATAGTTCTTTAGGGCAAGAGGCTGGGCTTGGCCAACTGTAAGTTCGAGTCTCTGCCTTTCAACATCTGCTTGCCTTATTTAAAAAAGTCCCACTCCCAACCACCCATCAGCGGATGGGTGGTATGAACACAGCCTGCTCAAGGTTTCATTGGAAACCACTTCTGCCTGCCTGCACTGGCCCTTAAAAACATCTCATTTCAGAGTTCTAAAGGAGTCGTGGGAAGCTGCTTCCAAAGGGCTTCCAAACAACCCAGCGCTGTGCTTTGATGTCTGACAGATGTGTGGCAGCTGTGAAAAAGGCAAATTCCACACTAGGGATCATTAAGAAAGGAACTAAAAATACAACTGCCAATGTCATAATGCCGTTATAGAAATCTATGGTGCAACCATATTTGGAAGACGGTGTACAGTTCTGGTCTCCTCACCTCAAAAAGATGCCTTGCTCCAGCAAAGGAGCAATTCGGAGCTTACTTTAAGTTCCTGATTGTTCCTTTAAAGCACCACCCTTTCCTGCCCCACACCTGATGTCATGTATGAAGTAGGTAAAGTTTAGTCCATGGGCTGGATGTTCCCCACCGTTCCTGTAGAACAAATGAAAATACATGTTCTCCGTCATCTGTGACAACTCTTCAGATACCTGCAGATGGCTATCATCTTGCCTATCATCTTGTGTCTTCTCCCAGCTAAGCATGCTCAACTCCTTCAGCCTTTCCTCTCTAGCTGCCTCAACATCTCTCTTGACCGTCTTCAAATGTGCTCTACTTTGTCAACTATCCTCCTTAAACTGCAGTGCCCAGAACAAATGTTGAAATTTGTTTTCTGCAGTTCCCACTTAGATTTCCCGGGGAGCTTTCTGAGTGCTTTGGAGCTCCATTATTTTCCATCTATTCTTGGCATAGAGAAACATCATATTGTTTTCATCTGAAAAACAAACTCTCCAAACATCTATTATTCAGAAGAATCTTGGTATTCAAATTATATAAGATAAAAAAAGGAACAACGAGGACTTGCAGCTTGTACCAATCAGAATGAGTGAGGGCTGTATGTGTACGTAATTCTTTATGCTGGGGTTGGTTTCCTTCATATACGCAGTGCCTAATTAGGAAAGCTTAATGGAGCTCAACTGCATTTTTGCTGCAAGACCTTTTGACTTCCTGCATAGGTTTTCATGTGAAGCGCCACCAAATAAAGGTCTTTGACTTGCTGGAAATGCATCTTTTATGTTAAACACAGAGCTAAAACTGGAATTGTTGTGTTCCCCCCAGAATTAGCCATAGAATAGATTGTGAAAAGCCAAAGTTTAGATACTGGCATGGACATCTAGATACACCAGTAGCTGAGCTCTTTCTTCATGAGTGAATTGAAATGTGACCATAGGGAATCTGGTTTTTGGGAACCATTTTGGATATCCAGTTTAAATGCTCAGGTTGCCTACATTGGATCAAAGTGGTGGAACTGAGAGGGGGGGAAACCTAGGGTTGTATCCAGTGCTAGTCCTACTCAGAGTAGACCCATTGAAACTAATGGTCATGATTAGCTCATGTCCATTAATTTTAATGGGTCTGCTCTTGAGTAGAATTTAGTTTTATGCTACCACTATATTTACTACTTCTGGCTTTTCAAAGACATGGACTCTGGGCAACTAGGAGACCTGCTCTTGACGGTGACAGATTGCTATGGGGTAGAAATTCAGTTCAGTTTGCATTTAAAGCTGAATCTATCACATTTGCACTTTCCAAAACAATATGAGAACTAAAACACAGCCATCTTTTGAAATTTGCACTTATCTGAATTTTCTGATGCAGTTCTTCAACCAGTGTTTACAAAAATGCATATATTCGGGGACAGTGTTCACAAAAATGAATAAATTCATGAAAATAACATGCAAAATGTAATGTGGGCCAGTAAATTGATACTGAATCCTAAAAAGACAGAGGTGTTCTGTGTCCAGAGTTCTCATATCTGGTGGGAGGGAAGCCTGTTCTGGATGGGGTTTCACTCCCCTGGAAGGATCAGTTCTGTAGCTTGTGTGTGTCCCTGGGTCCAACATTGTCACTGGAGGCTCAGGTGGCTTCAGTGGCTAGGAGTGCCTTCTGAATTCTGGCTTGTTTGGTAGCTTCAGCTCTTTTTAGATAGGGATGACTTGGCCACAGTACTCCATGCTGTGGTAACTTCTAGATTGGATGATTGCAATACACTCTACTTGGAAACGTCGACTGGTCCAAAATGCAGCAGCCACATTACACAAATTGGTTGCAAGTTCATTTCCAGGCTCAGTTCAAGGTGCTCACGTTATTGTTTAAAGCCCCTAAATGACTTAGGTCCCAAATATCTGAAAGTCCAGCTCTGTCCCTACAGCCCCTCTTGCATGTTGAGATCAGCAGAGGGGGCCCTTTTGGTAGGTACACCACCCTCAGAAGCTTGGAGGGGGTGACCCGAGAGAGACGATTCGTAGTAGTGCCCCTAATCTGTGGAACTTCTTCCCCACAGAGGTATGCCAGGCAACTTCACCATATAGTTTATGGTAAATACTGAAGACACACCTATTCACCCTGCCCTTTGATACCTGAGATGTATATTTTTAGGACCCACCCTATTTTTTGTGTGTGTGATGTTGTGATTTTAGGTTGTTTCTAACTGCTCTTAATTATGTATTTTAAAATGGGTGTGACCTGCCTTGGGACCTTTGGGCGGGTAATACATTGGAACAGTAATTGCTATAATTATATTAGGAGACATTGCTAGTAAAATGTAGACATTAGTCAAAACTGCATGCAAACGTGGGTTTAGTAGGAGAAATTTCCACTAAAATGCTCAAGAATTTTCATGAGGACTTGTTTCTAAAAAAATCACAAAATTGCTGCAGAAATGGGAAGAGCTGAATTTAAGATTAGAAGCATGAGAAACAGAGAGAACTGAAATTGTCTGATCCTTCCATCCCTAGTTACAGACTGTTTTCATCCTGTCTTCAGCTGCGAAGGAACTGGCTAAGGACATTTAGCAGCCGAAGATAAAGAGCAAGATGGTGCTTCCCTTCTGCCCCCTACTCCATTCCAGATACAGAATCCAACCTGGCCAGCAGTTGACTCTGACTTCAACAATGGAGATAGAATAGCACTCTCTAATTGTACCTGAGGACAACAGGCTAAGTTAGGGGGCTCCTTGGAGTGCAGTCAGGCCAGCAGCACCAGTGGCTTTATTGTCTAGGAGGAAAGGCTGTAGCTCCATGATAGAATATCTGCTTTGCATGCAAAAGGTCCAAAGTTCAATCCCTGGCACCTTCAACTAGGTCTGGGAGAGACTCCTGTCCGAAACCCTGGAGAGCTGCTGCCAGTCAGTGTAGACAATACTGAGCTACAGGGACCAATGGTCTGAATGAGTATGAGACACTTTCCTATGTTCCTAAGTTTCTTTTTGCTCTGTGATCACTTTTTTATGTCTACATTGTTTCTTTTGGAATATTGAATGTATTCTTCATTTAATAGCTTTTTTATTTTTGTCCTATTTCAATTCATCAATGTGTTCTGTAAATTGCTTTGCCCTTCCCCACAATATTTTGTCTTTTGATAATAAGAGTATATCCCTGGCAAGGTGCTTTGGGTACAGATCTCTGTGGAAAGAGGGCATATAAATAAGGCAGAACCAATTCTCAGAGGGGAATGTCACCACCTTCCTGCATTTGCTGCCTGAGGTGGCTGTTTTACCCTACCTAATGGTAGGGCTGGCTCCAAAAGGAATGGAGTTTGATACCTCCACAATCCCTCCTTTCGTACACCTCAGGGTGGACCTGCAAAATCCAGTGAAGCCAATGGCCATGTGGGGTTGCGTGGAAATCCTCTGGGAAATGTCATTAGCCTTCAAAAAATGCTTCTATCTAATTTCCTTGGGTGTTGGAAATTTGATGACATATCTGTTTCAAACATTGTTGGAAGTATGACAGCACTCTCTCCATTATACTTTGTTCTGGGGCCTTTTCCCCGATTTTCCTGGGGTCGATTAAGAATGTGACAGTGCCATTGTCTTTGCATCGATCAGGTTACTTCTCCATTGTGGCAGAATTAATCCAGAGACAGTGACACCTCCAAGCGGTTTCCTAATCTCATCTGTGAGAGCATCTGTATCAATTTTCTTATAGTGTCACAGCTGATTATTCCAAGATACGACAGGAGGCAATGTGTGCCCACTGGGCCCGGAGCAGAGCACTTGTGCTTCCTGAACCATTACCTACCAAAAGGGTGTATTTTGCATTCAGTTGATGTTTCTATTGCACAATTTAGACTGTCTGTAAGTTCTGTAGCTGGAGGCTTCCTGCCCTTTGTAGACACCAGGGAAACTATTGTTAATGACTAATGTTCTAATGACAGCAGTTATCTGAGGTCTATACCTATTGCTTTACATCCCATTTTAAAACTTGCATGGACTTTACATCACCTCTCTGTTTCTCCGGTTCCAAGAATATCACTGATGTTGCATTTTTCTTAAGGTGTTCTTTACTGTTATTTGATTTTTTAATTGCCAATGGATCTGCATCTTGAGAGTTTTTGTGTAGCTTGGTTTAGAACAGGAGTGGGAAACCTTATTCAGCCCAAGGGCCACATTACTTCATGGGCAACCTTCTGGGGGCCACATGCCAGTGGTGGGGAAAAGCCAGAGTGGGTAGGACAGCAGATGTGAATCTTACCATTTGTACAGTAGGCTACACTCCAGCCATGCAAAAGCCAGAGGTTTCTAAATGCACATCTTTCAATGCACTTGAGGCTGTTAAATGCACACCTCTCAAGGCACTTCGGGAAGGTGTGGGGCAGGGTTGGAGAGGTGTGTGGCTTATGGGAAAGGGGTGTGGCCTAGGAAGGAGGCGTGGCCTAGGGAGAGTGCTGAGGGCCAGATAGGGAGAGATTTGGTCACTAGGTCTGAAGTTTCCTATCTCTAAAACAGAGGGACATCCCCATATACACAAATGGAGATAGCTGAGGAATTGAGTCTTTGCAGATTCTGATTTGAATGGAGCCGTTCCACACTTCCCGGACAATTGTGTGGATCAGAACTTAGGCTGCAATCCTAACTTCCCTTACCTAAGTGCAATTAAATGAAGGACATAAGAACCACCTGCTGGATCAAACCAAAGGCACATCTGGCTCAGCTTCCCATTCTCATAGTGGCCAACCGGATGCCTACGGAAAGCCTGCAAGAAGGGCCTGAGTGCAACAGCACTCTCCCCACTTGCAATCCCCAGCAACTGAGGTTCTGTTCAATAGGACTTTCTTCAGAGTCGCCATGGGTAGGATTCTTCTGTTAATTCTCCACTAGATTCCACATTTCCTCAAAGTTTCAACACAATTTCCAGCTGCTAAAAAAAATACATAAGTGTACCAAAATGTGTATTTCAAGAGAAATGCATACTCTTATGATTACAACTATGTGTTCAACTATGCATTTAAATATGTTTCAATGAAGTTTTTAAATAAATAAAATCAACCAAGCAGATAAATGAATAAATAGGATGGAATGGATTTATAGAACACATGCCAACAGGATTCAAACCAGAAAGGACCTGATCCGACCATCTCTAACACATGGTTAGTTATTACTTTCTTTGTATTTACCTCACCCTTCCTACAACAAGCTCAGGGCAGTGTAAGTCATCTTCACCCCACCCAATGGTATCCTCACAACGACCTTGCAAGTAAGGTTAGGCCAAGAGATGGTGATTGGCCCAAGGTCACCCATAAGCTGTTTATCTGTATTTGAACCCAAGTCTCCCTCATTTTAGTCCAAGTTATTTTCAGTTATACCCTGACTTTCAGTAAAAAAAACACAAAGCAAGGTGGCAGATTAAAATGATCAGTTTCAAAAAGGGAAACAGAAAGATCATGCAAAATAAATGCGTAAAAACATTCTGACAATAAAACAATTCATCAGCAGTGACAAAGTAGCAAGAAATATAAGGGCCATAGCTTAGTGGTAAAGGACCTGCTTTGCATGTAGAACGTGCTAGGTTCAATCCCTGTCATCTCCACATAGGGCTGGGGGAGTCCCCTCTCTTAAATCCTGGAGAGCTGCTGCCAGTCAGTGTAAACTGCATTGAACTAGGTGGACCAGTGGTCTGACTCATAGGAAGTTGCCTTCCTATGTTCCAACCAGCAGCAAATATTATCACTAACAGCTTGGGAGATTAAAACTGTGATAGTCTTCTACACCTGGTATCTGAATGCTTATGAAGTAGGTTCAGTCAATGGTTAGCCCAAAGCAGAGCTTTGTCTCTTGAAGGCACCTTAAGAATGGAAGACATTCTCCTGGGAGACCTGCCAAGCCACAACCTTGTTAGAGTGTAGGTGGCAGATAAAAACTCACTCTTATCTCAGTATAATTTGAGTCAGTTTGGATCACTGAAGCACACATATTTTCTGAATTGAAACTGAAGGCACCGTGTCCTTCAAGTATCCACAAAGCTCCTCTGGTTTAACCATTTGGTTTGGTATCCATTGCACCATCTCAGTCATAGGAACACAGGAAGCTGCCTATACTGAGTAAGACCACTGGTCCATCTAGCTCAGGCTTTGAGACAGAGCTTCCTCCCAGCCCTACCCAGAGATGCTAGAGATTGAATCTGGGACCTTCTGCATACAAAGCAGAAGCTCTTCCACTGAACTACAGCCCTACAGTATTTGTTCTACTGCCTTTACTCTCAGGATGTCATTAAGACTTATACTTCCAAGTTCAGAATAGTAAACCTTGGGAGGCTTTCCTCAAATATGCAGGAAGGACTACAACCATGATGTTTTTCTCTAGCTCAGATTTTAATCTTAGCTGGAGAAGAATTCCTCTCCCATATAATGCAGCAGGCTGCTAGTAGGCCCTGGGACATGTGGTTTCCCCCTGATATTTCAGCAATGGTTCTGAGGAGCAGGAGAAGTCTCCATGACCAGCATGTAGTGTGGAAGCTAGAGGTGCTAACCCAACAAGGGTCCAAAGAAGACTGAAATAGTTGCATCCTCATTGCTAGCACCTGATCCTTTGCTGTGTCATTGTTTGCAGCTGGATCTTCTACCTCCTCTGTAGTAGATCCTTCCTTCTGAGGAGACCCCTAGCTATATAGAGCCTTCTGACAGCCAAATGGGCACACCTACACAAACTCTGGGCTCCCTACTAGTCCTGCTGCAGCCTTTGCTCTTAAGGCCTGTGTGGCAAGGGGAGGGGAATTAGAAGTCAAGATGGGGCTTGGGATGTGAACAGAGGGGTTATGGGGGGCATCTCAGGTGAAACATCCTTGAGATGATAGTCTTCTAGTTGCCTTGGGATTACGGTAGATTCTTCTGGTTCTCAGTTGCACTGGGGTTCTCTGCGATGTCCCACAGCTCATCCTCAGAAGAGGATCTTCTTGGAGTGTGGATCAGGCAGGATCCTGACAAGAATGGGAAGAGCAAACCTGGACTGGTTTAGCAATAAGTCAAGTGTGGTGTAGGGGGTTAGAGTGATGGAGTAGGACCTGGGAGACCAGGGTTCAAATCCCCACTTAGCCATGAAGCTGGCTGGGTGACCCTGGGCCAGTCATACTCTCTCACCCTAATGTTGTTGTGAGGATAAAATGGAGAGGGGGAGAATCATGTACATCACCTTGAGCTCCTTGGAGGAAAGGTGGGATATAAATGTGATAAACGAATTAAAATTGTTATAGTCTTCTACACCTGGTAAATGTACACCATGCTTATGAAGCAGGTTCAGTCAGTGGTTAACTTGTTCTATGGAGTAGTTCAGCTTATGTCCAAGCCAGGGACTTTGAGCTCAGTCACTACTATACATCCTTACTGGTTCTTGCCCCAGTGTTACTGAGATCTATTGACAGGAAGAAAATTGGCTGTGGCAATGTCAACCAACACAAAACAGACCTTTCCCAGCTTACTCCAAAGGGATGACAACAATCCCTTTTCCTCTTCTTCTCACTCTCTCTTTCTCTCCTTGTGGCTGTGAGCTACTGACATTTCTATCCTCAGAAAGGTCAGCTCTTGCTGCACTGGAAACTCACAGCCTCCTATTGTAAAAACAATATTTTAGTCCCATATTTCACATGGGGAGATATTGAGGCAAGCATGCTAATCATTTGTCCTACGGGACCCATAGCCGGGGAATAGAGAGCACCTCACCCCTCTTTCTTGCTGACACAGCAAGGATGGAATCCAATGCCAATGAAATTTAATTTATTCCAGCCACAAAGATAGTAACAAGAAGGAAAGTGGTAAAGTGGGGAGGTAGTAGAAACATGTGCTCACACTGCAACATTATGACATCTGTGGCACACTGTCAAGAACACAAAATGGCTCAAAGTGGCTATTTTTAAGAACAGGTTAGCATATCATCCTATAAGTGTCAGATATAGCTTTTGAGAATATAAGCTGAAAGTTGCCTACAGGGGAGTGAGTGCAGCATCAAAAGTGGGCAGATCTGTCTCCAGCAGTGGGCCAGGTGGGGCATTAGCCAAGGGTCCAGGAGTTCAGAGGGGAACCCTCACTGGCCCCAGCCCAACTCCACTGGCAGATTCAGCTTATGGATGTTGCTATAATATAGAATAATATTTATTTACATAGTAATATAGGAAGCTGCCTTCTACCAAGTCACACTATCAGTCCGTCTAGTCCAGTATTGTCTACACAGACTGGCAGAGGCTTTCCAGGTTTTTGGGCAGGCGGACATTCTGAGCCCTGCCAGGGATTGCATTTGGGACCTTTTGAGGGCAAAGTAGATGCTCTGCCCTTGAGCTATGGCCTTTCTTTGCAAGAACTAGGCCTGTACAAAAATTTTATGTCTTTATCTCCAAAAAAAGGAAGTGTCAAATGAGATTATAGTAAAGAGACCCAAGGATTCATCTTAGATGAATTGCCTGAGTTGAAGGTTAAAAGCCCCGCCCCCACCCATTCCCCGCTCCTTCACCAACTGGCTGTTGAAACTTATTTCAATGCTAGTGATGGGACAGTATCCCCCACAACAATTTAAGGCAGTAGGTTAGCTTATGGCTGGTCTGGGACCAAAATAAAAATTTCATTCATTCATTCATTCAGTAGGTTAGCTTGTGCGGGGTTGTGTGCAGCTAGGGCAAGCCATGTGGCGTACTGTAACTGTGTTTTAGAATGTTTTTAATTGCTTTTGGAATGCTTTCCTTTTTGTTGTTAAATCGTTCTGTTGATGTAATTTGCTGCCCTGGGCTCCTTAGGAGAGATGGCAGGATAGAAATTCAATAAATCATCGTCATCATCGTTGCTGCTATTACTGCTCCCCACCCTAGCATCGTTTGAGTTGGCAGTCTCATTCTGCTGTCATATATTACCAATTTAGATCTGAGGGGTCAGAAGTTGAGCATCTAGTTTGGTAAAACCCACATCATGTGAATATCCATTCACATATCTGTATTCATACTTATATTTACATCTATACCTTTTAGGGGTGTACAGGGGCCCAGGATTTGCTTTTTATCTGTGCATTTGTGTGTGTGTGTGTGTGTGTGGGGGCATTTAAACTGATCATTTTCCAAAGCACTCTGCTCTGTCTCTCTGCTTCAGCCTGTGATTTTGGTTCTGAGCTGTTCTGTTTAAATGGAACTCTGTGATCCCTATTCACTATAATGGGAAATATAGACATGGCTATAACTTTTCCCCTTTTGGCCAAATTGAATGAAATTTGCAGGTACAGAATTCCCTCCAAGCTATGTTGAATTGCAGACCAATAGGCCCAGGGCCTTTTCCTGGGGAAGTAAAAGTCATTAACTTTCCTCTAGAAGCACTTTGGAGAAGGAGGGGGAGGGATTTGCATCATGCTTTTTCTTACCTTAAAATAATTAAGAGGTGGCCAAGTGGTGTGTGTACTTTTAAAAAAAACTTAACTGGATTAAGTTTTCAGTGCTTGTTTGTGTCCTCCGATAGGCTTTACAATTTGAGGCTGTATAGAATCTTGTCTGTGGAGAGTGTGTGTGTGTATTGGTTAAAGCAGAGTAATGAAGGCTTAAAAACAAGACAAAACAGCGCATTCAGCTTCTCTGCACTGAATGGGTATGAATCTCATCCTTCTATACCAGGCCCTATAAAAGTCCAGCCTCAACTCATCTCTGGTGTGAGAACACTGCCTAAGGCTGCAATTGTAAACCCCAGTTACCTAGAATTAAGCCCCATTGAATTTAGTAGGACTCCCATGGTTAAGAGTGCACTGTAAGCTCCTGTTCCCCTTTTTCTGGTGGTTGCTTTGGATCCTGACTCTCTGTCTGGTTTTAACTATGCTCCTAGCCCTACTGATTCTTTTTGTTTGTTTCCAGGATCATTGTTAGTGGGCCCAAGGTCTAGGTCAGCCTTTCCCAACCGGTGTGCCTCCAGATGTTGTTGGACCACAAATCCCATCAGCCTCAGCCATTGGCAATGCTGGATGAGGCTGATGGGAGTTGTGGTCCAACAACATCTGGAGGCACACTGGTTGGGAAAGGCTGACCTAGGTCTTTTGTGCTAGACCTTGGATCTCCTGACTCTTCTTCCTTTATCTTTCTTTAAAAACCTTCTCTAAAAATAGTTTGCTTACAGAGCTGCTGGGCATGTTACAAATCACACTGGCATCTTAATTTGCCTATATATTGACATACAGAAATTATGCAAGTTTGTGTTATGTGCAGCAACTCTGGACTGTTGCATATAGTGTTTGCTGCTTTGGAATGCTCTGGAATGCCCCTGACTGGATTGCATACCAGCTTCTTGTGCACTTTGAGAAACAGCCAGTTTCCTCCCAGATCCTGGAAACTTGCCAACCTGGTGGCTGACCCCTGCTGAGGTCCCTCAGTGCCAAATCACACATGGGGAAAAAAAATCAGCAGCAGCCCAGAAATGACCAAACCATGCAATTTGCAAGATATTCTAAGACAATAACTTGAACTGATGGCTATGAATGCCTCTTTCTGAATTTGTCAATTTCAGTAGAAGGTCATAGGGCAGATGATTAATTCCATCCCTGATGGAATCTTGCTGATTGCACAGCAGTGCATAATTTATTAATTTAAAGTAAGTACCAAGCTGCCTTCAGGTTTCAATTAACATAATGACTCTTGACACTACGATTTTGAATTTGACTGAACACATTATAACTTCTTTTTCTGCTTTTTGCAAAAACAAAACAGAAAAACACACAATAATTTAAAACGTTATTAAACCCATTGCATTAATGGCTAATGTGCATGGTTTGCCACCACACCAAAGAAGACTCATGACACATATATGGAGAAATGTTATATTTATTAAAATATAACACATAATCAATCAAATTCAAATCAGCCAATTAATGAATATCAAATACTTCGGGCAGGTGAGGCTCAACCTATCTATGAGGGTATAGACCCTCCAGACCAGGAGGCAAGTCAGTCACGTCGTACTGCAACTCCCCAGTCAAGGATGTGGGAAAACTTCTCCCTCCTTGCAATTGGAGTCTGGTATGTGGTTCCAACCTCCGCATCCTGGCCCTGCCGTACAGGCTTTCACCATGATGCACAAGCTGGTCCCACGTGGACACTCCACAGATCCACACCAGACATTACGCCTTGATGTTTCAGCAGAGGGGTGTCCTTTACCAAAATGCCTCAGCCGCCTCAATTTTAACCCCAAATTTGACGCCACAAGAGGGGATCGGCTGAAGCTTGGTCCCCTCAACCCAAAGAAAACAAAGCCCCCAAACCCAACCTATAATCCTCCAATAATAAATCACACCCACTATCCGAGAGATGAACACCATCATCTCAAAACAAATGTGGTGAATGAAAGCGAATCCTATCATGCGGGATATAAGCACCACCTAAAGACAAAACCAAATTCCTAACCTTCCTATTCACCCACTTTCTGGATCTGTCGATCCTGTTAGGGTGCTGTGCACCCCTCCAAACACGCCTCACCAGCATATCGGACCACACTAAAACAAGGTCCGGATAAGACTGGATGAGTCCAGTGAAATCCCGTGTGATCTTAAGCTGATGCGCGGGAAAGGTGCCTACACGGGTCTACAGCAACCCCCAGCAACCCGTCAGGGTCCTGGAGACGGTGGGGAGGGTCGCGCGCCGCACCAATCAATAGACGGCGGGGCAGCAATATAACGAAGCGCCGGGAACAAGCTCAGTGGTACAACTCCCGCTGCCGCAAACAAGCCACGAGAAGCGGCCCAGCATGCACGCCCAGTAGGAAGCAACGGCAGCAGCCGCAAGCAAGCGTGGATCTGCCCTACGTGCCTCCCAGAAAGGCGAGCGGAACTGGCGGCTTAATGCCCGCTGCCCAGCTGAGACGGGGGAACTGGGATCAGCACAAACCGCTGCTAAAAGAGCAGCTGCTGTGAGCCAAAATACTCTGTACCTCGGGGCCGGAGGGAGAGAGGCAAATCGACCCAACCCCCACCCCCCGCCAACGCAGGAGACAAAAAGGGGGGGAGACCCCCACCTGCACCCGCACCCGCACACCGGGAGGACTACTGGGGATATGCGGATCGAAAACAGGAACCTGAACAGCAAAGCAATCCAACGACGACTCAAAACCAAGTAAGCCACTCAGGAACAGCCAGAGAGCTCTTTTCACCTCGTGCCGCAAGGCAAAAAAGGCACGTTTTTAGGGAGGAGCAGTCTATATATAGCTGCTCAATCCCTCGCCTAATTGGTCAGGATGCCCCACCTGACCAATTACCAACATTCTCGAACCTTCCCGAGTCTTCCCATAATAGGGTGGCAGCAAACCCGCCCCAGCAAAAAATGCAGGAATGTTATAGTCACTTGGCGTGTGAAATAAGCCACTGTGGAAAACAGTCTGCAGTTGATTCGGTGGAGTTGCTTTCAGTCTTTTAGGCATGCATGAGAAGTTTGATGTTCTTTCTAGCCATCCAGATTGGTTCTCAGTGGCAGAGGATGGGAAGGATGAGCAAATAGATCTCCTGCTTGTGTTTGGAATCTCTCAGGCTTGGAGAGGAGAGAGAGAGAGAGAACCTTCATTATGCCAAAAATATGCAGCATCCCAATTAATTTGGAATCAAAACATTGGTTAATGATGGTAGAGGAAAGGTGGACCATAGGGGTATGCATGTTTGTGTGTGAAATCTGTCCATCTGTACCCCCACATGCTGATATCACTTATTTAATACATTCATCTGCAAGACAGGATAGAGTAATTCTTGCAATGTAGAGCCAAATAATAAATGCATAAGCTTTCCATCATCATCATCATGGGACCAGGAAACCTAAAAGATCATCGCATCCATTATGTACCCAACTCATCACTGCAGTCTGCAGGAGGGGGCTTCTTGCAGATAACATCAGTCAAATATTTCTTTGTACAAAATATTTTTAAAAAGACATATTCACAACCTCAGAAGAATAATAGTGACTATTAAAGAGCTGAAGATCCTCCGTGGTGCAGAGTGGTAAGCAGCGGTAACGCAGCCGAAGCTCTGCTCACGGCCGGAGTTCGATTGCAACGGAAGGAAGAAGTCGAATCTCCGGTAAAAGGGGTCGAGGTCCACTCAGCCTTCCATCCATCCGTGGTCGGTAAAATGAGTACCCGGCATATACTGGGGGGTAAAGAAAGGCCGGGGATGGAACTGGCAATCCCACCCCATATATACGGTCTGCCTAGTAAATGTTGCAAGACATCACCCTAGGAGTCAGAAACGACTTGCACTACAAGTGCGGGGACACCTTTACCTTTTTTATTTAAGAGCTAGCTATCATAGTAGGTCTAAGACAATAACACACCCAAGATAAATGAACAAATGAAAACAATGCTCTTCCTTTTCCTTTGTTTAATTTTTTTTAAAAATTGTTATCTTGCCCCATCCCGTTTCCCCATTTCTGATATTCCAAGTTGGGAGAGAAAGGACATCTAAGTTGTAACCTGCTTCAGGTAGGCGGTAGTTACTTAGCTGTGGAATTCATTAGGCTACTAAAAAAGAAGCAAACTTGCTTCCTTCACATTGATTTGTCTCTTCCTTGAATATTAATTACCATGGTCTGAGTATATTTTAAGGCTGTAATTTATCTCCTTCCATTAAACACAGGAGAATACAGGCAGAACCGGCTGTTTCCATAATTGGCCCAGAACTCTGCAAGGTCAAAATGGCTTGTCTGAAGACCCCTCCCCCAAATCTCCTTGAACTCCATCAGGAGTCCCACTCATCACATTTCTAGATGGGTGATAGATAGATTTGGAGGATTGCCTTACTCCATATACAGCCAATGGAAAACTTTGATCTGTGGAGCTGGCACTTTTATAAGAGCCACATAACGTTTTTTCTGCGCTTGCAAGGAATTGATCTTTTAGTGTGGCAGGACCTACACTTTGGAACTTCCTGCCTACTGATCATAGGTGGGTGCTTTCATTGTACTGTTTTCGGTGCTAATAACTTTTTTTAAAAGCAAGCTTACCCAGACATGTCAATCTGACATGTCTTATGAGAGGGCTATGAAAGGTCCCCCGATCCACTTTGGGGCCTGATTTGGTTTAGACCCTTATTTGGCCCAAATCGATTTGAGCTGGATCCAGCCTGATTCCGACCCCAAATCCAAACTGAAATTCATAAATCTGAAACTTTGGAACTTTCATTCACTTTTATTGGGAAAGCAAAATGGCTGTAGCGCCCCCCTCCCCACGTAGGTGGATGATATTTGGAGTCATGGTAGATCTTGAAAAGGGGAGTGTTATGGGCCTTGGTGTCCCCAGAGCTTTGTATTTGATGTTGGTTTCCCCCACTAAAAGTTATGTAAGTGTTAACCCATAAGTATGGAATATTATATGTTCAACTCTCAGTTTTAAAAGAAGCTAATTTTTCCCTCTGTCTTCTGATTCCCCTGCCAGTTCTGGGAAGACAGCCAGTTTTTTTACTGTCCTATAAACAAATGTAGCTGCTAGCTGCAGTTCCCTTATATGGAAATCTCCAGATATACACCTATCTTTAACTATTTTACCAACTAGTTGGAATGTGACTATCTTATCAGCATCTGCTATCAGTGATAGAGCATAAATGTTGGACTGTCAATGATGCAGCTCAGAACATTCAGCAAGGTCACAGCCTTGATAAACTCCTATATAGGGAATTTTTTTTACACAGTACGACACCAGTCTCTTGAGAGATCTGGTCGAACACATTGCTGGTCTGCTTGCTGCTGGGAGTCCAAGGCTTGATTTGACTTGGTTCACTGTGGGTGAGAAATAATAATATTTATTCTTTTCTGTATAGACTGTATAGACTGTATACCTAGACGGTATACTTTCCTACAAATGAATAGTATACCAATTGAATAGTGCCGCACTGGGTTCTTTCTGGGATATAAATCTGAAGTATGGGATATACATTTAATAAATACATAATAATATACTGAATTATTGTGTAGTTTAATTATATTGAAGAAGGCACTGTATACTAGCCTTACTTTATATTGTATTTAGTGGCTCTGATATACTGGCTGAGGCCAGCTATATGTGTAACTTGAATAAATAAGGTATAAATGTGTATGAAATAAATACCATAGATAAGCATTACACTGTTGAAGTCCCATTCTTTTCCTGACACATCCTCAGTCCTAAGAAATTCTTGGGTGGGATTTCCAACTGTAGCCTGCCTATCCCAGACTACTACTGTTGGAGACAGTGCAAGCTCAGGCAAGCACAATGTCTGGCACATAAGGAAACTGGATAGCTCATGGGCCACCAGGAAAACATAGGAACCCTTGATCCTGTACATTTTCAAGAAAGAAGCCATCCAGATGGTTTCAGGAGTAACTCTATCAAATTGCAGACAGGGTTTTTTTTTTGGTTTTTTCAGAAAAAGAATTCTGTACAATCAGTTGAGTGCTCAGTCCTGCCAGTTCTCATGCTCCTGTCTGGCCTGCTCCAAAAAGATTCAAAACGCAAGTTGGCAATGGTTGTGTAGGGTACCAAGTAAAGGATAAACAAAGGACAAGCTGAACAATAAGAGTGAGACTGGAATTGATTGGGCAACGATGGAAAGCAAGCACGGGTAGAGTACTGAAGGATCTGACAAGCTGAGCTAGGAACCATTTTGAGCTCTGGATCAACAAATAGTTTTGAATCAATTTGGGTTGACTTACTCGCTTCATACCAATTTGGAGCTGTCTTGGTCCGATTCAGACTAGCCCTGATTCAGCCCAAATTGACCCAATTTATTTCGGGATCTGGCTGGAATGGTTGCACAGCCCTTTATTTCTTACATGTATTGTTTCTTTATAATGTATATTTTAAAAAAATTGCTGATTTTTATTTTGAACAAGATTAGGCTAACTTGTTTTTCATACCAGAGTTTATCAGCAATTTTAATTTAATTTTTATGTAAACCGCTAAGAGGTTTTGATGATTAACTGGTATATAAATCCTGCTAAATTTATCTCTATAATACTTGTATTGGTCATGCTGTGAGCCTCTAGGGGTGCAAGAGGAAGGTGGACTGACCCCAGACTTGGAAGCTGGTCCTTGCAGGAATCCAACTCAGAACCCACGAGTCACCTTGGGAGAGGGGGACAGGAAGGGGAGGCACTGGCATGATCTGCTGGGAAGGGGGTCTCCTTCCTTCCTTTCTCCCTCTCCTTGCAGTAAGTGAGGAAGCTTCTTATGACAGGAAAGAAAGAAAGAAAGAAAGAAAGAAAGAAAGAAAGAAAGAAAGAAAGAAAGAAAGAAAGAAAGAAAGAAAGAAAGAAGGGCATGCTCTACAACAGCTGTTCCATCTTCCTAGTTGAGCCCTGACAACCTCATAGCCCTTTAAATAGAGACATTGTTAATTTAGTACTGTGTCACCAATAAGATTGGCTCCCCTGAAACATCCAATCAGCACCCTCCTTGGTAGTGATGATGATGATGAAATTACCTGCCCACAAGCAGGTCCAAGGGTAGGTTAGAACAGTCTAAAAAATAATATTAAAAACTATTAAAGGCAGGATCTAAAAACTTCCCCCCCTCTAAGTTTGCTTTTAGTGAAGATGTCCAATAATTAGAGGTGTCTGTTTTGTTTTTTAGTACTTTTTAGGCTACGGTACATTGAATAAATCAAACATGGAGGAGTTGGAAAACATTTATAGGTGCTGTTACTGATCATACTTTGTTATATATTTATGTGATGTTGAACGCTGTAAGCTGCCATGGAAAGGTGATGTACCTTAGAAAGGTGGTTAACAAATTTATGAAACAAATGAGCTTAGGGAGGTTTCAATTAGAAGTAAAGCATTTGTCAAAGCTAACTGTATTGGTGTTCCTCTTAAGAAGAGGAGAAGAGATATCCTGGATGCATTAAGTGATAACAGTTGTGTGATGCACCATATCTTCATGGAACCAACCTCATCTGTTAGCAACATGGCACAAGTTGAGAAAGGGAGAGATAAATGACAAGCAGACCTTGATAAGCTGACCTTGGTGATTTCTTGGGGCACGTCAACCCATCTCCCCTGCATTATTTTCCTTCTCAAGAAAAAAAAAACAAGGAAAAAGGAGATGTAAGGAGAAACTTTCATTGCTAAGTACGGAGTAAGAAATACCTTAGAAGAACATCAGAAGAGCCTTGCTGGGACAGATCTAGTCCAGCATCCTATTTCCAGCAGTGGCCAATCAGATGCCTCTAAAGAGTTCACAAGCAGGGCACAAAGGCAACTGCCCTCCCCCACTGTTGCCTCCCTGAAAAATGGAATTTGAAGATATACTATCTCTGAATATGGAGGTTCTGTTTCACTAACATAATACATAGCTGTTGCTAGATGTATCATCTTTCATGAAGTTATCTGACAGCTGTTTGTATTCTTATTTCCCAAACTACTCCCATGTAAGAAGTACTCCAGTGCATCTAAAAAGACTGCTGCCACTGAACATGAAGGCTCTATCCCCCCACTGCCATTAAGCAGAGGTTGGATGGCCATCTATCAGGGATGCTGTGATAGTGGATTTTCTGCATTACCAGAGGGTTGGACTAGATGATCTTTGAGAACATTTCTAACTCACATGATCTTATGATCCCGCTCTCATGGGCAACGGCCTTGGACAGCACTAAGCTTGTCCATGATTTTGTCATGTCAAAACCATCGAAACCAGTGTGCATTGTTGTGGCAAAGACTTCAGCTCCATATATTGACATTAGCATGATGCGGTGGCCAGCAACAGTATCCAGATTAATGATCCCCAAAACAGCGTTTCTGCCAATAAATGTAACATGTGAATCTGGGTGCATGTGCACTACCTTGGGTTCCAAGTAGGGATGGGAGGATTTGTGCTTTTCGGTTGTCTCATTTTCCCAATGTTAAATGGGGTTCACATTTCTGCAGCAACTGGTTTTTTTTAAAAAAAGTCCTCATGCAAACTCTTCATTTATGTATGCGGTTTTGACGAATGTTCACATTTTACAAGCATTTTCTCCTGATATAATGCATTTTGTACGTTACTTGCACTGATGTGCATTTTCATGCACGCTTTCCACTAACGTATGCATTTGTGGAAATATTGGTTGGCTGGAGAACTGCCACAAAATTCAGATCAGTGAGAATCCTGAAGGACAGCTGTGTTTTGGTTCTCATATTGTTTTTTTAAAAAAATGTAGTTTTGATAAATTTGGCTTTAAATGTGAACTGAATCAAATGTCTCCCCCGTCCCTAGTTCTGCGTTGAATATGTTTTTTAAAGGAGACTGAATAGTCCTTCTTGGATAGGGAATCTGTGGCCCTCTAGATGTTGTTGGGCTTCTGCTGCCATCTCACCTGAACAATGGTCATGTTGGCTGAGACTGGTGAGAATCCGAGCCCAGTAACATTTGAATAATCACAGGCTGCCCATCCCTGGTTCTACAACAAAGGCAAATGCATCCAAAAGAGCAGGATTATTTTTGGTTCGGTTGTAACACACAGCAGGAATTCTCCTGCTCTGTTTTAGAAACTGAATGTGAAAAGCAATCGTCTGTTTATGTAGGAGTGCCATCCGAGAGTTGTTACTCTGCAGAACTGACAAAATCTGGCAGGTGCCATGGGAATGCAAATGAGGATAACAGCACTGTGACGCAGCGATGCCTGGGCTGCAGAACGCAAGTCAATGGAGATTATGAAATTGGGCGGCTCAGACTTTTAAGGCTTTGCTGAGAGTGTGATGTTATCATCTGGTACTCCGTAGGAGATAAAATATATGAGCTCCATTTAAAAACATTGCGGGAGACAAGATAATATCTACTTTGTATATATTAAAGACTGCTCGGGAAGTGAGGGAATCAGCTAACAGAATAAATAAACTGGGAAAAAAGTCTGATTAATACTGAAGGAACTGGGGCAAAGAACAAACCAAGCACAGATGTTGTTGAGATGCCTACACAATATGGAAAACTCACTTTGGGAGGGTATATTTAAAGGAAAAGGAGAGCAAAAGTGACACACACCAGGAAACAATTTATCATTGAGCAATGAATGGATTACTCTTGGGAGGCCCTCAAAGAGATGTTTCCCATAACTGCAAATTGACTAATCAGACATGCATTATTGTGTCATTTGAGGTTGGAAGGAATCTCATTCCATGCCATCGTTGAAGAGGATCTTGTAATTTTTAGCTATGGTTAAACCCCATCTTCAATTTGGATTGGGGCTGGCAATTACAATCCACATTGGTGAACACTTTTATCTTTTCCCCTCTAAGAGTTCTACATTACTGTTCAATGGATCTCTCCTCCAGGTTCCTCACCCATCTGTGAGCCCAGCCTCCCTTACCTGGCATCTCCCTTTATGCTGCTTTGCTAGTAGTGGTGGTGGTCTAATGGCCACAGTGGGGGAAATCTTCCCCCTTCTTCAGGCACAGGGGGTTCTGGGAAAGACAGCTTTATAAACTAAAGATGGGGAACTTGTGGCCCTCCAGATGTTTTTGGACTCCACTTCTCATTAGGCATGCTTGGAGGAAATGGATTACTTGGATCCACTCCAGTCTGGCTTCAGCCCTTGTCATGGCACTGAAACTGCCCTGGTTGATGACATCTGTCAGAAGAGAGGCAGAAGGAAGGTGACCCTACTTGCTTTCCTTGATATCTCAGCAGCTTGTGATACTGTTGACTACGGTATCCCAGAGTCTCTCAGGGAGATGGGGGTCGGGGGCACAGTGCTTCAGTTTTTCACTCCTTCCTCCAGGGCCATTTCCAGAAAGTAGTTATGGGAGGCTACTGTTTGGCACCATGGGAGTTGCCCTGTGTGTCCCTCTTGGTTCCATCGTGTACCCCATGCTATTTAACATCTATATGGACCCATTGGGACCTGTCATCTGGAGATCTGGTGTCACCAGTATGCAGATGATACCCAGATCTATCTCTCTGTACCACCTGAATCAGAAGAGGAGGTTTAGACTGGCACTTGAAGGCAGTGAGGGGCTGGATGTGGGCCAATAAACTGAAGATGAATCCTAAAAAGACAGAGGCATTATGTGTCCCAAGTTCTTACATCTGGGAGATGGGAAGACAGTCTGTCCTGGAGAGGGTTGCACCCTGGAAGGATCAGGTTTACAATTTGGGAGTGCTCTCGGATTCAACCTTGTCATTGGAGGCTCAGGTGGCCTCAGTGGCTAGGAATGCATTTTCCCAGTAATGGCTGGTTTGCCAGCTATGGCTTATTTTGCACAGAAATGACTTGGCCACAGAGCTTCATGCTCTGGTAATTTCCAGATGGGCCTGTTGCAAGACAATCTGTGGGGGGGGGCTGCCCTTGGAAACTTAAACTGGCCCCAAATGCAGCAACCAGATTACTGTTGGGGGTTGCATTTCGAACTCGTATAACCCCTGTTTTAAAACAGCTGCATTGGTTGCTAGTTCATTTCTGGGTCCAATTTAAGGTACTCGTGTTAATGTTGAAAGCCTTAAATGACTTCTGCCCCAAATATCTGAAAGACTACCTCCTTCCCTAAATACACTGCCTTTACTGCATGCCGTTGAACTGTGTTTGGTGAAATATGACTTGTATTTTAATATGTACTTTCATTTTCCTTTGACATGTGATGAATTGTGGCAGACTATGGCTTTGAGCAATAAAGACTCATTTCATTCCAAATAAAATTAAATAATAATAAAAACAATCCATTCAGTTCCATTTCTCCCGCTCCCAGTTTCACCTTCACTCTCTCCTTCACACCAGGGTCCCTTCCTACCTTCATGCCCATGCGCCCTTTCACTTTCACAGGTTTCCATCCATCCTCAACCTCTCTCCTACCAGCTCTTTCACTCCTGCTTCTGTTCTTGCATGCATGTTAAAGCAGCTCCTGTTTCTCCTTCTCTTTCTCGGTGGGTGCGGCCCAACCCCGGTGCATCTCTTGCCCTGCCTTTATTTTTGTCAGGCTGAGCAGGGCTGCTCGCTCTCCACAACGCCACTTCCAGTCTGACTGGCCCTCCCTGGCGCACCAGAGAGGATGCCTCCCTCCCCTCTCCTCACATCGGTTGACAGCCTGGTCTTCCAGGAGCAGGTGTTCTTTGGGACTTGGACGAAGAGGAGGAGAACCAGGCAGAGAATGTGAAATGGAAAAGGAGGAGAAAGCAAGCATGATGCCTCATCCAAACCAATACTCACACCAGGTTTGTGTTAGAATATGTATAAGGGGCTCCGACCCTGTGTGCTTTGCACACCAAACCCCCTCCCCCAGGTTGCCAAGCTTCCCCCAGACCAAGGGACCTCTCCCTCTGGGGAGAGCTGCACAGGAAGGGTGCCTTGCCCTGTTGTTCTTTGGCTCACCCAGGCTGCTGCCTGCCATTCATGCTCCTGCTCTCCACCTAGTGTTGCCTCCCCTCCCTCTCTTGATCGCCAGCATTTCCCTCGGTGGCAGAATCAAAGCACCACTTGTTATCACTCTCCCTGCCTGCTCCCGTGCCTCTCCACTCACCCACCTGCCTGCTCGCCCTTTCCCTTCCCTTTTCTCTTGGTTGTTGGCATCGGCAGCAAAGCATCACTTGTTTCCCTCCTCTCCACTGTGTCTCACCTGCCTGCCCTCCTCCCTCGGTTGACGGCCTCAGTAGTGACAGCAAAAAGCCACTCTGTTGGATGTTGTATCTGGCGCAAGCAGGTGCCCAGGATGCAGAACAGAATAGTGACAGGCTAGATTCCAGTTGACGCAATGAGCCAGACAAGTAATAAGTTTTAAGAGTCACTTTACTGACAATAGAATATATCACAAGCTCTCTCTCTGTACAAACTCCTCGACCCCCACACTCACAAGTGTCTGCTGGCCCTCTATATAGATAAGGCCAGCTGCCCGAGCCTAGGTTGCATAGCAACGTGTCCTTGAAGATGGCTCGAGCTCTGCCAACTTTCGCTTCTAAGTCACGTAGCTCACTTGTGGAAATTTAACCTTTGCTTTCTCGGTTTAATAGCCAACAATCCCCCACCTTAAATTTCCACATTCAGCCAGTTACATTTCTTTTCCATTTACATGTGTTACATTTCATATTTACATTTGCATCATCTGGTTTTACAGCCATTACATTTCATTAGAATCTTAGCATCATTTTTATTACATACATTTATTACAGCAATTATTCTTCATGATTCCCATCATCCCACTTTTTCCAGTTACTGAAGTCTATATGTTTAATGGAATTTATTTTAAATCTAACAGGTGGAATACCTTTGGTTGTTCTCTCTGATCTGCGTGGTTGTATTTCTGCCTTAGTGTCTGTGTCTGTGTCAGGCGATTCCTCTGTTTCTCTCTCAGAGCTAGAACTTGATTCACTACTGCTGCCTGTTTCTTCTTGTTTTATTGGTACTGTATCTGCCTGTTCTTGTTCATTACTAACTTCAGTGTTTCCCAACTCCACATATGTTTTCTCTTCCCAATCCTGCTCTATTGCTTGCATGCTTCTGCTTAACACCACAGACCTTTGTTTTGGCATCCAAATTCTGTAATACGTGTTTTCAAATCACAGCATGTACCCTTTGTCTGCTCTCCTTTGCAGCTTCCCTGTCCTTTTATTTTTGGGAACATGTACCCAGCATTCTGCTCCAAACCTAATCAAATGTTTTAATCTGGGTTTTCTGTCATACAATTTCTGATAAGGAGACATTCCAGTGGCCTTATGGAATATTCTGTTTTGAATGTAAGCTGAATACAGAACACACTCTCCCCAGAAACCTTGTGTTAAAGAGGAGTCACACAGCATTGATCTTATTGAGTCCTGAAGCAACCTGTTCCAGCGTTCAGCTAACCCGTTCTGATGAGGACTATAAGGGGCTGTTAACTCCTGTTTTATCCCTCTTTTATCCAAGTATTCAGTAAAAGAGTGTCCTGAGAACTCTCCTCCTTGATCTGATCTTATTCTCTGTATTTTGACACCAAACTGCACTTCAATTTTTGTAACAAATCTTTTCAGTTTCTCTGCAGCTTCACTTTTAGCTTTTAGTAAATAAACAGTGCAGAATTTTGAAAAATCATCAACTATTGTCAGGAAATATCTTGCACCCCCCTGAGTAGGTTGAAATGGCCCCACTAAGTCCACGTGTATTAATTGATAAGGTGCATTTGTACTGGGCATGGCTTCTTTGTTCTTTGCAGCCACAACTGCCTTAGTTTGTTTACACACGTGGCAGTCTACATATTTTTCACAGTTTCTTAATGTCACATCATTACTGTTCTCTGTTGTTTTCACCACATTTTCATATCCTATATGTCCCAATTTTCTGTGCCATAAATGTACACAATCATTGTGGGGTTTCTCATTAGCACACATAAGTACATGATTTGTTTGTTTCAAGTGTAAGAAGAACAATGAGTTCCTTACTATTCCTTTCATGAATATTTGTTCTCCTCTCATAATATGAACTGAACCCCTTTTGAACATTACATTGAACCCCATTTCATTGAGTTTCGACACAGCCATAATGTTGCATTCAATGTCAGGAACAAACAGCACATCTGTCATAATGGTATTGAAACCTGCTAATTTCACTGTTCCTCTACTTTTGATAAGTTTCTTAGATCCATCAGCCATTATTACATGATCCTCTACGTCACAAAATGTATGAAACATGGATTTATCTTTGATTATACTATTTGTTGCCCCACTGTCAATTGCCCATAAATCTTTACAGTTATTTCCCTGCTCATTGTTCATACATTGCTTATTCTTACTAGCATAGATCACCTGTACACATGGTTTTCTTCCTCTTTCTCTTCTTCTTGCTTCACAATTCCTTTGAAGATGTTGTTTGGAACCACAAAAGTAACATGCTTTTTGTCCATACAGTCTCTCTTGTGCTGCTTTGTTGTTCAGCTTTCCCAAGTTGTGTTTAGACTCAGTCCTTTTTTGCTTTGCCATTTCTTGCCTTCTTTGAAATTCTTGTAAAAGTTTTCCTTCTATATAATCCATATTGAGATTTGTATCGTCCATTGTTTCCAAAGAGCTCACCAGACTATCATAACTTGAATCTAGTGAAGATAATGTGATATACACTTTTTGCGTTTGAGAATGTTCAATTTCACGTTCTGACAACTCAGTAAACAGTCTGTTTATTTCCAACAAATGCTCTGACATGGTTGTATCTCCAGATAAGCACATCTGATACAATTTTCTGGCAAGATATATGTTAGAACTAGCAGTCTTTTTCACATGAATATTTTTCAAAGTTTCCCAGGTTTCCTTTGCTGTTGTTGCATCACGTACGTGCAGTAGTTGAGAATCATCAATAGCAAGAACAATTAACGCCTTTGCCCTCTCATCCAGCCTTCTCCAATCTGCTGGAATTGGCACCACGGCGGGTGGGTCTTCTGCGATAGCTTTCCACAGGTCTTCTTTCACTAGCATAGCCTGCATTCTCTGTTTCCAAGTGCCATAATTTTTCCCTGTCAGCCTTTCCAAGGGAATCCCGGTCGATAATGTAACAGACATACTTTCACTTTTCACAGTTCACTGCCTTTGTAATTAGAGCTTCTCACCTCTGTCCTTCAGTCAGTTTTTCCCACGGCTCTCTCACAGCTTTCAGCTCAGCTTTCGGTTTCGCTGTCTCTCTGCTCTTTTCTCGCTGGTCTCCAGTTCTGGCTTTTCTCTGCCGCTTTTCTGCAATCCTCCGCTCCAGGTAACCCTCAGCACCAGGTAACCATCAGCACCAGGTAATCCTCAGCACCAGGTAACCATCAGCACCAGGTAACCATCCTCTGCTACCACTTGTTGGATGTTGTATCTGGTGCAAGCAGGTGCCCAGGATGCAGAACAGAATAGTGACAGGCTAGATTCCAGTTGATGCAATGAGCCAGACAAGTAATAAGTTTTAAGAGTCACTTTACTGACAATAGAATATATCACAAGCTCTCTCTCTGTACAAACTCCTCGACCCCCACACTCACAAGTGTCTGCTGGCCCTCTATATAGATAAGGCCAGCTGCCCGAGCCTAGGTTGCATAGCAACGTGTCCTTGAAGATGGCTCGAGCTCTGCCAACTTTCGCTTCTAAGTCACGTAGCTCACTTGTGGAAATTTAACCTTTGCTTTCTCGGTTTAATAGCCAACACACTCATCCTCCTGTTCTCTCCCTGCCTCCTCCCCGCAAGCTCAGCCACTCACCCACTCGCCCTCCTCCCTTGCCCCCTCACTGCTGCAGCCCACTTGCTGCCCCGCTCTCTGCGTGGTCTCGCCTCCCTGCCCACCAGCCCTCTTTGCTCGGTTGCCAGCCTTGGCTGCCACCGCCATGTCCCTGCAGCTAAAAGGGTATCGTGTGACTACAGCATGAGACTTTACAAAAATATTATATAGTTAGATATGTTGCAGTGGAGTGCAGAAATAACTGGTCTCTTAAGACTGGTAGTTGGAAGAATAAAGAAACATAAGGTTTATTACTACAAAGAAGTAAAGTCATACATGCTGAAGCAGCCATGTGGCCTGCACTTAGGGAGCCATTACTAAGTAACTGAGAATGACAGGAAGAGATGGGAGAAGGGGAGGAGCAAAAACTGCAACACAACAAACAAGGAGGAATCAAAAGAGGGAATAATAGATTGCCTTTCTGTTTATTGCCTTCCACTGGTTCGGGTCACTTGCAACATGCTTTACATCGAACAGTTTGTTTCTTTTCCCCAGATTTTATCTGGGAAGAGGCAAGTAATCCAACCTCCAAGCTGTATTACTATAATGTGCTCTATGTGGGGCTGCCCTTGAAGTTGGTCTGGAAGCTGCAGCTGGTGCAAAATGCGATGGAACTACTGTTCACTGGGCAAGGTATTGCCAACATGTCACCCTGCTTCTGAAAGAATTGCACTGGCTGCCCATTAGCTATCGGGCTAAGGTCAAGGTGCTTTTGGTGTATAAAGCCCTATATAGCTTTGGGTCAGGATACCTGAAAAATCATTCTACACTTTATATACCCAGTTGATCACTGTGCTCTGAAGATGAGGGCCTCCTGCAGATACCATCTTAGCAGAAGGTCCGTTCCACACAACTTATGAAGCGGACCTTTAGTGTAGTGGCACCGACCCTTTGGAATGTTCTCCCCTTAAATATTAGATAGGTGCCATCTCTGCTGTCTTTTTGTCACCTACTGAAGACCTTCCTCTTTCAACAAGCCTTTTAAATAGAGACCTTATCCCAGTCTGTGTCTATGCTGGAATTGCTTTTTTAAGAGGTTTTTTAAGGTGTTTTTTTTAAAAAAAAATGTGTTTTATTTTAATATGTTCTTAAAGATGTTTTGTTTTAATATATTTTAACGTCTGCTTTTATGATGTTTTAAAGTGATTTGATTGTTTTTGTTTGCCACCCTGGGCTCCTACTGGGTGGATGGGCAGGATATTAAATAAATAAATAAGATATTAACAGCAAAGAAAAAGAGAGAAGGGAAAAGGCAGGTACAGGAAACTTACTTCCCTTCAATTACAGTGAATCCTGCTGCAGTAATGGACGTGTTCCAGTGACAGTTAGCTGTGGCACGATCCTTGACCATGTTGAGGGTCTCTCGGGACTTCTTATATTAGTTTTCTGTTGTAAGTTTCAATCCATTTTGCCAGCTCATGCTTGCACAACAAATTAGCTACACCTGTGTTTTGGCTACATTTTCACTGATTTGGCAAGCTATCTTAGTGGATATGTAGTGTAAGGTTATATGCATTAAGCATGAGTGAGTTGCCATTTCATTCCATAACTGCTATCTCCGATTAGTTTATCTTATGCACCTGGTTATCTTGTTGGGATTACACTCCCTATACTTTCTCAGGGGAGTCAAGAGAACGTTCAGACACAGAGAATGCATCGAGAGGAGACTAAGACATGGATATTTTAGCCATGGAGATTTGAGTATGCAGTACCCATTGACTCACACCACTGTTACCCTCTTTGTCATCAGAATGGTCTTCTGAAATGTCCCACTGCACAGTGTACAAGCTCTATTTGAAACTTGCTGAAGTTGTCTGTTCTTTTTCAAAGGCACTCGTACGACGTCTTGCAATAATCCAAATTTTGAACCATGAAGATGTTCATCATTCCAGGTTGTCTTCAACTAAGTTCTGCTCTGACTAGATCCATTGAAATGAATGAACCTAAGTTAGTAACGTCCATGGATCTAGTATTGGTTGCAACCCTCTGAAAATCATTTTGTACCACTCTAAGACACAAAGACGTTCGTGAAACTGGACTCTGAAACCAAGATTTAAACAATCAGCTCATTCAAGACAAGATTGCAAAATACTATTACAGACCATTTGAATATATTTGGCATTTACTTGGCTAGCATGAAACAGGCAGCACGGAAGCTATTCCTAATACAAACTGGGATAGAAAATCAGTGTAATTATAGAAGTCTGTGGGTATCTTGTTATCTTCTCCACGTGAGCCCTGTTGATTTGTTGATTTTTAAAATTACATCTACATTTCAAAAAGGAAAATAACAACAAAAAAGAGCCTTGGTGAAAAGAGAGCCAAAGTTCTCTACTGGAGGAGCAAGACGATAAAATAAAATTTGAGGTGAGGTGTGTGACGCCCTTCCCTGATTCTCCCTGTCAGGTTCCCACCTGCTTGTGGCTACTGCCTTTCACTAGGCACCACCAGGGATACCACCAGTCCGGACCGTCCTTTATATGGTTTCTCACTCCGCTCTAGCACAGATCTCACTAGATCCCCCTGCTAGGCAGCACCACCAGTCACGTCCTATAACCAATACTCCCAGAGACTTTGCCTGAGTCTCTCTCTAGCTGGTTACTTTTGTGACTGCGTGCTTATGCTGTTCCCAACCCCCTTGTATCTTTATAGATAACGCATACAACTCTGGGTTGCTCTGGATACTTGAATTGTTATTATTCCTCCCTTCACCGCTGCCACCATTAGATACTGTTTCTGTTCAGCCTTGGTAATTACCTTGCCCTCCCTTCTGGTATGTATATCCCCCAGCCAAGGATCAGGCCTTTGGTAAACCAAATAAGTATTTATTCAATATCAGAAATAACAAGATTAGTTTTAGAATGTTTCACAAGCGTATGGTTTCATCTATTCCTGTTTTGTACTTGACTTATTATTAATCAGAACTCCAACTCCCTCTTTCTCCACACTCCTGACCTCCACCCTCAAACACCTCTTTCTCCACACTCCCAACATCCACCACCAAACACCTTCTTCTCCACCCTACTAATATCCACCCTCAAACACCTGTCATTCTTCCATTTATACTCCCAGCCACTCAAATGCTCAGCCAATCATCCAGCATTCTACTGCTCATGTACTCCCCCCTCCTCTTTCACTCCACTTACCATATGTCTTCTATATAAACAGCAATTACCATATTTACCCTACAAGCAGGAACATCACAAGGTGATAGGCTTTTCTACCAGAGGCTGCTGAGTCCTTTACAATGTTATGATGGTGGGGAAAAAAAACACTATAATACTAAGATCCCTTTCTGAGGGATGATACCATTGCAGTCTTACAAGCTGGGAAGGGCTGTAGCTCAGTGTTAGAGCATCTGCCTTGCATGCAAAAGATCCCAGGTTCAATCCCCAGGCATTGCCAGGTAGGGCTGGGGATGTCCCCAGCTTGGAGAGCCACTGCCAGCCAGTGTAAGCTATTTATGTATTATTAAATGTATATCCCTCCCTTCCTTCAAATTCTGTACTTTCACTAATATTTGAATTCTAAAAGCAAGACCAAAGGCTCATTTCTGAATATTTCCAGAGTCAACAGTGAAAAATCAAAGAAGTATCTGTATCACAAGCATGGACCAGTTTGATGGCAGTTTAAGTGCCATAGTGTCTCCCAAATAAGATTATTACTACTAGGGGCTGTGACCTGCTCACTTTGCTTCTCAAACTCACCTACCCACACCCCCTGGCCAAACTCCTACTCTCCCACACCCCTGGACCTTGCTGACCCAACCCTTATTAACTCCTTAGACTTTCTCCTTTCCATCTCATGCCACCACTGCAGCCAGACAAGATGAAGAGTCAGCCTGGCAAGAGGAGTAGCACAGGAAGGAGGCCAGATACAGCAGTGGTCTGGGATCTTCTGCTGCTGCCTGCAGATTCTGGCTGCCTTCCTCCTTCCTATGCTACTCCTCTTGCTGGGCCAACTCTTCATCCTAAGCAGTGGTGGCAGAAACAGCAGATTCCCAAACTGTCTGGGGAGGAAGAAAGTGTCCAGTGTTGATGCCGGCCAGCCTGGGGATCTGGATCCTGGGGGCAGGTATCCCAGGACTGGCAGGCAGAGGAGCCAGCTTATCTGGGCTAACCATTGACTGCCTATTGTTACCCTGTTGTTTGCAGCACCACCTGTCTGTGGCCCAGTGAACTGCAGTGTGATGACAGCCTTACATTTTTATTGTACGTTGTTGTATTATTATTTGTTGTTGTGTTTTTGTTGTTGTTACTTACATTTATATCCCACCTTTCCGCCAAGGAACTCATGGTGGCATACATGGTTCTCCCCCTCCTCATTTAATCCTCAAATCAGCCCTCTGAGATAGGTTAGGCTGAGAGACCGTGACTGGCCCAAGGTCACCCAGAGAGCTTCATGGGTGAGGGGCGTGTTGAACCCTGTCTCCTAGGTCCTAATCTGTCACTTGTACCACTAAACAAATGTTTAATTTCTATACCAACATAATTCTTGCTATTGTCACTTGCAGCAGCAGAAAAAATCAGAAAAGAAAAATAGGGGAAAAGAAAGAAGCTGTTCTGCTACTACACTTCTGATGATGAGCTGCGCCCCTGAGAACCTGCTGGGGAAATTTAATGAAATGACAAAATTTGGCTCCTTATTTCTATGTCCACAAACAGGGCATAGAATTTCAAGAGGCCATTTGTGCTTAACTCTCATTCAATGGGATTTGCTCCTTAGTGAACCTATTTAGGATTGCAGCTTAATACTGCCATCCTATAGATCAGGAGTCTGTCTGCTGAACTCTAATTCTGATCAGCCCTAGCAAGCGTGAACAATGACCAGGAATGGTGGAAGTTGTCATTCAGCAACATGGAGGGTCAAAGGTTCCTATTCCTGCTTATACGTACTTGAAAAAAAATGGAAATGGACTGCCTTCAAGTTGATTCCGACTAATGGCGACCCTATGAATGGGGTTTTCATGGTAAGCGGTATTTAGAGAGGGTTTCCCATTGCCTCCCTCTGAGGCTGAGAGGCAGTGACTGGCCCAAGGTCACCCAGTGAGCTTCATGACTGTGTGGGGATTTGAACCCTGGTCTCCCAGGTCGTAGTCCATCACCTTAACCACTACACCACATTTATCTGGGAATAAATCCCATTGAACTACAGGGGGCTTATTTCTGCATAGACATGTCTAGTATTGCACTGTTAGTATTCAATACTCAATGTCCAAATATGTGCTAAATTGCACCCATTTCTCCCCCCATCTTCATAGGATTTAGAAGAGCTGTATGGTCTCTGGAAGTCACTATCAGAGGCTATCTTTTGCCACAAATGCATATTTGGACAATGAGCATCAGGCCCTGATGATTTACAAGGCTCAAAGTACCAGTAAAGCAGATATCATTTGGTTTCAAATTCTTCTCCCTCCCTCCCTCCCTCCCTCCCTCCCTCCCTCCCTCCCTCCCTCTCTCTCTCTCACACACACACAGACACACAGACACACACACACACGTGTGTGTGTGTGAGAGAGAGAAAGAGATCAGCAAGCAGTTTTGGCACCGGTAAATAATCCAAAGAGTTTAGGAAAGGCACAGGCAGTAGCTCCTCCATCTCTAAGCATCAAGGGAAAATACAAAAGCGGCTGAAACAAAAGAAGAAATATGCTGGAAAAGATAAGATAGAAGTTTTGTCTTATTACTGGATCTGCAAAAGAAAGGAGAAATCTGAAGCAGAAAAGGGGTGAGAACAATGTGAATGGATTTTTTAAAAAATTGAAGACGCTGTGAATGAGCTCAGCATATAAAATATATATCTGTAAATTCAGCAGTAAGCAGACAAAGGGCACAGGCTAGCAGAAATCTTCCCGGCACAAGTGTTTTTGAAATGAACGAGAGCTGTGCAAGAGCACCGCTGTGCCACAATAAGCTATGCAAGAGCACGGCTGCACTGTAATAAGCCCTAAAGGTGAACAACGGTCTAAGAGCAAATCTCATGAGCAAAGGATTATGAAGCAGATCACCGTTCGTTTCAATACAGATTGGGGAGACCAGGATTTGAACCCCCACCCAGCTGCAAAGCTCAACTTGAGTAGCTTTGAGTAAGTCATTGTGCTATGGGGTATGTGCGTGTGCCCCAAATGCTTTACTCTGAGGAACAACCTGCTTGGGCCCTCTCACAGAGCAAAGCAGGGAGGAGGAGGAGAGCCCCACATGGATGGGAGCCATAGTCACCGCCCATGAGGAACTTCTTCAGGACTGAGCAGCTAGCAAGTAGGGCCCTGGTGAGGCACACATTTGCCATGTTTCTGCAAGTCTGCTGCCTGAGACAATTGTCTCGACCCATTGCATGATGGGGCCTGCCTTGGAGGACACTTTATGGTCTGGGAACTGGAACTAGTGATGGGAGAGGTGTTTGATTCAGTTTGCATTTAAAGGCAAACTTACCAAATCTGCATTTCCTGGAATAATATGTGAACCAAACTACACCCAGCCTTCAAAATCCCTGGGAAGAAAGATTGATTGTTAAACCACTGTGGGAATTATAGCTCTGTGGGGGGAGTGGAGTCTCCTAACACCTTTCAGCACCCTTAGGAAACTACAGTTTCCAGGATTCTTTGAGGGTGGGAAGAGCCATCACTGTTTAAAGTGGTAAAAAACCACACGGTGGAATTCTCCCCCCTGCACAACTTTTAAAAATACAGAAGACCTCTTAGTTGCCAGGCCCAGCCTCCAAGAGGTCTTCTGTTTCTTTAAAAAGTTATGCAGGGGAGAGGGAGAATTCCACCTTGTGGTTTTTCCTATTACAGGGTTGCCAGAACACCTGCACTTGGCTGGCTTTCTCTTCTCCTAAAGCTACAGGATCAGTCTCAGGCCAAGAACCTGGCAACCCTACTACTTTTAATGTATAGTACAGATGCGGCCTGTAACTGATTTTGCAGACAACCCATTGTTGCCAAATGGCACATGCTCACTTCTTCCCATGAGGACCAGGGATGGCTTTAAGGCTCCTGACAGATTTGGTAAGCCATCCTCATTATCAAGGATCCCTCGGCAGCATAGAAATGTAATCAGTTTGCAGATCAGATCTGTCTCTGCTTATTTAGGCGCGACGTGTGCTTTTGCTGCCACTTGGCGCGCTGCAGCTGTCAAATATCATCTGTATCCTGGCTCAAGTACACAAGTGCATCAAGCAGCAGGCTGAGGCCCTCTCAGGGAAAGCAATGCACCTCTTCTCACCTCTCCAAAGGCTGTTGCGTCTGCATTCTGGCAAAAGCCAGCCTAAGGACCTGAAATCAACCTGCAGCTACGTGCATCTAAAGAAAATGTGCTTGCTTGTTTGTTGGAGTGTAGCATATGATGTGGGAGACTACTAAAGAGAACCTCCTTGTGCAGAGATAGTATACCTCTGAATACCAGGTGCTGGGTAGTTAAAGAACGTTGAACCAGTGGAGCACTGTTCATGCTGTAGCTCAGTGCTAGAGCATCTGCTTTGTATGCAATCTCTGGTATCTCCAGGTAAGGCTGGGAGGCACTGGAGACCTTAGAAAGCCTCTGCCAATCAGAGTACACAGTACTGAGCTAGATGGACCAGCGAGCCTGATTCAGTTAAAGGCAGATTCCAATGTTCCTATGCTTTTTGTGGGGTTCTCAGAAGCACTGAGCTAGCCACTATTGGGGATCTACTAGCCTCTCATCCAATCATGAGGGACCTTGTCAGACTGAGGGATACATTCCCTTTTGGGTGACCTTCCATATGCCAGTGGTGGGTGAGTTGGTGGGCGAGGCCAGAGGCAGAAGTCAGGAGAACGATGAATGTAAAATTTCGCTTTGTACTTGCTGTTGTCATGTGCCTTCAAGTCGATTATGACTTATGGCGACCCGATGAATCAGTGACCTCCAATATCATCAATGAACCACCCTGTTCAGATCTTGTAAGTTCAGGTCTGTGGCTTCCTTTATGGAATCAATCCATCTCTTGTTTGGTTTTCCTCTTTTTCTACTCCCTTCTGTTTTGCCCAGCATTGTTGTCTTTTCTAGTGAATCTCATCTTCTCATGATGTGTCCAAAGTAGGATAACCTCAATTTCATCATTTTAGCTTCCAATGATAGTTCTGGTTTAATTTGTTCTGACACTCAATTATTTGTCTTTTTAGCAGTCCAAAGCTCTCCTCCAACACCACATTTCAAATGAATTGATTTTTCTCTTATCTGCTTTTTTCACTATCCAACTTTCACATCCATACATAGAGATCGGGAATACCATGGTCTGAATGATCCTGACTTTAGTGTTCAGTGATCCATCTTTGCATCTGAGGACCTTTTCTAGTTCTCTCATAGCTGCCCTCCCCAGTCCTAGCCTTCTTCTGATTTCTTGACTATTGTCTCCATTTTGGTTAATGACTGTGCCGAGGTATTGATAATCCTTAACAAATTCAACGTCCTTGTTGTCAACTTTAAAGTGACATAAATCTTCTGTTATCAGTACTTTAGTCTTCTTGACATTCAACTGTAGTCCTGCTTTTGTGCTTTACTCTTTAACTTTCATAAGCATTCGTTTCAAATCATTACTGGTTTCTGCTAGTAGTATGGTATCGTCTGCATATCTTAAATTATTGATGTTTCTCCCTCCAATTTTCACACCTCCTTCATCTTGGTCCAATCCCGCTTTCCGTATGATATGTTCTGCGTATAGATTAAACAAATAGGGTGATAAAATACACCCCTGTCTCACACCCTTTCCGATGGGGAACCAGTCGGTTTCTTCATATTCTGTCCTTACAGTAGCCTCTTGTCCAGTGTATAAGTTGCGCATCAGGACAATCAGATGCTGTGGCACCCCCATTTCTTTTAAAACATTCCATAGGAAGCTAGTTTTACAGCAGGCAAGCAAGAGGCATTATCAGGATGCATTCCAGCCAGGCGAAAGCACTGAAAACAAAACAAAACAAAAGGCTGGCGAGGGATGAGCTGAGGAAGTGGTGGAGGTGCAGTCTGGGAGGAGTCACAAGGACCAGCTAGGGAGGCCTAGAGAGCATCACACGGCCTCTGGTCCTGAGCTTCCAGAGCCCTGCTCTCCCATTGAGCCATCTTACTCCAGCTGTTTGTAGCTGCAGTACCACCCTATGACCATCAGCAGTGGCGGTGCTATAGTCCAGCAGAGATCAGGCCAGCCGCTCCATCCTTTGACAAGACACCACAATGGCAGAGAGGATAAGGTGACTGAGACTTTCTTCTAGAATCCCTGGTTGAAACTCTTTGTCACTTTACAGACCCATTCAGCATTTTAAACAGCAGCAGGCAAAAAGCAAAGCGCTTGTCTCCCTTGATTTCTGTATTATTCAATTTCAGTTGAATTAAACATAAATGCCATCAAAAGTCCTATCAACCTTCCCATCAAGAGTCAGTCCTGTTAGCGTTTCATAAGACCCTGTTGAACACATGACACACTTAAGTGTGCACATTTCTCTGTTTTATGTATTACAAATAATTCATTGTTGTGGATAAAATGTCTGGTTCTCAGGTTTGATAAAAAGATTCATTTTAAAACTGAACGAAAAGTACATCCATTTTTATTTGTGTGTGTGGAAATTAGTGATTTCAAGGAGAGACAAAAACGTTTTAATTAAATGGAATCATCCACATTTCAAACCTATTATGTCCAGTTTGTTTTCCCTAACTGTAACTGCTAGATCTTCTTCTTAGAGTGATCCCAGCCAATCAGAGATCATGTCTTGAATATAATGAAATCAATGAACTAAGTAGCCAATCAGGTTTGGCCACTTGCTGACATAACTTAGAGCAACCAAAGCAGGTTAAGAGTGAGGACAATGCATCCTGATCACATGATCCTAACCAATCAGGGACCACACATTGAATATCACAGTCTCATTGAAGCAAAAAAAAATATTTTTCAGGGAAATGCATCCTGACTAAACAAACATCATCCTCTTTTACAGCAATCTCTGAAAAATTGCCCAAAGTGCAGGCATCTTTTGATGCTGATGAAATTGTTTGTGAATATTTTCCTTCCTTTTCACCTGAGCCTTAATTTATCCTTTGATGTCAGCATTGATGTAATGTGAGTTGCCAACATCAAGAGACATCCAAAATATGCAAGAAATATGAAATGCACCTCAGCTTTTTAGCATGTATTTTTTCAAGCAAAGGAAAGAGTAGTGTTTTATATTCATTACAGCACAGCAAATCTCATTGTTCATTTTGCAATTTGCACAGGAGCCAAACAGGAATGTAAATGTCTGTGGGAAACAGAGGAAATGACAGTCTCTCTGCCTGTATAGCTGCAAAAATATTTGTTCAGGCTGAGCTATTACGTAACTCCAATACAAAATGTCTGTCCTGGCGGAGGGGGAAGCAGTCATCACATTGACAATTTGAGGATGGTGTGCTGTGGACAGTCCCAAAGCAATAAGGACACAGGGGGCCTTCTCATTCATTACTACTTCTGCAGGGTGCCTGGCTGTCATCATTTGCAATTTCTATCATTAGTGTGGCATGAGTTACCATATGTATATGATGTTTTGATATTGCTGTACTGAAATGATACAAGAAATGTTTCTGATGTCCTGGTTTAAGGAATTTCTGGAGTGCTATTTTGTAGGGCTGTGTACTGAATTGAGCCAAAGCCTGGATCCTGCACCAGGCCGATTAGGGCTTAACTGGATCAGGTTGAGACAGCCCCAGATTGCCCTGGGCTGGATCAGCCTACCCGGAACCATTGTAGGTGGTTAAAAGGTGGGACATTTGGGTAGCGGGAGAGGAGAAGAGGCAGGCTGTCTCTGAAAGTTCAGTGCGGGGCTGTTTGCAAAAGGGCCCCCTCGCTGGATCGTCACCTTGTAGTGGTGAGTGGGCTTGCATGTTCCAATGAACCCTGTGGGTGATGCCATTGAGAGTCAAGTGCTCCCAGCGGAGTCACCTGTGGTGGTAAAGTCAAGGGAGAGGAACCAGACAAAGAACGATCCAAGAAAGTCCTCAATGGCAGAACAGGCGAAGGACAACAATGTGTACGTTACAATGGCTGTGAAGGCGGATGAAGGCTGCAGCAGATAAAAGACTTCCAATTGTCGTGGTATCCATGTCATTGGATCAAAGTCTTTTTCTGTCAAGATTGTGTGTCGATCGTCGTGCGCCGATCTCCCCACATAAAACAAATTCACGCACAGGCGTCTTCCAAGCAAAGACCTTATCTTGGAAGACAATCTTACTCGGCCATGAGTGATCGCCAATGAATGAATGAATGCAAAAGGGCAAACTACATTTTGGCTGTGTATGCATGTTCCTCTGCTGATAACACACAGTTGCAGCCAACATGAGCAGGACTGGACCCTCCATTCACCAACTGGTGAGTGTCCCTGTCTTGCACTTTGTCTGAATCAGGGTGTGTTTGGGTTAGAGTGCTGTGCACAAACCGGTCTCCCAATCTCTGGAAAGCTTTCAGCTTTTGTGAAAGAGGCATTTTTTCTTCTTCCTCTCTTTTTAGAACACCTTAGAAGTGATTTATTTATTTAATTAATAAATAAACGGGGCCTCTCGACCCTTGACCTTCTTGGCTTATTTTAAGCTTGCCGAGCGGGTTTGACCTAGTGGATCCAGGGTGTGGACATGAGCTGTTGTGGGAGGGAGTGGTTCCAGCCACCCTGAAAGAGGCGGTGATCTGTCCACTCCTGGGAAAGTCCACCCATTGGTTTGTGACAACTACGGCCCGGTCTCAAATGCCCTCTTTTTAGGGAGGGTGATTGAGAGGGTTGTGGCACAACAATTGCAAGTACTCTTGGATGAAAAAGATTATCTTGGCCCATTCCAATCTGGGTTCAGGCCTGGCTATGGGACTGAATCAGCCTTGGTCATCCTGATGATGACCTTTACCAGGAGGACAGGGAGAATGTGACCCTGTTATTCTTACTTGAACTCTTGGCGCCATTTGAAACCATTGACCATGGTATCCTTCTGAGCTGACTTGATGAGATGGGTATCAGAGGTGTTATTTCACAGTGGTTCTGACCTACCTCCAGGGTTGTTTTCAGAGAACAGCATTGGGTGATTGTTTTTCGGCCCCCTGGCATTTGTGCCGCAAGATACCATCTTGTCCCCCATGCTGTTTAACATCTTTATGAAGCTCTTCAGGAGATTTGGAGTGAGGTGTCACCAGTATGCTGATGATACCCAGTGCTCTTCTCTGTAGCATCTGAATCAGGAGAGGCCATGCAAACCCTGGATCGCTGCCTGGACTCGGTGGTAGGCTGGATGAGGGCCAATAAACTGAGTTTTAATCCTAGCAAGACAGAGGTGCTGTGGGTTGGTGGTTCCCCAGTTTCAGTAAGTGCAAATTTGATGCATTCAGCTTTAAATGCAAACTGAGTCAAATTCCTCTCGCATCCTGACTCCCAGGCAACTATATATAGCAGGAATGGGGACCTTTGGTCCTCCAGATATTGCTATATACAGATATACAACTCCCATCATCCCTGGTCATTGGCCATGCTTTGCTAGGGCTGATGAAAGATCAAATTTCTCCTCGGTTCCTACTTTCAGGAAAGGCCAGCTGAGGACGTCAGGAAACCCAGGCACCTGGGAAGGCTGCAGGTGAGTGATTTGTAGCATGGAAGACAAGACACTCACAAACAGCCCATGGTCACTTGAAACTAACGTAAGCACCACAAAACCATGCATCCCACCAGTGAGAATTTCATCACAAAATTCTCTCCCCTTTCATTTTCCGATGAAATTTCTTTTTTTCATAAACGGATGCAGAGTGGATGCAGGTAAAGGGAAAAATAGGAGAATTTTTGGCACACCACTAATGTTGCCATCCCAGCTGCACAATCCACACTTGGAAGACAACTCATTTCATTGTGCAGTTAGTTCATTTTGCCACCTTCTAAATATTGACACTCATGTCTCTCTCATTCTGTCTGCCAACCTGTGAGCCTGTCTACAGCAGAGGTGAGGAACCAGTGGCCCTCCAGATATTGCTGGACTACAACTCCTGTCATCCCTAACTATTGGCCATGGTGGCTGAGACAGGGGAAGCTTGGAGTCCAACAAAATCTGGAGGGCCACAGGTGCCCCACCAGTGATCCACATCTCATCATAACACAAGAAGGGCCCAGTGGCCCATCTACTCCAACTCCATATTCTCACAGTGGCCAAACAAGATGCCATTGGGAAGCCCACAAGTAGGACCTGAGCACAACAACACTATCCCCTCCTGAGGTTTCCAGCAACTTGTATTCAGAAGCACACTGCCCCCAAGAGTGGAGATAGAACACATCCATCAGGGTTAATAGCCATCTCTTTCTACGTCCTAGAGGCTGAAATTTGGACTATGTCACCAGATGCTAACAACCAGAATATTTCACCATAAACAGTATATTTCACATGTATCTTATTATAGGCCACACACATGCCCTAGATAGGTAGACAGACAAGCAAGTAAGCCAGGTTCCTATACTCTATTTGTTTCACACACTATTGTTTGAAGCTGTGTGTTCCATGATGACAAGGTGCATTAAAATGCAAAAGAGCAGAGAAGTCTACTGTGAAGGGAGATAAGAGTCATAGGCCATTAAAGGCAAATGGAAGACTGGATCATTTGAATGTGCTGAGCTGGAGAGTTTAATGAAGTCTGTACTAATTTCTTGGCTGGTCAATTTCAGCTGTCAACAAAATATTCTGGCTGGGAGACTAAACACAAGCATACAGTCTCTCTCACACACATACCAAAATCACCCAAAGCCTGCTGGGTCTGTTTATCAGAGATGCCAGCTTCACAGAGACTAAATCATGAGATCTCTCCAATGCCTTGAAGCCAAGGCAGATGTCATGGTACTCTGGTTTTAATGCTTCACATTTGTTTCTCATTAAGGGAAATTATTAGTGCTGTGGAAAAAAAACCTCTCAATATTTTCTTTAAAAAACACTATTCTCCATCAATTTATGGGAGAGAATATTGCACTCAAAATTATCAAAGAAGAAAGAAAATATTAGTGAAATTCTTATGGGTGGGGTGCAAGGTTTTTGTCACAGGTACCATATTTTTGTGGGAGCCAAGGGGTGTTTGCGAGTGCCCTTTCTTTCATCCTACAAATCATCTCACCAGTGGTCTGGCATTTGTTGGGCGACCATGCTGTCACAAAAGCCCAGGAGGAAGACATTGTAAGGAAGTGTGATAGGCTGGGGAGGTTGCAGAGTTCTGGTGAAACATTTAAATTGAAAGAGAACACACACACACACACACAACCCCCAGACTTGATCACCTTGCAACAATCAGGTCAGCTCAAAAGGTCAGCCCTGTGTCCACCAAAACTCTGAAAATGTTTTGAACTTCCCAGAGATGGAGGCACTATAAATTATCCAGAGCAAGATCACAGCCCTTTTGTCTGCCACAGCTCTCTCATCCTTTGAGGGCTTGAGAATGGGTTGGAAACGAAGGGGGGATTGAGTTTGGTTTGTTTTTTCCCTGAAGAGGAAACTCTATTCCTCTTTGAATGGTGATACATTGGTAGGATATTTGAAACAAGAACTTTAAAAGAATTTCAACATGGTTAGCAACAATTCCCATTTTTTCCCTTTCTTGGTTGTTTTGCATATCTCTAAAGTGGCATGCACAATTTGCAACCAGTGCAGGCTGGTGCCCATTGGGACTGGTGGGGTGGAAGGCAGGGAGGCCAATGGCAGGCACAGCCAACTCATTCTAGCTTTGTCCCTATCCACGGGGACACCAGGGACACTCCTTGGGTTGGTTGTAGGCAGGTGAGGGCTGGCTGAGGGCAGTGAAGAATCATAGCATCATAGAATAGTAGAGTTAGAAGGGACCTATAAGGCCATCGAGTCCAATCCCCTGCTCAATGCAGAAATCTGAGTTAAATCATACCCAATGGATGGCTGTTCAGCTGCCTCTTGAATGCCTCCAGTGCTGGAGAGCCCACTACCTCCCTAGGTTATTGGTTCCATTGTCATACCACTCTAACAGTTTGGATGTTTTTCCTGATGTTCAGCCAAAATCTGGCTTCCTGTAACTTGAGCCCATTATTCCATATCCTGCACTCTGGGATGGTGGAGAAGAGATCCTGGCCCTCCTTTGTGTGACAACCTTTCAAGTACTTGAAGAATACTATCATATCTCCCCACAGTCTTCGCTTCTCACGGCTAAACATGCCCAGTTCTTTCAGTTCTCTCAGATCATCCTGGTTACCCTCCTTTGAACTTTCAATGAACTGTCCAAGGTGCTGTTAAAAGTTTGGACTAAAACCCAGAGCAGATCCACTGCTCCGCTGTCATCAGAACCACCAGTCTCCAATGGCTGAAGGCAGACTGAGGTTGGTGGGGCAGTGCCCCATTTGACCTAATGGACCAGCCTCCTGTTTGAAACCTATCAGGCCATGCATTTTATCAAATCCCTGGTGGCCACCAGACATGGCTGATGCTGGGTCATAAACCGCCCTACATTGCTTAGTGATGGCAAGCTCCCACAATCTCTTCCATTTAACACAGGTGGGGAACTATTTCCAGCCCAAGTGTGCCTCCTAGGGAGAGTCCTGAGGGCCAGGTACAGAGACCCAGGGGGCCACATTCAACCTTCCCAGATCTGAGGTTTTCCACCTATGTTAATAGCAAACAATGATCTGAGTCCTTCTGAATAATATGGGAATAAATCAGATCCCACCCAGCCAATCCTAAACTTGGAAATATTGTTATTAAATCTTTGCTGCCCTGGGCTCCTGCTGGAAGGAAGGGCGGGATATCAATCAATCAATCAATCAATCAATCAATCAATCAATCAATGATCCTCCCCTGTCCCTGGCAGCCCCATCCACATCATCAACAGTTCTCACTGCCAGCCCCCAAACACCCTGTCCTTCCCTAGCAAGTGGAAAAGGAGAGGAATCCTGTTCCATCCCTCCCTTCTCACCTTCCCGGTGTTTTGATTATCATTGCAATGGGCTCAAAGCCCAGGGGCCAAGAGGAGATATATTTCTTATCATTGCAACTGCAAAATGGAGCAGGTCACTGAAGCTTGTAGCATCATGAGAAATTGATAGTTTGAAACTATTTCCCCCACAGCACCCTTATACTCCACCAATATTTTGCAGCAGGCAATTAAAAAAAAAGACTTCTGCATCTGAAGTATCAACCAAATTAAAATGCGGAAGTGTGAAAGTCTTTGGATTCCTAAGCTGTCTTGAGTTTTAATGTACACACACACACACTGTCAGGCCCAGGATGTGACTCAGGAACCAGACCAACGGCTGTAGTTAATTCGTGTTTTATTAGGGTAATGTCCAAACAAAGACTGCGTTTTCTCATGAAGCAATACAGGGATACAGGTCCTGCGGCATTGGGAGAAAGTTGACAGAGCAAGGGACTTCTTCCCGCCTGTTCTTTAAGAAGGGGCCAAACGGGCGCGCAATCTTTCGCTCCTCCTTAACTGCCCCTCAGGTACTGCCCGCCTTCCCCCCCTTCTCTCCTGTCTTTTCAGCTGTCTGCGTGTGCGCGGTGAGGGGGGAAGCATCACCCCCTCCTCTTCTGAAGTTTCCGATTCCAGGATGGGGGATAGGGGAGGGGCTGATGGTAAACTGCCTCCCCGCTTTTCGGCTGTGAGCAGCCCTCCCTCTTTCCCCTCTTGCTCTGAGCCTGAAAGAGGGGGAGGCGTGAGAATGTCCAGTGAGGGCTCAGGCTCCCCGTCGCTAAGCGACCTTATCACTGGCAGTTCCTCTGTTTCGTCTTCGCTCCAAAGGGGGGAAGTTCCTCCCCCTTCCCTGTGCCATCCATCCGAATACTCTTCTCCCAACTCTCCGGGATCCAGCTCCCCGGGATTGGGACCCCAGCTCTGCCTTCCGACACACACACACACAGAGAGAGAGAGAGAGAGAGAGAGAGAGGCATGTGGATGTACACACATTCTTGTAGGAGAAGCTGCTTTTGAAATGAGGGATAAAAGATAGGCTTTTATTTATATGGAAGGATGTAACGTGCAGATTAAAAAAAAAACCCAGCTAATTTTGAGATCACATTGGAGTCAATTGTGTGTGTGAGTTTATCTTCAGTATTTCTTTAACAAAACTGTGCTGATATTTTAGATCATTGGTCTTCAACTGTAATTCACAACTGGGTTGTGACCTGACCTATACTGGGTCACATAAACAGCATCACCAGAAGTTTGATAACAGTGTGTGTGTGTGTGTGTGTGTGTGTTTATGACAAGGAGGAAGCAAGAAAAAGGAAAAAAAGTGCAGGAGAGAAACAGAAAAGGGAGAAAAAGCAGAAACCAGTATGGGAAGAACTTCACAACTGGTTCTGCATGATTGAGTGTAAGGAAAGCCAATGTGGCATCCTCCAGGGGCTGTTAGGCTCCCAAGTCCAGGCCATAACAGTGCTATATATTTCAAGCAGTATCATACCACTTTAAACAGTCATGGCTTCCCCCAAAGAACCCTGGGAACTGTAGTTCATTAAGGGTGCCGAGAGTGGTTCGGAGACCCTTTGTTCCCTCACAATTCCCAGAGTGACTTATCAGTCAATCTCCTTTCCCAGGGTACTCTGGGAATTGTAGCTGTGTGAGGGGAAGAGGGTCCATATAGCTCAGTACTGTCTACCCTGGCTGGCAGTGGCACTACCACTGAGCTCTGTCCCTTGTAAACACAAGGCCAGAACAGCTGGAGAGGTGAGGAGAGCCATTGTGTTTGCATTCAGAGGATGCTTCCACATGCCTCACTCCATCCTCCATCCTTCATAAGAGAGCTGTTTCTGGAAGAACTCCGAGAGGAGTTTTGGACTGGGGCATAAAGGAGGGGCAGGGAAAGCAAAGGCCTAGTGCCATCAACTTGAGGCTTTGTTTGGACATGAAGTTACTGGATGCTTCTCCTTAACCTATTGGCGAACTTTATGCTCATTTAGATTCTGATGCAAGTTAAACGGACTGTCAATTATTTGTGTGTGTGTGTGTGTTGTGTTGAATTATACTTTTTTTGTTTTTCTATGATAGTATGTAGATTTTTCTTTCTTTTCGTGAACTGATTTGAGCATAGTTGTGTTCAGTCAGTGGTAGCTGGTGCTGCCCATTGGGACTGGGCGGGTGGAAGGCAGGGAGCCCAACAGATCCAATGGCAGGCAGGGGCAACTCATTCTAGGTTTGTCCCCATCCTCTTCCCTGCTGAGTTCTATAAGGGCAACACTGAGATTGAGGAGCAGGAAGCTGACAGCTGGCTAAGGGCAGACTGAGAGTGGTGGGGCAATGTTCCATTTGCCCTAATGGACCAGTAGAGAGCCAGTGTGGTGTAGTGGTCAAGGTGTTGGACTACGACCTGGGAGACCAGGGTTCGAATCCCCACACAGCCACCAAGCGCACTGGGTGTCCTTGGGCCAGTCACTGCCTCTCAGCCTCATGAAAACCCTATTCATAGGGTCGCCATAACTCGGAATCGACTTGAAGGCAGTACACATTTACAATGGACCAGCCTTCTCTAGATGTGTTTGTGGGGAATGCCATATGGGATGTATCCAATGCTAGCTCTACTCAGAGAAGACCCATTGAAGTTAATGGGCTTAGGATCATTAATTTCAAGGGGATCATTAATTAACTTAGGATCATTAATTTCAATGGGTCTGCTCTGGTTAGGACTTAGCTGAATATTGCCTACAGATATTTGGGCTTAGTTGGATGCAAGCCTAAATAAATAAATTGAGTATGACTACAAGTTTGGCACTGAACACTACCTCGGATTGGGCCCATACGGTCCTACTGATTCCATGAAGGCGAGACTGATTTGATTTCAAAGTGGCCACTGGTTCTTGGCATCTGTGGGGTGAACAAAAGGAGGCAGAGTGATATTAGCACTGGCTTCTCTGCTCTCCCCTGATAAAGCTGGAGGGCTCCTGGCATTCACAATCTAATCTATTTGAGAATCATTTGAAAACTTACTTAATAACAGTTGTTTACCACATCAGTTGAATCCCTGCTTACCATAAAAGTAAATATTTTTCTTTCTTTTCCCAACAATAAATTATGGAAGTGGGGGAATCATTCTTTTTTTAAGGTCCTCGAGCAATTCAGCTGTGAAAGTCAGGCTGCGGATTAAAGACTTAAGTTCTGTTTATATATACATGGAATGAGAATGGTGAGTTCAGGAAGGTACAATTTGTATGTGTTCAGTGCCATTCTACAGCCTGGCTTCAGAAAGGTTCAGGTGGGGATCCATTTTCTGGTGAGATTTGAGAGTGGGCTGCTTTATATAAAAACCAGCTCTACCCTCCCATTATCCTCGTCAGTCTTCCGCTGGCACCGAGCCCACCCACCTCCAGAATTTCAGTCTAGCAGGCAAGGGAGACTTTTTCAGCTCAAGGGCCACATTCCCTTCTGGGTAACGTTGTGAAGGCCACTTGCCATTGGTGCCAGAGGCAAAAGTAGAGTGGCAATGGATGTAAATGTTACATTTGTATAATACACTAGTTTCTGCATGCACTCCCATGCTCTCTTCTGTATCCTCCATTCAGCAAATGGCGGGGAGTCAGTGCCGGCCTCCCTTCCACCCCATAGGGATGGGGGAGAAATTCACTTCAGTTTCCACATACAGGCAAACCAAAATGCAGCCATCCTTCACAATCTGCACTTCCCTGAATCTTGCAGTGCAGATCTCCAGACAGGTAGCGTGCGCAGAAACGCATAGACTGGGGTCAAGTGTGCTGTTAGAGAAAATTATTATCATTTATTTTATTTATTATTTATTGCACTTTTAAACCGCCCTTTAGCAACAGGCTCTCAGGGCGGTGTACAACAGAATAAAACCACATTTAAAACCAGCGAATGTGGATAACAACATATAGGTATAAAAACACATTAAAAACAGATTAAGACAGAATTAATAGAGATTACAATTAATTAACTATAAAATTAAAATTAAAACTAAGATTAAAATGCCTGGGCAAAGAGGTAGGTCTTTACCTGGCGCCGAAAAGATATTAAAGAAGGCGCCAGGCGTATCTCGTCAGGGAGGGCATTCCATAATTCGGGGGCCACCACCGAGAAGGCCCTAGATCTCATTATTGCTCTCCAGGCCTCCTTGTGAGTTGGAACCCGGAGAAGGGCCTTCGACGTCGAGCGCAGCGAATGGGTAGGTTCATAGTGGGAGAGGCGTTCCATCAGGTATTGCGGTCCGGTGCCGTTAAATGATGTGCAAATAGGCATTGCGTTAGGGGAAACTGCTTTGCAAAGGCTTGCCCGTAAGGACTGCATGCAAAAATGTGTATATTAGGAGAAAGTCACGCTAAAAAGCTGATGGACTTTAAAAAAATCATATGCTGAAGTGGAACTTGTCACTCCCGCTGGGGGTGGTGGTGAATCTACCACACACACACCTCTTGTAAGACGTCTTGTGTGGTTTCTCCCAGGAGAGGGTTTTCTGGGAGACACATGGGCATGGGGATTGGGTGGGTATCAGCTTCTTAAGCTGGCTCCACCCCAAATTATTTCTTTCTTTCCTTCCTTCCTTCCTCCTCCTCCTTGATGCACACACACACCCTCCCTCCATCCCTCTACAGCGTGGGTGTCACTAGTCACCTTTCATGGACCTGAGTAGGATTGTTTGGGGGGGAGAGGAGCCTTTGACTGGCCTTTTGGGACTCCTCTTTTTCACTGTAGGGTGATCCTAATTGGCTTTTGGAGTGGTGTCTGTGTTTAATTGGTTCATTTGGCACACAGTCTGGCCAGGTGAGGGAATGTTGATTGGTTCAACCCCTGAGGCATGACTGGGTTAAGGGCACTCTCCAGTCCCCTCTCACTGCCTTTGGCTTGGTTGGCCCTTGAGGGTGCCCTTTAGACTTGACCTGCACACGTTGATGAATGCTGGATAACAGAGTTAGGGTGTGTGTGTTAGGTTCACATAGCAAGGAGGAAGATTTGCGGCATGACCACAGACTGCAGTTGCAAACATGCCCAGGAGAGGGGAGAGATTTAATCCTTCCTTATGACTTCACCACCCCTGCCTGGACCCCTGTGAATATATTTGATTGGTTTGGCAGACCGTCTAAGTTGTTGAGTCACAAGGCTTCTTTATGGGCGTGCTGACAAGTGGAGAACTAACTTAAAATGGAAAAAAAAGAGTAACAGAGGCTGCATTCACGCTGCATTTTATTCCATTATTCTGACAATTTCTTAGTGCATTTTATTTGATCTTTCACATGACATAAAAGCTAGTTCAGGAAATGTAGTGGAATACAGTGGAAGATTAAGTGATCATTTCCATGATAAATGATTCCAGAAATAGTCCATTTGCAAGCTTGCCAGAAAATCATGGGAGCTTTGCATTACCTGCAGCCACTCATGTGACAGGGATCCCAGCATGCAATACGTTCCTGCCCTTTAGGTGTGTGTCCATTTTTTCCCCGTCTGACAAAAATTGTACCAGTATTCAAACTTAGGTGTGGCTAACAGCTTCCCCTTCCTTATTTTCCCAACCCCCCGTGTCCAAACACTAACTCATGCAGTGAATTATGGGGGAATGACACTGCACATGTGTAGAACAAGTGAAGGATGAAAATAAGGCTCTGTTCATTGCAGCAGCGTGAAAGACATTTGCACAAAATGCCTATATATCGGCTGATCAAGCCACAGTTTCTTGACGCAACAGGTAAGAAAGGAATTTTAGAAACTGGGACAGACGTGCAATCGTTTTAATCCACCAACCTGAAGCAATCAGAGCCATGTGTGAAAGCAACTGGGGTGAAATTGACAGATTCACCCATTCCTATTGCTTTGCATCTCCCCTCCTTAGCCAGCTAAGCATCAGCTATATTGCTGATGGGAGACCAAGTGTGTGGCAGGGCCCCCGTCCGCCAGCCACTACTGCTTTACAAAAGTCATCCTCCTAGTCCTCATGTTGGTGTCTTCACACAAGCCCAACAGTAGCAATGTGTGGAATCACCCTGGGTGTTCTGACTGGTCCCAGAGTATAATCTGAAGCAGAGCTTGGAAAAGTTACTTTTTTGAACTTCAACTCCCATCAGCCCAATCCAGTGGCCATGCTGGATGGGGCTGATGGGAGTTGTAGTTTTAAAAAGTAACTTTTCCAAGCTCTGATCTGAAGGCACATGAGCCCATGGCCTTGCTGAAGCCAAGCAAGTCTATGTCTGCCCAGTGCCTAGATGAGCGACTTTCTGGGGATCACATGTACATCACTTTGGATTTCTCAGCAAAAGAAAGGCAGAAATATATATAATCCTACTAAAATTAATTTTACTTCCTTTCAATATTTCTTAGATGTTTTGAACTCACAAATGTGGCTCAAAATTGTGCTCTTGGTGCAGAATAAATGGCAGATTTTGCCTGAACTGGTTTTTATCCTCTTGTTAAAACTTTTTTTTTCTCTAAATAAATGAATAAATAATCTCAGATCTTTTGCTCAAGCAGCAACCTCCATTCTTGACCTTTAAAAAATGGCTTTAAGCGAAAATTCGGAAGCAAAATCTGAAAGGGAGGACTTTTCAGCAATCCATCACCTCCTCACCCTTCTTTCACATACGTACACTTAAAGGCAACTGGTAAATGTAAAAGTCTCTCCTGGTCTTTAGCTGGACTCACTGAAGTGCTAAGTTACTATGTCTGAGTGGAAATTGAACATTGCTCTAAAGCAAAATAGCATAGCAGCGCATAATGTAACTTTTCATTACTGTTTGAGTGCCAACAGCTTTCCAGCCCAATGCCACAGGAGCCTTCTCTCAGCTGATGGATTGGCTGAATATAGAAACCTTCTGTCTGTCTAAAGAACACAGAGGATAGGCTTTCGAATCACCAACACTAGAAGATAAGCTTTTTTCTTGCTGAAAGAATTGGCAGGGAGAAAAATTGTTAGTTTTTTTGCTTAAGGCTCTTCTTTTTCACCGAGTCTGTAATATATTTGGATTCTGAGTTATTTTTCCTTGACAGTGGCACAGAGAAAAGATCTGTCTTTTTATTCGAGAAAAGGGTTTGTAAGGACCAATGGTTAGAGCACATGACTTTGCAAGCGGACGTTTCAAGTTCAATCCCTGCTATCTCCAGATCAGAAGATGGAGAAGTCCTCTGCTTGAGATTCTGGACAGCCACTCCCAGTGAGAGTAGACCGGGGCTGTGAGAAACCTGCAGCCCTCCAGATGTTGCTGGACTACAAATGCCAATGCTGTGCAGTGGTTAGAGTGATGGTCTAAGACGTGGGAGAGCCAGGTTCAATTTCTCATTCAGCCATGAAGCTTCCTGGGTGAGCCTGGGCCAGGCACCATTTCTCAGCCTAACCTACCTCTCAGGGTTGTTATGAGGATAAAATGAGAAAGGATAGAACCATGTAAGCCACCTTGAGCTCCTTGGAGGAAAGGTGGGATATTAAACGCAATAACAAATAACATAAATAAATAAACTCCCATCACCCCTGATCTTTGGCCTTGCTGGCTGGAGCCCAGCAACATCCAGAGGGCCACAGTTTCCCCAGCCTTGGAACAGAAAATACTGGGTTAGATGGTGAAAGATCATGACCTGGTAGGAGGCAGTTTCTTCTGTGAGAACACAAGAAGAGCCTGCTGGATCAGGCCAATGGCCCATCTCGTCCAGCATCCTCTTCTTACAGTGGCCAACCAGATGCCTGTGGGAAGCTCACAGGCAAGACCTGAGCACAACATCCATTCTCCTCTCCAGTGGTTTCTGGCAACAGGAATTCAAAAGTGTACTGTCTCTGATGGTAGGGGAATAGCATAGCCATCATGTCTAGTAGCCATTGATAGCCTTATCCTCCATGAATTTCCCTAATCCTTTTTAAGGCCATCCAATTTGGTGGCCATCCCTGCATCCTGTGGGAGCAAATTTTATTTATTTATTTATTTATTATTTTGATTTATATCCCATCCTTCCTCCCAGCAGGAGCCCAGGGCGGCAAACAAAAGCACTAAAAATACTTTAAAACGTCATAAAAACAGACCTTAAAATACAACTTTAAAAACATTTTTAAAAGCTAAAGACATCTTTTTAAAAGGATTAAAAACATACTTTGTTTTTTTAAAAAAGGGCTTTTTTAAAAAAAAAACATATTAACAAGCAATTCTAACACAGATGCAGACTGGGATAGGTCTCAACATAAAAGGCTTGTTGAAAGAGGAAAGTCTTCAAAAGCTGACGAAAAACTAGCAGAGATGGCACCTGCCTAATATTTAAGGGAGGGAATTCCACCGGGTAGGTGCCACCACACTAAAGGTCCATTCCTTATGTTGACCATCTGATAAGATGGTATCTGCAGGAGCCTCTCACCTGCAGAGCGCAGTGATCGACTGGGTATATCAGGGCTAAGAAGGTCTTTCAGGTATCCTGGCCCCATGCAGCATAAGGCCACTGTGTATGTGGGGAAGGAAGCCATTGTTAGAGCTGATGCTTGACATGCAGAAAGCAGCAGGTTTACCTCTCTCAGCAGTTCCATGAGAAATATCTCAGCTCTGGGAACTACCCTTCTCTGCGTGAGGCTTTGGAGAGCCACTGCCCGTTACAAGAGACGCTTTTGTGCTAGATGGCCTGGCTTGTGATAAGGCAGTTTTGCATGCTAGTTTTTATGTCTCCAATATTACCATCCTCCTTCGCTTCATGCATTTTATCTCAGGTTAGAGATGGTCTAGCTCTTCCTGACTCATCTCGGCTCTGAAATGAGCTATTTCCTCCGACGTTGTGACTAGCAATGCAAACTCACAGTATTTTGCCAGGGACCTTTCAAAACATCCCCTACAGTTGTGGGTCTGATCTGAAAAGCTCTTCCTATATAATCTGCAGCTGGGAGGTGGGGCCAGGCAAAGCACACACAGCGGCCATAGAAAAGATGGTCCTCTCTAGGGATGGAGGTGGGGTTCTCTCCCCGATTGAATTTGCTCTGTTTGAGTGACAGTATCTCAGCAGTATGGGGATTCCTATCTGGCCAATCAGAATGAAACTTCAACAGCACCTTGGATAGCTCTATTCAGAGCTGAGGCTGGAGGTTCCCTGAGCTCAGATGTTGCTTTAGCAGCAGCCATGCTCTGACCAAACCTTAAAGAGGAGCTGCTGTTCTAGCTGAGTGCCTAGCTCCACCTTCCATGAGAGGAGACTTTTCATTTCAAGGGGCCCATCTGGTTTCAGCATACATTGGCTCTGAAGGAGTAGAGGAGATGGTGATTCTGCCAGCGCTGATGTGGGGAATCCTTGGCACTCCAGATGTTGCTGAACCTGTCCATTGGCTATGTTTGCTTGGGAGTTGTACTTCACAACATCTGGAGGGCCAAAGGTTCTTCACACCTATGCTAGATCTTCTGAGAGGAGGTCAATGAGGCCTCCATGGGTCTGAGAAGTACAGGCAGATCAGGCTCCTCTTGCGCTATTGATTCCGCTTTAGTATGGACATCTGGAGCTGGCATTTGGGGCAATTTCCTGTCCTGTTCTGAATCCACAGCTCCATCTCCTGAAGAGTGGGAGTCCGGCCCCTGGGTTACGGAAGTTTATTGCCAGGAGCTGTCTTCAAAGAAACTGCTTAGCAGTGGAGACTTTTCTCTATTACCTTGTTAAGGGACTAGGGTGCACATTGGAACTGGGGCCAAAAACCCAGCCCTGCAGGTGCCCTCTTACCCCAATGGTTTTGCCCCATACTTTGAAGGATGACTCCTGAACCTAAACATACTGCCAATCAGGGCCTCACTGTTGCTCAGGAAGGAGTGGAGAAGTAGAGCGAGACAGTTATAAAACTCTCAGGCTGTTGCTAGTGCAACATCCCTCTTATAGGACAATCTCCTACTCAATTGCTCAAGCTGATTGCTGAACAGCTCCTCTGTGGCTTCAATGCCCATCCCTCAGACATCCTTCTGGCCTTGCTGGACAGCTCCCTCGCTTTGCTGGCAAAACAGGGAATCCACATCACTGAGCATTAGTGTCTAGATCCAGACATAAGAAATAACAACAGGAATAAGACAGGAAGCTGCCTTACACTGAGTCAGACCATCCGTCCCTGTAGCTCAGCATTGTCTACACCAGTGGTTCTCAAACTGTTTTGGGTTGCGGCGCACTGTAAAACACATAAAAATTTTCTGGCGCACTTCATGTACAAAATTAAAAATATATCAATATATTTTAAACTATGAATAAAAATAACAAACTATAGAAAACTATTACTTACCCTATACATTTCTAAAATATACTTTCATAACATTTGAGGCACACCTAGCCACCTCTCAGGGCGCACCAGTGTGCCTGGGTGCACCGTTTGAGAATCACTGGTCTACACCAACTGGCAGAGGCTCTCTGGGATTTCAGGAAGGAGTTTCTCCCAGCCCTACCTGGCGATGCCAGGGATTGAACCCGGGGCCTTCTTTGTGGAAAGTAGATGCTTTACCACTGAGCTACAGTTCTCTCCCAGCACTAGTTCTGCCCCGAGGCGGGGTCACATTTCAGTGCTGCAGGGAGAATTGCTACTACAGGCGAACCTTCTGAAGCCAATTTCCTACAGAAATAAGACTGTAAGGCCTCCTCCTCCCCTTTCCCATGCTGAGATTGATTAGATGAACTCCCACCGCAAAAACAAGCAAGGCAATGAATATCATTCTTAGTCCCCGAGTCCTTCTGTTGAGAATTCAAGAAGCAGGCGGTTTTGGCCTGTGCTTTGGCTGTTATTGCCAGACAATATGAAAGCACATCCATGCTATACATGGAATATCATCAGCATGGCAATAAGAGGAGGAGAAGGAAGAGGAGGAAGGCTCTTTTCATATGCACACCGGTCCCCTGGGGGCTTGAGCCCATCTGATGGGCAGGATTGTTTTCTAGAATAGGAAGAATCAAGAGACACTGGCTGCTTTCACACTGCATTTCATTCCATTATTCTGATGATTTCTTACCTGGTAATTGGCACATTTTATTTGATCTTCGCATAACATAAAAGCTAGTTCCAGAAATCCAGTGGAATATAATGGATGTTTAGCGCTCATTTCTGTAATAATGGATTCCAGAAATAATCCATTTGCATGCTTGGGAGCCCAGAAAATTGTGAGAGTTTTGCACTAGCTTCAGCCACTCACGTGACAGTCATCCCAGTGTGCGGTGCATTCCTACCCTTTAGGCATGTGTCTTTAGGCATGTTTTGACCTCTTTATCTGACAAAATTGTACTGGTATTCCAGCATAGGTGTGGGTAGCAGCTTCCCCTTCTTCCTTTTCCCACATACCCCTGTGTCCAGACATTAACTCATCGTGAATTCCGGGGGGAAATACAGTGAGCATGTGTATAATGGGTGAGGGACGAAAACAAGATGTTGTTGGTTGCAGCAGGGTGAAAGACAGTTGCACAAAATGCTGGTATATTGGCCAAAAATGCCACAGTTCCATAATACAACAGATACTGCAGTGTGAAAGGAATTTTAGAAATTGGGATAGACGCACTACCACTGTAATCTGCAAAACTGACACAACAAGTCACTTGCGTGAAAGCAGTGACCGTCTTGCAGGAGGAACACCCGTCAGTTTTGTGCTCACCAGCCTCTGGTAATAATGATGAACGGTGTGGTGTAATAGATGAGCTTGGATCTGGGAATGCCTTCTTAGAGATGCTCAGACATCCCATTTCTTGCCCTGAAACATGTTGAGCTATCGTTGGTATTCTGGGAATGAAGGTGTTTAGTCCATGGGGCAGGCTGCAGCCTCCAAGCCTGTCTGTTTGGCCCTCGGGGTTCAATCCAGGCAACACCCCCTCTCCAGCTGTGCCCTACACTTTTGCCTTCATGCGTCCTTGAGCTGGGATAAGGCCTGGATGGAGAGACAACCAGAGAAACAGTCAACTTTTCTGTGCCAGAATGTAGAGCAGAATGCAGAAAGGTAGGAGTCACATCACCCACTTTTTGCCTCTTCACACACACACATACACACACACACACACACACACACACACACAAATATCTCTGACATCCAGAAGGGTGCCCATGAGAGAATAAGTCCCTCATTTCTTTTAAGAAAAACATTTCCCCAGTCCTGGAGTATCCCAAAGGAATTATCAGAAAGGTTTGCATTTCCCAAGAGCATTCAGTGCAAGCACTCACAAAAAGCCTGAGGGGGGAATAACAAAGCAGCCTCTCCTTTTCGCACCCCTAAGGCTCAGAGTGTACCTTGCGGCCAAGCAGAAGTGGCAGGCACTCCCTCGAAACTTCCGTGGGAAAGGATGCCCCCTGGGACCAGAGCAGTGCTCCAGTGCCTCCCCCTCCCCCTCCCCTGCTCTTCCTGGAGTCTTGCTCAGGGTAAGGGGGAGGGAGGGACATTGGCCCAGTACTTGAGGCCACTCAACAAAGCTGAATGCTAGAAGATTTAGGGACAGCGCATAGTTAAACTCTGGGATTCGATCCCACAGCGGGTGGTGGTGGCCACTGACTTGGATTAGACAAGTTCATGAAGTATAAAGCCATCAATGGCTACTAGCCATAATGAAGAGCCTCCACCAGTGTAGAAAACAGTAAGCTGGATGGACCAGTGGTCAGGCTCAGTCTAATGCACTGCTGTATGTTCCTATGTCTGTATGTTCCTATGGATCTCCCTGACGAGGGGCTCCTGGCACCAACACTGTTATCTTTTTGGCGCCAGGTCAAGACTCTCCTCTTTTCCCAGGCATTTTAGCATGTGTTTTTAAATTGTTAAATTGTGTTTTAGTTTTTAAAAGATGTGTTTTTAAATTTGTATATTTGTTTTAATGTGTTTAGTTACTGTATTCTGCCCAGAGAGCTTTGGCTATGGGGTGGTATATAAGTACAATAAAATCAATCAATCAATCGGCAAGGATCTCTCCCAGACCTACCCGGAGATGCGGAGGGTTGAAGCCGGGTCTTTCTGCATGCAAAGCCAATGCTTTGCCACTGAGCTGCAGACATTGTTACAATAATGAACAGTGCATTCTCTTCTCCATCCCGTCCCCGTTCTTGCTGCTGATGACATCCCGTTCACCGCATCCCACTCATAGTGTGGAGCAGGAATGAAGTCACACAGGACCCTACGTTGGCTTGTGTGTGCCTCCCGCCCATCTGCACCTCCTCTCCCAACCGCCACTTGGATCTGTGGCTTCTAAATGTCCATTTTGCCTTTTCTGTCGGTGACAGTTGAAATTACTTACTCACCAAACTCTAGATGGTATCGGTAACACCCATTTTCAAAAAGACTGCCTTGTAAGTACCCGAGCTTTCAAGTCATTTCGTCTCCATCATCGGTCCCCTTTCAGACAGCGTGCGACACAGTCAGGTTTCAGAAGTTATCTCCTGAGGTGGTTATTATTATTTGAAATGGAAAGTGAGTCAAGGCATTCCTTGTGCCACCTGCAGTGCCATTTTGGGGCATTCACAGAGCATGGACAGTAAATTAGGAACATAGGAAACTGCCTTATATTGAGATAGACCATTGATCCATCTTGCTTAGAATTGTCTACACTGACTGGCAGAGGATCTCCAGGAGTTGGAAACACCAGGGATTGAACCTGGAATCTTCTGCATTCAAAGTAGGTGCTCTACCACTGAGCTAAGGCCCTTCCCCAAACTTCACCCCAACATCCCATCCCTCTGAATCCCACTGGAAAACAAGATCTCTCAATGCAAGCTTGCTGCAGATTAGCATCCAAACCAGGGGTCACATACATGCATACAATACATACATTTATTATTTGATTTATACCCCGCCCTTCCTCCCAGGGCGGCAAACAAAAGCATTAGCAACACTCTAAAACATGATAAAAACAGACTTTAAATTACATTAAAGCAAAACATCTTTAAAAACATTTTTTTAAAAAAAAGCTTTTGGATTTATGTATTTATTTAATCCTCGCCAACAACACTTGCTGCCCTGGCTCCCTTTGGGAGAAAGGGCGGGACATATGTTTAATAAATAAATAATAACAAATAACAATAAAAACCTGTGAGGGAGGTTAGGCTGAGAGAAGGTGACTGGCCCATGGTCACCCAGTGATTTTCATGGCTGAGTAGGGATTTGAACCCTGGTCTCCCAGATCCTAGTCTGATATGCTAACCACTACACCACACTGACTCATCACCTCTGGAGACAGACACAGGGAGGGGCAGCATTAATTTTAAAAACAGGTTCTCACCCCACATTTTGATAGGATGGCCAACAAATCTCCCGGGGAGCCTTTGCCCACTTGTGTGTCGCTTTTGAAATTCAGTTTTGCCTAAATGAAATTTGAAGTGAGTTTGGATGTCCCTCCTCCTCCTGAGGCAGAACATACTGGTGGACTTTGGCTGTGTGCACTCCATACATCTGAAGTACATACCCAACTCCCCAATCCTTGGAATTGTAGTTTACCTCTCACAGATCTACAATACCCAGCGCCCTTAACAAACTACAGTTCCCAGGATTCTTTGGGGGAGGGTTATGTGGTTTAAATGTATGGTATGTTTGCAGTCTTTGGGGGTAGCATCTAATGTTAGTTCTACTCAAAGTAGACCCACTGAAAGAAATGAACATGTTCTTAAGTGCCTTCAAGTCGATTACGAGTTATGGAGACCCTATGAATCAGCGACCTCCAATAGCATCTGTTATAAACCACCCTGTTCAGATCTTGTAAATTCAGGTCTGTGGCTTCCTTTATGGAATCAATCCGTCTCTTGTTTGGTCTTCCTCTTTTTCTACTCCCTTCTGTTTTTCCCCAGCATTATTGTCTTTTCTAATGAATCGTGCCTTCTCATAATCGTGCATCCAAATTATGATAACCTCAGTTTCCTCATTGTAGCTTCTAGTGACAGTTCTGGTTTAATTTGTTCTAACACCCAATTATTTGTCTTTTTAGCAGTCCATAGTATGCGCAAAGCTCTCCTCTGACACAACATTTCAAACAAGTGGATTTTTCTCTTATCCGCTTCTTTCACTGTCCAACTTTCACATCCATAGGCCCATTAATTTCAATGGGTCTTTTTTTTTTTGAGGGACACCATAATGTTCAAGACTAGCGCAATTTCCTATGACCTTTTCCTCTCCCCCACCCCATTCCACACTCCACTAACTGCTTCTGAAACGAACACTTTCAGCTTGAAAATGCTCATTGCACTGGCATTTGCCTTCCTTCTCATTTTTCCCACTCTCCTGGGAAACACGTTTCCTTAATGTGTGCAAGCAGGGCTGGTTATGATGAATTACTGCAGGATTCCAAGAGGCTGCACAGGCTGACAGTTAGTCAATGATACGACTGAGCAAAACCAGCAAAGGAAAGGTAGTTCACTTCAGCACAATCCAATCATCCTGTCAAATAGCTTGTCCTCCAGGTCACCTACAGAGCTGGCATTTCAGAAGTCCTGTTTCACCAATGGACTCACTTCTCCGGTCTCATTGCTACACACACCTAGAAATAGAGGGAGGGGAGAAGCAAATTAACTGATGTTAGGTGGCTATATCTTAGAATCATGGAATAGTAGAATTGGAAGAGGCCTATAGGGTCATCAAGTCCAACCTCCTGCTCAAAGCAGGAATCCAAATCAAAGCATTCCTGACAGATGGCTGTCCAGCTGCCTCTTGAATGCCTCCAGTGTCAGAGAGCCCACTCCCTTTCTAGGTTATTGGTACCGTTGTCATATGGCTCTTGTGTTGTTGCTGGAAAACTGAAAGGGTATGGACACATTCCAAATAGGGAATAAAATAAATGGTCAGATTAGAAATGGTTCAAAAAAGAGGCAACCAAAATAATGAAAAGGATTGGAGCAAACCCCCTCTGAAGACAGATTACAACATCCGGGCTCTTCTCGTTTAGAAAAGTCAAGTGCGGAGCATGCTAGAGGGGTGTAAGATGATGCATAGTGTGGTGAAAGAGGATACGGAGATATTTTTCTTCCACTCTCATAATACTAGAACCCAGTGAGTTCATCCAACAGAGCTGGACGTTGACCAATTCATGTCTGACAAAAGAAAATACTTCTTCACACAACACTTAGTTAAACTATGGAATTTGCTGCCACAAGAGGCAGTGGTGGCCTTCAACGTGCATGTCTTCCCTTCTATTCGGCACTGGTTAGGCCTCATTTTGAGTACTGCGTCCAGTTCTGGATGCCACAATTTAAGAAGAATGCAGACAAACTGGAACAGGCTCAGAGGAGGGCAACAAGGATGGTCAGGGGACTCCAAATAAAGCCCTATGAGGAGAGACTGAAAGAACTGGGCATGTTTGGCTTTGAGAATACTGAGGGGAGATATGACAGCACTCTTCAAGTATTTAAAAGGTTGCCACACAGAGGAGGACCAGGATGTCTTCTTGATCATCCCAGAGTGCAGGACATGGAATAATGGGCTCAAGTTACAGGAAGGCAGATTGCAGCTGAACATCAGGAAAAACCTCCTAACTGTTAGAGCGATATGACAATGGAACCAATGACCTAGGGAGGTGGCGGGCCCTTCAACACTGGAGGCATTCAAGAGGCAGCTGAATAGCCACCTGTCAGGGATGCTTTAATTTGGATTCCTGCATTGAACAGGGGTTTAGACTCAGTGGTTCTAGGATAAAAAGAGGATTAGAGAAAATCATGGAGGATAAGGCTATTGATGCCTAATAACCACAATGGCTCCATAGTTGGAGACGCTATGCCTCTGAATATCACTTGCTGGGAATCACAAGTGGGGAGAGTGTTGGTTCAATCATGCCCTATTTGTGGACTTCCCAGAAGCACCTGGATGGCCTCTGTGACAACAGGATGTCCAACTAGATGGGCTTTTGGTTGGTTCCAGCAAGGTTCTTTTCATGTTCTTAAATTCTGATCGGGAATCTTTTGATTGGCCCAATTTGCTTCTGCACTGGTCTCTGTTTCTAAGGCAAGTTTGGCAGTCTGTGTCACTCTGCTACATGGCAAGGGGCTATTGCTCAGGGGTTAGAGCATCTGCCTTGCAAGAAGAAGGTCCCAAAAGGTCAATCAATGACATCTTCAGGTAGGACTGTGAATGTCCCCTGTCTGAAGCCCCTGAGGGTCACTGCCAGTCAGCATATGCAATACTGGGTTAGATGGACTGATGGTCTGAGTCAGCATGAGGTAGCTTCCTATGACCCTAAGGGTGTCCCGTTCAGAGTGGGATCCACGAGGCTGAGACGCAGGTGTAATTAATTCTTGTTTTATTAGAGTAATGGATACATCAAAAGCAATACGTTTCATAGAGAGCACTAAACTAACTCACTAGAATTCCCTAGCTGCACTCTAGCTTCCTGCATGGCTACTTGTTGAGTAACCCCTTGGCCAATCAGTTTCTCTGCTCATCCCTTATTGACCCTTTTAAAAGGTCATAGCTATGTCTCTTGATCCGTATCCGGCACTGGCATATCATCTACCGCTTCAAGTAAAAAAGAGTCAACTGTGCAGAAATCCTCAATAGCTCTAATCTGGTCCTGGCAATTTCTTTGGGTTGCTCTTTTATCGTTAGTAAGAAAGCAGGAAAAGATAATATATCTGTTCAAGATTATAAATTCTTTTCCTGCAGCTGCTGGGGGAATTCAGATGGGTGCCGTGTCTTTTCTAGGTTACATTAGTTTGTGTGGCTGCTACGAGCTGCAAAAGTCATCTTTGGTCTTAATGCAGCCTCGCAATAAACACTTACACCTTTGGAGGGCATTAGTGGCCACTTTTTAAAATAATTTTCCATGTGGAAGCAGCAAAGCAGAACGTGAGAGGCACGGTTATTTTCATTTTTATTTTATTTTATTTATTTATTTTATTCAGCTTATATCCCGCCCGACTAGCAAACAGCTCTCTGGGCGGCAAACATAGAAACATATACAATAATAAAATTACAAGATCAATATAACAAATATAAAAGTACATCATTTAAAATAACAATTACAACATTTACAGAAATAACTTAGATTAAAATGCCTCAGAGAAGAGAAAGGTTTTAACCTGGTGCCGAAAAGATAATAGTGTTGGCGCCAGGCGTACCTCCTCGGGGAGACTATTCCACAATTCGGGGGCCACCACTGAGAAGGCCCTAGATCTTGTTACTACCCTCCAGGCCTCCCTATGGGTCGGGACCCGGAGGAGGGCCTTCGTAGTAGACCGTAGTGTACGAGCCGGTTCATAACGGGAGAGGCGTTCCTGCACCCCCCCTCCGAAAAAGCCTCAACTTTTTCTGACAGTTTTATATAGACGGGTATTTATCAGCGACACATGCCAATATTTTAGTTGCTTTTGTTTCTGGGCGCAGGCTTTTCAAACTGTCTTTCAAGCTGGGGTTTGCAGAGGGTTTTTGATACAAAGACTAGGGCTGTGAGCACACTAGTCACCTACAGCAAAGTGTTCCCATTGGCCACTCCTTGAAGGGCAATGGGTTGATCTGCCAATCAGTTGCAAAATTGGTTTGAAACTGAATTAAAACACACACGCTTGAGCTGATCCAACCAGGATTTGCAGTAAAAAGGGGCAGGGTTTGACTAGTATGTTTCCAAGCTCGATTCAAGGTGCTGGTGTTAACCTATAAAACCTTACACAGCTTGGGACCACAATACCTGTTGGAACGCCTCTCCTGACACGAACCCACCTGTACACTACACTCAACATCCAAGGCCCTCCTCTGGGTGCCTACTCGGAGGGAAGCTGGGAGGATGGCAACAAGGGAGAGGGCCTTCTCAGTGGTGCCCCCCGAATTATGGAATGATCTCTGTGATGAGGTGCGCCTGGCGCCAACACTGTTGTCTTTTCGGCGCCAGGTCAAGACTTTCCTCTTCTCCCAGGCATTTTAGCATGTGTTTTAATTGGCTTTTAAATATGTGTTTTTTAAATTTGTATATTTGTTTTTATGTTTTAATTGTTGTAAACCGCCCAGAGAGCTTCGGCTATGGGGCAGTATACAAATGTAATGAATAAATAAATAGTGTTGTGTGTTTCCCTCTTTTTGAGAAAAGAGAAGTGGTGCTGCACTGGAACTAGCAGAACAGTAAGTGTGTCTCTACCCTAGGGCTGCATTCAGACAGCAGTTCTTGCATTTTCTCCAACGTTTCCACGTTTTATTTGATCTTTCACATGACAGAAAAGGCACTTTTTGAAATATAGTGTAATATCGTGGAAGTTTAGCTCTCATTTCTGCATTGATTGCTTCTAGGGAAAAAAATCAGTTTTCAACCCTATTAACCCAGAAACTCATGGGAGTAAAGGAACAAAATTTGGGGTGCTATTCCAGCATGCAGTTCTTTCATGCCATTTTCATGGATGAATCATGGGGGGACAGAAGTGTGCATGTGCTGAAAGGGTAGGGGAATAGAGACATGTCTGATGATGTTCATTGTTGTGTTGCACCATTCCCACTAGTGTGAATGAAATTTAGCATGACATGGTGGTGTATTGGTCAGAAAGCTGCATAACGCAACAGGTCCTGCAGTGGTACCCAGGAAGGCTGAAGAGTGCAGAGCATTGAAGAGATGATTTGTAGAAAGAAAGAAAGAAAGAAAGAAAGAAAGAAAGAAAGAAAGAAAGAAAGAAAGAAAGAAAGAAAGAAAGAAAGAAAGAAAGAAAGAAAGAAAGAAAGAAAGAAAGAAAGAAAGAAAGAGACCCCTCACAAATGTTCCTTGGTTCCACAAAGATATGATAAGTGCAACAAAAACCCTGCATCCCAATTATAAGAATTTCACTGATTTTTTTTCATCTTTGGTAATTTTTGATGCAATTTCTTTTCTCATTAATTGATGAGGGACAGTTGAAAAAATATGGGAGCAGTGTTTGTTGAAGCGTTAGTTTTTAGACTCACTGAACGTTAATGGTTGGGATCATTATTGTTTTTATATTTGCTTTTTTTTTTGTAAGCTAATTTTAGCAAAGCAAAAAAGCTCAGTTTTCGCATGCAGTCCCAGTGCAAGCCCCTTGGTGCCAAGAGAGCAGCATGTCTCTTTGATTGGTGCACTCATTGCCAATCAGCTGGTTGGCACTGGAAGCACTATTTCAAATGAGGACAGCTGGTGGGCGGTTACAGTGATCATCTTTGAACTTTGACAGGTGTCAATCACTTGATATTATGACATCAGGAGATTAACCCACCTGCCAAAGATGGCCCAGGGGGTGGGGCACTTAGAAATCCAGCCCACCAGTCAGAACCAGTTCCCAAGCACTGGTGTAGACCTTTCTCTCCAGAAAGTGGAAAAGACAGAAGGTTCAGTTTGATGATCCAGAATGATCTGTTCCAAGCTAGACCATCACACATTTAAATTCCTTTGCAGCATCACTTGAAGAACTCAGCTCTGAAATATTCCCTTTACCCCACCCCAAATCCTTACTCTGTCTATGCTTCTGTTCCTTTCAAAGCTGCTTCATGGCATTTTTTTAAAAAGAAACAGTCTTCTTGCTGGGAAGAGTGTTTCCCAACCAATCAGGAATCACATAGCCACCCCATTGGTGCTGGTGGCTCCATGTCAGTGGGGCAGTGGAATCCCCTCCAGGTTTTAGTCTGAACTTTCAAAGACAGCTCCTTGAAATTTCAGACTAAAACCTGGAGCAGATTCCACTGCCCCACTGGCATGGAGCCACCAGCCAAACTCAACCAGCCTTATAAGATTTACCTCTGTGTCACCAAGCTAGTCCAAAGTGAGGACAATGATTCTTGCCTGCCTCATTGTGAGCTGGTGAATGCTTTTACAGCAGCAAAATAGTGACCAATAAGCCAACATACTAAATACATGTTTTGAAAACTCTGAAAGCAGGGCCAATCCCTTTGCATCCAACACTTGCAAAAACATACACAATGTACAAATGTGACATTTAAAAAATAGTTGTTCCAAAATCATGTAATATGCTGAAAACATGTTAAAAACAACAACAAAAACCTAGTCTGTTTACTTCCCTCCTCTTTTTTTTCTGATTCCAGTGAAAAATTACAGGTATTATTTAACATTTGCACCAACCTACCATTTTATCTCTATTTGCACTGTACTCTTCTTACCAGAGATATAATTATGGTCTTCTTCTGCAATCCTCAATTACAGACTGAATCATAATACATTACTTTACATTTACTACCTATAAAGCCTTACACGGCGTGGGACCTCAATACCTTGTGGAACACCTCTCTCGCTATGAACCTACCCCTTCACTTCGTTCAGAATCTAAGGCCCTCCTCCGGGTACCAACCCATCGGGAAGCCCGGAGGGTGGTTACGAGATCTAGGGCCTTTTCTGTGGTGGCCCCTGAGTTGTGGAACAGCCTCCCCGAAGAGGTACGCCTGGCACCTACACTTCCATCTTTTTGGCGCCAGGTAAAGACCTTTTTATGCTCCCAGGCATTTTAATCTTCTTAACTTTTTTAATCTTTTAATCTGTATTTTAATTTTTGTAGTATTTATTTTGTTTTTGCTGTGCTTTTCGTTGTTTGTTTGTATATGTTTTTGTATTTTTATTATGATATATTGTATTTTATTTTGTTTGTTCACCGCCCTGAGAGCTATTTCGCTAAGGGCGGTATATAAATTGAAATAATAAATAAATAAATAATAAATACTTTTAGTGTGTGTGTGTGGGGGGAGAGCTGAAAACAGCTGTGTGTGTGCATGTGTGCATTGTGTCAGGGGGGCATGCACAGACTTTTTTCTGCTTTAGATACTTTAATGTTGGGGCATTTGGGGTGGAGAGCTTAGTTTTTTTTGAAAAATTGCACACTTGTGGAAAAGTCACACACTTTCATTTTTTGTTATTATTTAGTGGCATTAAAACTGCCCTCTTGCATCTGTCGAGAATGCTTTGATTTGGATTCCTGCACTGAGCAGGGGGTTGGACTTGATGGCCTTATAGGCCCCTTCCAACTCTACTATTCTATGATTCTATGAAATGTTGCTGGAAATCAGCATTGAAAAGTGACTATGTTTCTGAATTACCTTCTAAAATGCAACATTTTCTTCTGGAATTCATATGTATTCAGTGCAACACTGTTGCCTCCACATCAAGGCTGTCATGAGATGATATGCATTCCAAGGTCTCGAGTCCAGGAGGTGGGAAGATAGCCTGTTCTGGATGGGATTGCACTCCCTATAAAAAAGCAGGTTTGTAGCTTGGGGGTACTCCTGGATAGAACATTGTTCTTTATAGTTCCAGCAGGGTGACAGCCCAGGAGAGGGCATTTTCTGTGGCAGCCCCTAAATAGCAAAATTCCCTCCCCATAGAGATACATTTTGGCAAGACACCTTCATTATGCAGTTTGCATTGTATGCTAAAGGCACACCTCCTTATCCTGGTCTTTGACCCGTGAAATAGACATTTTTATGACCTACAGTCATTCTCGTGACTGTAATTTGTTTAAAACTGATTTAAATATTGTATTTTAAATAGCTGTAACTTGCCCTGGGACCTTATGGTAAAAGGCAGGTAAGAAATAGTAATATTAAATAATATAATAATAATAATAATAATAATAATATGACTCCTTCCGTACAGATGATTTGGGTAATTCCACTGCCCTTGGGGATGTCCTGTGAAGGGGCCTTCTCTGTGGTGGCCCCTAAGCTATGGGATTCCCTCCCCACCAAGGTGTGTCTGGCAACTTCATGGTACAGTTTTAGATGAATGCTGAAGACGCACCTCTTTACCCTGGCCTTTGACACTTGAGACGTATATTTTTAAGACCCACCCTATTTTGTGGTTTTAGGCTGTTTTTCATTGCTTTTCATGCTGTATTTTAAAACTGTTGCAACCTGCCCTGAGACCTTTGGATGAAGGGCAGGTTATGTAATAATAACAACAACAACAATAATGATGCATCCAACTAAGTTATACTCAGAGTGGAACCACTGAAATTAATAAACAGGTTAATCATGTCTAAATTTCAATGGGTCTACTATGAATAGGACTAGCATTGGATATAACCCAGTCATCATCTAAGGTAGTGAAACACAGGAACATAGAGAGCTGTTTTATACCAAATCAGATCCTTGCTCCATCTACCTCAGCATTATCTACATTGACTGATTTTGGCTCTCCAGGGTTTCACACAAGACATTCCCATCCGTATCTGGAGATGCCAGAGATTGACCTTGGGGCCTTCCAGATGCTCTGCCACCACTGATCTGCAGCCCTTCCCGATGGCCAGAGAGGACTGAGAGACTTGCATAGTCACTGCCAATTCCTCCTCTACCTGGTCCTCTGCTGAGTCATTCCTTGCAGATGGATCTTCTCCCTCTTCCTGAATAGACCCTTCTAAGTAGACCTGGTGATAGAATAGTCAGGCAGGGGTGATGATGGGGTGGGGGGAGGTTCAATTTCTCCAATGTTTCACCTGAGGAAGAAAACCAAATTCACTTTAGATTAGGGTTGCCAGGTTCAATCCCTGAGACTGATCCTGTACCTTTAGGAGAAGAGAAAATTCAGCCAAGTGCAGGTGTTCTTGCAACCCTGTAATAGGAAAAACCACAAGCTGGAATTCTCCCTCCCCCCCTGCACCATTTTTAAAGATACAGAAGACCTCTTGGTTGCCAGGCCCAGCCTCCAACAGGTCTTCTGTATCTTTAAAAGTTGTGGAGGGGGAAGGGAGAATTCCACCTTGTGGTTTTTCCCATTACAGGGTTGCAAGAACACCTGCAAGTGGCTGACCATCTCTTCTCCTAAAGATACAGGATCAGTCTCAGGAATTGAACCTGGCAACCCTACTTTAGATGTTCTTTTCAGTGAAATGTCTGTAGCAAATTGATTACAAGGAGATTTACACACACACCTCTTAGGCGGTGTAACAATAAAGCCATTCACACTTCTTATTTACAGCAGAGCATAAATGCTGTGAGATTTTGAATGGAGGAGCTCAACAGGGGAGCTGTCCCTTCTCTAAAAGAGTAGCCTATGCTGAGTTTGAGTGTGGTCAGGATTAGGCGTGGACAAATCTGGCAATTTCAGTTCTCTACATTTCTGATTTTTCCAATCTTAAATGCAGCTCTCCATATGTCCATAGCAATTTGTGCAAAACTGAAGCTCAGCCATCCTTCAAAATGACCACTTCACCAAATTTTGCAGTGCAGTTTTCCAGCCCAGTAACATGCAGGTTACATCCTCCGTGGCACAGAGTGGTAAGTGGCGGTAACGCAGCCAAAGCTCTGCTCACAGCCGGAGTTTGATTCCAACGGAAGGAGGAAGTCAAATCTCCTGTAAAAGGAGTCGAGGTCCACTCAGCCTTCCATCCATCCGTGGTCGGTAAAATGAGTACCCAGCATACGTTGGGGGGTAAAGAAAGGAACTGGCAATCCCACCCCATATATAAGGTCTGCCTAGTAAACGTCGCAAGACGTCACCCTAAGAGTCAGAAACGACTCGCACTATAAGTGCGTTGACACCTTTACCTTTTTTAACATGCAGGAAAATGCATATACTATGGTAAAGTGTGCATAAAAATGCACAGATCAGTGAAAACAACACACACACAACATGCATTTTATTAGGGAATGTTGCTTTGCAAAAATGTGTACATTAGGAAAAACTGCCTGCAAAGTGGTGTACAGTCATAGAAATTCACACTCCAGTTGTTTTGGACTTCAGAGCCCCAAATGCCTGATCATTTCCCATGCTGGCTGGGGCTGATGGGAGTTACAGTCCATGACAACTGGAGGGCACTACATTGGCTATCCCTGCAGTAGGGAATGGAGACTAGGGGTAGAAGGACAGTGAGTGTGTTTCTATCCCTAATTGCCATTCCCTGCTGCCAGTTCCAGTGCATCTCCACCTCTCCCTTCTGAAGACAGGGGCACACAATGCTCACCTTTTAAATGTAAAACCTGGCGGGAGCAGCTTGAGTGCATTTTTAAAAAAAAATCGGCTCCAAGAGATTTTGCAACTGATCTACAGATCAACCTGTTCCCCCTCCAGGTGTGGCTAATGGAAGTATTTTGATCTGGTGAATAGTGGGCTTACAGCCTCGATGGGGCTTCATCGAAGAGGAACGCAGGAAGAAAGGAAGCTGCCATACTGTGTCAGTCACTGCAGTGACAGGCAGCGGCTCTCCAGGGTGTCAGGCTGGACTTTCCCTCCAGTCCTACCTGGAGATGCCGGAGGATTGAACCTGATGATTGGATGATTAGAGGACTGGAAACAAAGCCGTATGAGGAGAGACTGAAAGGAATGGGCATCTATAGCCTTGAGAAGAGAAGACCGAGGGGAGTTAGGATAGCACTGTTTAAGTACTTGAAAGGTTGTCAGAGAGGGGAGAGCCAGGATCTCTTCTCGATCATCCCAATGTCCTGTTCAGAGCGGGATTCACGAGGCTGAGATGCAGGTGCAATTAAATCTTGTTTTATTAAAGTAATGGATACATCAAAGGCAGTGCGCTTCATAGAAACCTCCAAGCGATCTCACTAGAATTCCCTAACTGCACTCTAGACATGCTCTGCAATGTGTGAAGAAAGTTCTCAGCAGCTCAACCCAGAGAGCTGCAGTCTGAAGTAGGGAACGTTTTAGATTGTAATCTCTGGCTCCTTCGCAAGTCCTGCCTCTGACCTGTCCACTTTTCGCTGCATCGAGAGCGGGGTGACAGGGGTTGTGCTTCCAACGGCTCATCCGCAAGAACCATCTCCTTAGCAACCGGCTCGAGGTCAGGGGGCGGTGACGTGCTTGAGGCATCCCAAGAGCCGCTTGGTGAGGGGGGAGTCAACGCGCCCTCCGAAACATCTGCCAAAGGCTCATCCGACCTGTCTGGGGGCGGCATGCTCTCCTCTTCAGAGATCGCGCCATCTGTGGGAACTGGCCCGGACTCAACCTCACTCCCCCTCCCAAGGTTTTGCTGAGACTCAACAACTCCTTGGTCTTCCATGCCTTCTGACAGCTGAGAAACCTGAAACTCATGTCTTCCCCCTCCCTGGCCCTCGTGGGGGAGCGGAGGCTCAACACCTGGAGTGCAGGATATGGTATAATGGACTCAGGAAGCCAGATTTTGGGTTAACATAAGGAAAAACTTCCTAACTGTTAGAGCGGTACGACGATGGAACCAATGACCTAGGGAGGTGGTGGGGTTTTCAAACACTGGGGGCATTCAAGTGGCAGCTGGACAGCCACCTGTCAGGTATGCTGTAATTTCTATTCCTGCACTGAGCAGGGGGTTGGACTCGATGGCCTCACAGGTCCCTTCCAACTGTACTATTCTGTGATTCTATGATCACACAGGTGTTCTGGAAAGCAATTTCAGGCATAAGGGGCAACAAAGGAGAAAGATCAGAGTGATTTGGAGGATCAAGAGAGTATCTTGTTCTCTTTCCCCCAGAGTTGCCTTGACATGCCAGCTCCATTGCCCTCCTCTCTTTGTTTTCCTTCCAGCCAAGAACCTCATAGCACTCATGGTGTCCCTGAACAATGTCAAATTTCCCCGAATGCACACCAGGCCTTCCATTACCTTCCTTCCCAGTAGTACCAGTGATGCATGTTACAGTCACGGATATTTCCCTCAACTATGGCAATTCCGTGACATCACAGTACTCAAACAATGGCTGGGATGGACGTGGATAGCTCATAGGGGAATGGCAGTGAGATCTTAGACTGTGATACGTGTTTGTCTCTGTCCTTTTTGTAACCTTTTGAGGAATAACTCTGTGTCCTGCTGCAACAGACATGCATGCATTCCTCATACTCATGCAGGCTAATGGCACTGGAGTATGCAATGTCATACAATTCAAAGAAAGGTGGTTGTGGCTCAGGGGACATTTGGGGAAACTGTGGAAGTCCCCGACAATTTTTACAACAGATAAACATAACACATGCAAGCGCATGCACATGCAAGCACAGACAGACAGACAGCATTATGTTCATCTTTTGGAGTTGCAGAATAGGAACACCCCAGTGTAATGCAATTAACATCGATGTGTATATGTCTCTACACATCAGACCATTGGTCCATATAGCTCATTGACCAGCCATGGGTCTTCAGCACTTCAGACAGACTTACCTGGAGATGTCAGGGATTTAACCTGGGGCCAAAGCATGTGTTATACCACTGAGCTAGGGCCCTCACAAACCCTCATCTGACTATGTGGTACTGTGGTGTCATCCTCTTCACTATGTGGTCCCTGATTGGGTAGGCTCAAGTATGTGAAGAATCAGGAAGGAGAAATCTGTGGCTATTAATGCTAAAGGATGTTTGGCACAGCTATTTCGTTTTATAGAGAGGAGAATCTGGAGCATTGACCCCAAATTTCCCACTTTCTAATCCAGGGATGGGGAACGTGAACCCTCCACATGTTGCTGGACTACAGCTCCTATCATCCCTGACTATTTTGTCTGTGGCTGATGGGAACTGGAAACCAACAACGTTTGGAGGGCCACAGGTTCCCCGTCTCTGCTGTTATACCAGTTATGTGTTGACTGTATTATACCTTGTTGATTGGTGTCATTCTCTGTATACCCTCTTTATTATTTTTCATGATTCTGAGTGAACTCCAGCTCTGATGACATCTTGGACCTGATCCCTGTTGAATCTCAGATCAGATAATGCTTTGGTGGTGTCTGAGTCTTACAACTGATAATTTACAGGAAGTATTTTTAGTGCAAATGCTCGTGCTTTGGGATGCAAGAAGACTTTGCTTTCTGTTCTGCCCTGTATTTGTTCCATGCAGCACAGTTTCCATTCTGCTGCAGTTCATCTTCAACCAAAAACATCATTTTTCTCTGTGTCTGCTCTGGTGAAATTATGTAACTTACAGAATTTATGTAATTGTAAATTGTGTTGTCATGTTATTTGTCGCTGTGTGCTGTGGCAAAATTTCATAACAAGTAATTTATGTCATTACATCATCCCACCCCAATCATTTCAGTGCAAAGGGAACACAATGCAAATGGCCAAATCCCAATTCTATTCGCTGGATTGATTTCCATTCCAGACATGGGACAAATAAATAAACACTGACAATTTCCGCTCCCATTTCCATTTTTGTCGGAATTCTCCAAAATCCCTATTTGTAATACAAAAGCCATCTCTCTCTGTCTCTCTCTCTCTCACAGACACACTGGGTTATAGATGTGCAACTTTTCTGTACAGGCTTAAATGTTTGATGCATTTAGTTTGTATATGGCTGACCTATGCAATGGCTGACCCAACAGTCTCAGGGGACAAAAAACTCTACTGCTTTACCCTCTGCAAGATTAGACAAAGAATGATTAAAGCTAATAAACTGGAGGGACCAACATGGAATGTATGAGGGAGGGAAAAAACCATTAAAGCTGTCTGAGTCCCCACCTCCACAGCATTCCTCTTTGAGAATGCCAATTAAACATAATAAATCCAGAAATGCACAAACGGCAGAATCTTTCTTATTACTACAGGGACTATTGAGCTCCATCTGACTTCTGAAAAGTTTATTCAGGGCTTTTTAAGGAGAACACATGGATGGCAGCATAAGGAGCATTAGGGCTGGGCCTGCCGCAGATATCGTAATGTCTCACCCAATGGAATGGAGGCAGGTGCCTCTAGGAACCAAGATCACTGTCAGTTCTGGTTTCTCTTCGTTTCTCATTTTTTCCTACGCCCACTTGAAAATTCCTGTACAATCTCACGTACATTTCTCCTACTAAACATATCTGTAGTTCCACTGTGAGAGGCAGCGTACCTCTGAGCTAGGGATGGAAAGATTGATCGTTTCGGTTCTCTCAGTTTTTAATTTTCCAATTTCAAATTCAGTTCTCCACATTTCTGCAGCAATTGTTTGTTTGTTTTAAATCCCCTTTGAGATGCCAATTAAACATAATAAATCCAGAAATGCACAAACTGCTTTAAAAAAAAAAATCCTCATGGAAATTCTTCAGCATTTTAATGCAATTTTCTCCTAATATACACATTTTTGCAGGTGGTTTTGACTAATGTACACATTTTTGCAAGCAATTTCTTATTGTATCATATATCTTTGTATGTTATGTTCACTCATATATTTATTTTTATGCACACTTTCCTCTAACATATGCATTTTTTAATCATTGTTTGATTGGAGAACTGCATTGCAAAATTTGAATAAGTGCCGATTTCAAGGAATGGCTGTCTTTCAGTTCTCATACTGTTCTGGAAAGTGTGAATTTGATAGATTTACTTTGAACTGTGAACTAAATCAAATTTCTCACCCATTCCTGCTATAAATATCAGTTGCTGGGAATCACAAGTGCGGAGAGTACTGTTGTACTCAGGTCCTGCTTATGGGCTTCCCATAGGCATCCTGGTTGGCCACTGTGAGAAGAGGGACCTGGACTAGATGGGTCAGTGGGCTGATCCAGCAGACTCTTGTGTTCTTATGAAAATCTCCTTCCTGTATCTAGAACTCCATTTAATGTCTAAGTTCTTTCTTTCAATTAGTCAATCCACAGAGGATTAGACAAATTCATGGAGGATAGTAGGGCTGTGCATGCAATCTGTCTCTCTCTCTCTCACACACGGCTCAGATCTGGGGGGGGCATCAGACCAACCTGCCTTGGGTTGACTTGGGGGCCACCCCCCCAGGATCTGGTCCTGAGTAATTAATTAAACATATAGCCAGGAGGACCCCACTGGCATCAGATCCACCAGTCTACACTGCCAATGAGGGTTTACAACCATGAAAGCAAAGGGAGGAAGGAAGGAAGGAAGGAAGGAAGGAAGGACGGACGGACGGACGGACGGACGGAAGGAAGGAAGGAAGGAAGGAAGGAAGGAAATTTGGCTGAGTACAGTCGTGATCACTGCTGGCTTCCATCATCCTTAACAAAATTCTTAATGGAGGGGAGGGGGAACTGTCTGGTCCAGCATGCTTGCAAGGAACCATTGTGTTTTTAATTACCTTGCTGTTTCTCAAATGGGCAACAACCACTTCAAATGACTTTCTAATTTAGTTCGGAATGGATGAAGCCTTTAAGGTTCCCCCCAGAAAGGGACTTCCCAGCCAGGAAGGCAGCTGTTGAGATGTTAACATGGTGTGGGATAGATACCTCTGCATTATCAGGCCTTGAGGAAGGATCACACACCACACCAGGGGAGGCTAACCTGCAGCCCTCCAGATGCTGTTGGACTCCAACTCCCATTACCCCTAGGGAGCATGGTCAGTTGACCAAGGATGATGGGAGCTGGAGTCCAGCAACAACATCTAGAGGGCCCCAGGTTCACCACTCTTTCTCTAGAGTTGGGTCCCAGGATAGGACAGGTTAGGGTAAGGAGAACTGACAGTCAGAAGCTAGATGCAGGGGCATCCAGGGGCATCACTAAGGTCAGCATCTGCTGAGGGGCCAAACCCAGGGCCTGACTTATGCACAAACTAAGTAAGCTACAACTTAGGGCCTCAGGTGATGAAGGGCCTCCAAATACAAAACAATTACTAAATTTCTATATATGTGATTAAAAAAAATTCAAAGAAACGGGAGATAGACTCTAAAACAGATATCATTATTCTGATGTGACAAAAATTTACTTAATTAGGCTGTTAGTGACTGTTGAGGTTCAGTTCAGGTGAAATGCAGGCTGCACCAGGCTTATTGCAAGATTGCTGTTTTAGTTATTGTCCATTTTTTGTTGCATCTCGCCTGTGAACAGTGCAATGGCTTGCTTTGGGGAATTTAGATCCCAAGGCACCTGTCAACCGAGGCCGACTGAAGACATTTTGATGCCTGAGACGGAATAGCAAATGCTGCCCCCCCAAGTCAAGGTTCAGAGTACCCAAGGCTAGTCACAGGCCTGAAACCAGCAGTCAGAGAGGTTGGGCACTGGCTGAGGGCCCCAGGGGATCAGAACGTCCCCTCATTAGCCCAACTCATCTGTGCCGACAGGGCTGGATTTACACACAAGCTGAGTAACTTGCAGTTTAGGGCCTCAGATTATGAGAGGCCTCTAAATACATTTTTTAAACTAAATTTCAAGTTTTACATAGCTGGTTAAAAAACAAGTAGGCTTATTGCAAGAGATACTGTATGGTTTAGTTAGATTGTTAGATGGCAGTTGCATCCTTGCCTACTTTCCAGTATATATGGAAATATAAAATGTTATTATTTCTCCTTTAATTGTCCTTTCTGTTAGAACAATGCACATGTTTTTGGTACTGCTACTGCATCCCTTAAACCTGTCATAGCTTAGGGCCTCCGCATGTCTTCACCTGGCCTTGCACAAATTCCAGATGGGGGTCCCTCGCTCCACCCTGGGACTGCCACTCCTGTTCACCATTTGAACCTGCTTATTCATCCATCTCTTGCTCTGGCCCAGACCGCAGTGATGGTGAGAAGGAGCTGTCGTAGATGCCTTTGTCTACTTGCTCAATGACCTTCTGCCTGGCAAGTAAATAGATAGTAGCTATGAGCAGGAACAGGAGGAGTGAGAGATGGTGATCTTGACCATGAGGTGGTAGACCGTGGGGAACTTTTGACCATCCAACTGTTGCTGAGCTACGACTCCCTTCATCCCCAGCCAGCATGGCCAATGGTCAGGAATGATGGGAGTTGTAGTTCAGCAACAACTGGTGGACCTGAGGAAGACTCACTGAAGGAGGGGGACTTGCGGGTGGTGTCTTGCCCAAGGGGGCCCTCGAAAATGTGGAGCCAACATTGAGTGTGCATGGTCCAAAAAAGGCAGGGAAAATTCCAAGATGGCAACTAAGGATCAGGCAGATCAAAAATGTAATGTCTACATACCAGAGCTGACTTTCTCAGACTGGCAAGCAACCCCTGAAGCCTAGGTTTTATAGGGCTTGGTCAGCTGATAGAATGCCCAGGGAGGATGATATTGCAACCTAGATGGTGGCCTAGAGGTGCAGAGCTAAGTCTGCCAGTCTTGCAACAGACATGGAGTAGCAGTGGTAAGCAAGAGATAAGGTACTAGTCTGACCACTGGAAGTCCTGATGTCTTATATAAGCTCCACTATTTACTCATACGAGTCTCAACAGGTGAGTCGCAACAACCCACTCAGTGGAGGCTCCGAGAGATAAGTTGCTCATTACAGGTTGACATTACATCAGGTGAAGCAGAATTAGCTTTCTGGGTCGCCTGATAAGACTGCTGAGTCGCACCATCAAGCTTGGGCATGGCAGGCTTACTGTGCCTGCAGTACCTCCTTCTGCCTTTTGTGGCACTCAAGAGCAGTAGACAACTTGGCCTGATACAGCTATAGCTCCCTCTACTGGCAAGAGAGCTCAGGGAGTAAAAGCTCTACTGTCTGGTTGCTGAGTTCCCCCGGCTTCAAGCCCCAATGTGGCTTACATACTGGTTAGAATAGGCTTCCTATGCATTCATAAGTTGGCTGGAAGGGGACTGTGTCTCTGAGGAGACACAGAGTTAATTTCCCATGTCAGGTCACCACTGCTGCTTCTTCACTTCTCAGAAGAGGAAGGGGAGAAAAAAAACCACCCACCTCATTCCATACTGCAGTAGCACTGGTCCTATGCCATAGACTGCAATGCAGCTCTGATTTGCATAAACTGTATATCTGAATACTGATCAGATGATGCTGGGGGATCACTTTTGAATAATAGACTAAGCACATAAAGATTTTCTAATAGCAGATACTACCTTTTCCCTCCTGCAATAAATTCCCAGTGAGAGAATCCCTCTTCCCTGCCTAGGTATATCTTTATTAATTTTCTTGCAGAAAGCAACACGTCTTAACCTATTCTGTGTATTAGAGGATGCAAACTATTTAGAGGTTAAAGTATCATTTAGTTATCATTATCTATTATTGTGTTATATTTAAACCATTTATACCGTGCTTAATTACTGAAGTACATAACAATGAAAAAGCATACAATGGATAAGATCAATTAAAATTAATCCTAAAAACAGAAAACTTCCTCAAAATGCCTGCTGAAATAGAAAGGTCTTTATCAGGTGCTTAAAGTTCAACAGGGGGCCCATCTAATCTCAGCCAAGAGAGAGAGCCACAGAATTGGGCCAACAATACCAACAGGGCTACAGCAGGAATGGGGAACATTGTTTTGGCCTGGCGGGCCAGACAGTTATCTTCCCACCTGATTGACATCAGATGATTGACCCTTCTGTCTTTATTGGCCCACCGGGGCCTGGGGAAGATTTGCTGCCTGAGCACTCAGAGCCAGAAAACATTTGTTCAGAGAAGATAGGATGTTGCTCTTTGTTGGCTGAGGGGAGATATGATAGCACTCTTCAAGAACATGAAAGGTTGACACACAGAGGAGGGCCAGGATCCCTTCTCGATTGTCCCAGAGTGCAGGACATGGAATAATGGGCTCAAGTTGCAGGAAGCCAGATTTCGATTGAAAATCAGGAAAAAAACTAGAGCCATACGACCGTGGAACCAATTACCTAGAGAGGTAGTGGGCTCTCCGACACTGGAGGCATTCAAGAGGCAGCTGGACAGCCATCTGTCAGGAATGCTTTGATTTGGATTCCTGCATTGAGCAGGGGGTTGGACTTGGTCTTGTAGGCCCCTTCCAACTCTACTATTCTTTGATTCTGTGACCTGTCCCTGACTATTTTTCTATGTTTTTATTATCCCAATTGGCTAACATTGGCTGGGGTAGTAAATATACCCCAAAGCATTTCTGGGACATTTTGTGCCCTAAGTATGTGGTTTTTTGATTCCAGAAGGGAAACAGTAAAGGGGAACTGGCTGAAACTTGGGGCTGATACACAGGTGAACTGCAGAGATAGGTTAGAATTCATCTCATTGCAGTTCCTCATTATGTTAGGGTCATAAGGTCTGAACTAGCAACACAGGAGGAGTTAGTTCAGTTCACTTTTTGCAGTGGATGAACACAATCTGATGGTCCCAAACTTGCTTGGGATTGCAGTACAGCTACCAATCATATCATCTACTTCTCCAGATTTTGCAATGCAGTTTCAGTGCACACATGTATTTTATGGTTAAAATGTGTATAAAATGCATATTTTATGGGGAAGGACATTGAAAAGCACTGACAAATACACCAATCTGCATAATTATGTGTAAAATAATTCATACTATCTAAATGTGAACTTTCCCTACATTCCTTTGAAAAGACCTGTACAAAGTTGGACAGAGCAGACCTATTCTTAGTTCTCAGGCTGATCTGTCCCTAGTTGTGAAGCTTAACCTACAGTCCTTGTCTAGTGGCTTCTTTCTGGGTTGTGGGTACAACAGAAAGCATTTATGTTCGATCTGGAAACCAATGCAAGGGTTTCATGAGGGGAAACAACTATTAGTACAATGGCTGGTGATTTTTTTGGGCAGAAATAATCTGGGTGAAGTGGTCAGAAGTGAGGCAATGGAGTGCAGAAAATTGCTGGAAAAGGCCAGGCATTTTTTGAAACTGTTGATAATGGCCATGAAATATGGTGTGTAGATTTGACTCAGCTCTTCTAACTTTATACATCACAACACTTCCTTCTTTGAATCCAGCCAGCTAGTTTTATTGCATGGTAAAAATAGCCATCAGAAAGTGTTTTTCTTTTTTTAAAAATGCAGAGTGCACTCTAATGGAATAGCAAATCTTCCAGTGAAGCATGAGCAAATCCTTATTCCACTGGGAATAAGTATTTTGTCGTGCTGACACACTAGGAACAGCTCTTTCAGCTGCTTTGGCTGAGGGTGTTTTTGCACCAAAATATCTCTCCCTTGGTTATCGTATAAAACTTTGTTTGGAAGGTGTTTATTGCCATCTTAGGGATTGAAGGCTTGCAATGCCTGGGGCACAATGGAGCACTGAATTATCACCTGGGTTACCAAAGGGATGTGTGGCCGGGTGATAGATGAAGGTGTGCATTATGACACAGAGCCACTGCAAGTCTTGGGATGATCTCTTGCAATACCCTCCGAATGCTGTGCAAAAAAAATAATTCATGCTGCTTGTCATTGTGATGTGAGATGCTCTGTTATTTACAGCCTAATTAGGAATTAACTCTGAATGCAAGATAAATGCTGTACCAATATAATTGTGCACCTTCCAGCCCAAAGGACTCTGAATTTGTTTCTGTTAAGTAAGTGTATTTTGCACAGACCTGCTGGGTATTCATGAGTGTCTTCACAGCAGTAAACGTGATTAGTTCCTTTGATTCCCTTTGGATACCTGCAGGGTGTCTGTCTCATTACCTGCAGGATGACATCCAGTCCTCGTGTGATTCCTCTGTACTGGGCAGCCATGAAGAATATCCACATTACCATGCTCTGTAGAAAGCAGGCCAAATGAAAGGTGTGCCTTGCTTTTTGTTGGGGAAGAAGGAAAACTGATTGGGAGGTTTTCAGCACCATGGACAGCGCCTGGCTTTGGATGGCACTAAAAGGAAAGCTGCTTGCTGGATAGCAGCTACACTAGCTTTCCAACAGGTGGGTCGCTGTTGACTACTGGGAGGGAGAGGGGCGAGATGGTAGGGAGGTCAGTGCTGTGTAAAAGCACCAGCGGAGCCAATCTGGAGATCCTGCTGGTGAGCTTGCAACATGTGGACCTCCTTGCCCGACTCCTTCCCAGTAAAGCAACAGAGACACACCCACCAGGAAGCTAATATAGTAGCTGCACCCCACCCTGTGAGCCGCACCCCCCCCTGCAAGCCTTGCTGCTGTCTACCAGCCTGCGACTCTGGTCCTGTGGCTTCCAGGCTTGATGCCCTCAGGGCTAACAATTATTTATTCATTTAATTACATTTATACTCTGCCTTTCTTTCACCATGGAACCCAAGGCGGCATACATGTTCCCAGGCTGTCTCCCATCCAGGTACTGACCAAACCCAAACCTGCTTAGCTTCAGCAAGGTGGTGGCCTCATGTGCCTTCAGACCATAGTCTGGGACAATGTGGGAGAATGATGTAGCTGAACTTAGTAAGTGCCCAGCTCACCATGTGCATTTCTCCACCTCTTAATGGCTGGATGCATTGTGAACCGCATTGTCAGAGTAGCGAACAGCACAGAGTCTGAGGTGTGTGTGACTCATACCTGGAGTAGCACACCTTTTCCCTGGTTATAACCACAGTGATGAATCTAAGCTTAAGGGGAAAAATTAGTTTATTACAGGAAATGTGTATTTGATAGAAAAGAGTTCCTAGTTCTAACTAACAAGTTGGATATGCAAAACCTCATGCTTTGTCTTTGATCTCTGCTGCTGGAGAGAAAGACAAAGGAAAGATGTCTCCTGCCATCAGAGGAAAACAGAAACGTAGTCAGCAACCCTTAAGAGTATGAGTTTACACCTGAAGGAAAGTCAGCCGCGTGTTAAGACATTGAACAAAAAAGTCTAAATCCTTTTGCCGCCACACCAAAGAAGACTCGTGACACATATATGGAGAAATGTTATATTTATTAAAATATAACACCTAATCAATCAAATTCAAATCAGCCAATTAATGAATATCAAATACTTCGGGCAGGTGAGGCTCAACCTATCTATGAGGGTATAGACCCTCCAGACCAGGAGGCAAGTCAGTCACATCGTACTGCAACTCCCCATTCAAAGATGTGGGAAAACTTCTCCCTCCTTGCAATTGGAGTCAGGTATGTGGTTCCAACCTCCGCATCCTGGCCCCGCCGTACAGGCGTTCACCATGATGCTCAAGCCGGTCCCACGTGGACACTCCCCAGATCCACACCAGACATTACGCCTTTATGTTTCACCAGGGTGTGCCCTTTACCAAAATGCCTCATCCACCTCAATTTTAACCCCAATTACCTCACCTGCCCGAATTCGACGCCACAAGAGGGGATCAGCTGAAGCTTGGTCCCCTCAACCGAAAGAAAACAGAGCCCCCAAACCCAACCTATAATCCTCCAATAATAAATCACACCCACTCTCCGAGAGATGAACACCATCATCCCGAAAGAAATGTGGGGAATGAAAGTGAATCCTGTCATGCGGGATATAAGCCCCGCCCAATGACAAAACCAAATTCCTAACCTTCCTATTCACCCACTTTCTGGCTCTGTCGATTCTGTTAGGGTGCTGCGCACCCCTCCAAACTCATCTCACCAGCATATCAGACTACACTAAAACAAGGTCTGGATATGACTGGATGAGTCCAGTGAAATCCCGCGTGATCTTGAGCAGCAGATCCATACCTGGCCGCTGCACCAAGTCATTTTCCCCCAAATGAACCACCAGCACATGGGGCCGATTAGCGGATGACATAATACGACACACCGAGGGCATTAATGCATCCCAAAGCATGCCCCTCCGAGCCTCCCAGCCAACCATTGCTCTAGCAGAAAGCTGCAGCTGCATCCCCACAAGAGAAGAGAAGGCCCTCCGATGGGCCCAAAACAAAATCGAGTGGCCACACAGGACGACCCTCGCCGGCACAGGAAGGCTCAGCACACCTAAGAAAAGAAAGAACAAAACATTAGAATCAATACCTGATATAAGACTTAAAAGCGGAAGAACGCCACCTCCCTATCGCCTGAATATCCTCAATGCTCATGCCCACGAGGGCAGCGGCTGTAGCCGCCCCAATCCGGAAGGAATTGTTGCGTGTGTGCGTGTGTAGATCATACAAGGATGGAATCCAAGAGCCGCATAGAACAGGAATAAGCTAGGCCAGGCAAGTTTCTTGTAAGAGTCTTTACTGGGCAAAGACATTAGACACAGTTCTCTCCACAGACAGTTTCCCCCACTCTGAGATTTTGCAAGTCTCCCACCTTATTACACTTCCCAGCCAGCTGCTGACCTTGGCTGTCTGGCACTCTGTTCTCACAGCTTAACCCTTCTGCTTCAGGTTTCACTCTCTCCACTAAAACACCCTGTCTGTGAGTCTCACAGCATGCCTCACTGACCAACAGCCCCCACCTGAGACTCACAGATTACAAAACTTCATGTTACAATTATTACATTTCTACAATATTAACTTTTCATTACAATACATATCAGTACATGGTTTGTTTTCTTACAGTTTCTATTTACATTTTCAGTTCAGTTCAGGTTTCTTTATTTCACACAAGTTTCACAGATACATTTTGTTCACTTTCATTTGATGATACATTTATATTTCATTCCTCAACACAAAACTTCCACATTAGATCCATTGTTTCTTTATCTATTGGTCCTTCTTTTTCCCATTCTACTGGATATGTATCTGTTTCATTATTCTGTTGTGTAACATTAAATGTGAATCTCTGAGGTGGTTGACCTTTCGTTTTTCTTTCTGATCTCCTAACATTATCTATTTCCATTTCTTCCTCACTTTCAATTTTACTTGGACCTGCACTTGTACTTGACATTTCTGTATCCTGCATTGCCATGTCTTCACTTCTCAGTCTTTTCACAGTACGTTTGCCACCGTGTATTAGATCAGTTAATGCAGTTCTTAATGGAATTTGCTGCCCAAAAGGAACATTTGCTGCTTCCTGTTTGCTTGCACTATCTAGGATAACTGTTTGACTGTCTCTCCAAGGTTTATCTATCACCTTTATGCTTCTGCTTAGCACTACTTGTTGTTTCTCAGGCAACCAAACTCTATAATATGAATTCTGAAATCCCAAAATGCGTCCTGCCTGAGCTCTTTTCTGTTTTGCAACATGTACCCAGCATTTTGCCCCAAAACGTTCTATGTGTTTCACCCTGGGTTTTCTTCCAGTCAGTTTCTCATATGGAGACATGCCTATTGTTCTGTGCATAAGACGGTTCTGAATATAAACAGTGTACAGAATACATTCACCCCAATAAGTGTTATTCATGTCAGCATCTGCTAGCATGGCTCTCATTGAATCCTGCAATGACCGGTTCCTCCTCTCTGCAGTTCCGTTGGAGGATGGGCTGAAGGGAGCAGTGAGACTCTGTATTATTCCCTTCTTTTCCAAATATGTTTTAAATGAATTACTGGTAAATTCACCACCTCTATCTGATCTGATATTTTTGATAACAACCCCATATTGTGTCTCTGTCCTCTGTATAAATGCCTTTAATTTCTCTTCTGCTTCACTTTTCTTTTTCAATAAGAACGCATGTGTAAATCTGGAAAAATCATCCACAATCACTAAATAAAACCTTGCTCCACCTTTTGAGCACTGGAAAGGTCCAGCCAAATCCACATGTATGAGCTGATAGGGTTCAGTGGTTGTGCTTTCACATCTCTTATTGACAGGAGTCACAGTCATTTTTGTTTTATAGCATACACACTCATCCACATGCTCACAATGTGTTAACTTCAAATCTTGACTATGTTTTGGGGTGTTTTGTATCTTTTCGAAATGTGCGTGTGCCAATTTTCTGTGCCATTCATGGAAACAATTATCATGTTTATTTTTATTAACTCCTATCCAAGCACACGTGTGTTTATCAAGATTGCACTCAACCATAAACATTTGGTTTTGTAATTTCCCTTGCATACATATTTCACCATCTTTTCTCCCAAAACATCTATCCCCTTCAAATGTAATTTTACAACCTATTTGAGCCAATTTTCTCACTGATAGAATGTTATATTTTAAACCAGACACTAATAATACATCTGTCAATATAGTTCCCAGATTACCCAACTTGAGCGTGCCTGTTGCAATCGCGTCCTGAGTCAATCCGTCAGCCAGATAAAGCTTCTCCTGCGTCGGCTTTGAAGTGTAAAATAAACTAGAGTCTGTGATTAGGCAATTAGATGCTCCGCTGTCAAGAAGCCACTTAGAGTTAATTAGTTTATTGTCCTCCTTAGTAATAAAGTTCAAGCTTGTTCTCTGACTTTCAAAGCCCCTGTTATTCCTCTTCTTTAAACAATGTCTCTGTATATGTCCACGGGATCCACAAAAGTAACATATTTTAGTCTCTTGCCTGCTTCTCTGATGTTGTTGTTGTTGTACAGCCACAGTCTCTTTTAACTCAGTTTTCTTTTTCTCTTGTCTTCTATTCCACTCTTGTTGAAGTTTCTGTTCTACAAAGTCCAAATTCAGATGTCCGTCGGGTAAAGTTTCCAGGCTAGAGACCATGACATCCCATTTTTGATCAAATGAAGATAACAGGATATAGACCATCTGAATGTCACTATGATGCACTCCTCTATCTTGCAGCTCAGCATTTAATCTACGAAATTCAGCCAGATGCTCTGTCATAGTCACTTCTTCTGTAAAACGCATCTGATAAAGTTTCCGTGCTAAGCACAGCCTGCTCCCAGCAGTTTGCTGCACATGAGCGGCTCTTAGCTTCTCCCACATCTGATTAGCTGTCGGCTCATTACTCACCAGCAACAGTTGAGAATCAGACAGCCCCAGAGTAATAAAAGCCTTCGCTTTCTCATCTTTCTTCAACCATGCTGCTGGAGCTGCCGGAGGGGGGTTTTCTACGACATCATTCACATCTTCTTTAATCAGAACTGCTCTCATTCTCCATTTCCAGCTGGAGTAGTTTACAGCATTCAGCCTCTCCATCGGCATCCCGGATGACAGGTTTACAGCCATGTTGCCCAGACTTACTTGCCTCTTTCTTGCACTTCGTTTCTCTCTGCAACAACGCCACATCACGTCTCGAACCCGCTACCTTGTATGATAAGCTGGGCCCATAACCCCTGTTGCGTGTGTGCGTGTGTAGATCATACAAGGATGGAATCCAAGAGCCGCATAGAACAGGAATAAGCTAGGCCAGGCAAGTTTCTTGTAAGAGTCTTTACTAGGCAAAGACATTAGACACAGTTCTCTCCACAGACAGTTTCCCCCACTCTGAGATTTTGCAAGTCTCCCACCTTATTACACTTCCCAGCCAGCTGCTGACCTTGGCTGTCTGGCACTCTGTTCTCACAGCTTAACCCTTCTGCTTCAGGTTTCACTCTCTCCACTAAAACACCCTGTCTGTGAGTCTCACAGCATGCCTCACTGACCAACAGGAATGCAGCCCATAGACTCCCGCATCGCGACCACTGGCCAACAAGGCCCGCTGAACAACGGCCCAAAATTGAAATTGAGTCAGGGCAGAACCATCCACATGTATAAAGAGGTAACGCTGGCCCACTGGCCTGATAGACAAAAATAAACACAGTGTAGCAACTGGGCATAATTCAGGAACCTGGCAAACATTCAATGAAATAACACTGCCACGGCCCTTTTGATCAGTCTTAGAGACTCGTAGGGAAAGCCTAACTATATCAGCACCTAATGTGCAATCGCCAAAGCAGAGGGCTCGGTAGGACACATCACGCTTCGAGGAAGCCAATACTTCACTAGGGCGAAAGGCACCATAGAACATCGTCAGAGTTACTGCGGTGAACAGGTGCGACTCATACAGCGATGAGCACATAGACCTAAATGAAGGCAGGATCTGAAGGAGAACATCGGGTGTGATTGGCCTCCTTCGGTCAGTGGGCCTGTGGGCGGAACGCGACCAACCCTGAAGGACCTTTCTGACCCTAAAATCTACAGAATGATCCTGCAATCCTCTCGCCTTAGAAATGAAGGCCAGCGCAGAGAGGTGTCCGGCGATGGTAGAAACAGAATTATTTTGACCTTTTAAATATAACATAAACTGCAGCAAATGTGAGACAGGAATAGGCCAATCAGAAGGCAAAGCACTACTGGCACGAAAAGCCAGAAAAGATCCAAAAGCACGCTGATACGCTATCCGGGTGCTGGGAGCCAGGGCAGAGGCTATGGCAGCCCCCACTTCTAATTCCCAAGGCTCCACAGGAAGAAGGGGACCGGGACCAAATCCTGAGCTGCTCCTGGTGCCAGTTCCCAGAAACATGCCATCTGTAAGCGGGAGAGAGCATCAGCAACACAATTCTGTAATCCGGGAACGTGGAGAGCGACAAATAATATATTAAAACGCAAGCATTGCAATACAAAGGCCCGCACCAGGCGCATCACACGAGGAGATTTAGAAGTCTGGGTATTGACCACACACACTGTGGACAAATTATCACACCAGAAATGCACAGTGCGATTTTGGAATGCCAAAGCCCAAATATAAACTGCCACCACAATTGGGAAGAATTCCAAAAAGGTCATGTTTGAGGTGAGCCCAGAAGCTAGCCACTCCGAAGGCCATCTCTCAGCGCACCATTAAGATCTAAAAATGACACCGAAACCAATGCCACCTGCAGCATCGGAATGTACTTGCAGCTCAGCTTCCAGCAATAAGTCCTCACGCCAGAAGGAGAGGCCATTGTAATTATCCAAGAAAGTAAGCCACATTTTGAAATCCTCTCTCATTCCCAATGTGACCCTAATAAAATGAAAACGAGAACGAACTCTCTTCATGGCGTAGCAAAGACGACGAAGGAATGCTCTACCTGGCAAAATGACTTTAGAAGCAAAAACTAAATGACCCAGGAGCTCTTGCAACTGAGCAAGTGTAACCTTCTTAAAAGTCAAAACTGAGCGCAATCTCTGCCTCAATGTGAGCAACTTATCCTGAGGCAGACTGGAAGACTGGGACTGCGTATCCAAAAGAATCCCCAAAAATGAAAGGGAAGTAGAAGGGCCCTCAGACTTTTCGGGAGCTAAAGGAACACCCAATTCCATGGTTAACTCCTCAAAAGTTTGCATCAAATGCAGACAATGAAAAGTGCCTGCAGGGCCAACGAACAAAAAATCGTCCAAATAATGAGCAGACAAGGAAGAACCAGCCCTTGTCCGTAAGGCCCACTGGAGGAATGTGCTAAAGGTCTCAAACGCAGCACAGGACACAGAGCATCCCATTGGCATTGCCCTATCTACATAATACTGGCCTTGAAACCTAAAACCTAATAGATCAACATCACCCAGATGCACTGGGAGCAAGCGAAATGCAGACTTGATGTCACACTTTGCCATCAAAGCACCCTTTCCAGCCTTCCTGACTACCTTAACAGCCTCATCAAAGGAAGTATATCGAACTGACGTATATAATGATGAAATACCATCATTAACAGAGGCACCTTTTGGGAAAGACAAATTATGAATAAGGCGATATTCACCTGGCTGCTTTTTGGGAACTATCCCAATAGGAGAAATCCTCAAATTCGACTAAGGAGGATGAGTAAAAGGGCCAGAAATCCTATCAGCAGCTATTTCTTTATTCAATTTTTTGAGGACCACAGGAGCCATAGCCAAAACAGAAGGCTGGTTGGCAGGGGAAGTGGAAACCCTCGGGCCTTCGAAAGGAATACGAAAACCCTCTGAAAAACCATACCAAAGACATCTAGCCTCATATTTATTGGGATAGCTATTCAATAATCTTGCTAGGGGAAGCAACCGAATAGGGCTACTGGCCTTGCGACATACTGCCACTGTTGCTGGATCCACGTCTAGGTTGTTGTTGTTCCCCTGATCCCCGGCGAGCTGGACAGGCTCTCTGGCAGGTGGAACTGGGGTGAGTGCCACCGCAGAGTCCGCATGCGTGCCTAAACCTACACGGGCACCTGTAACAGCGTCCAGTACTATTGAAGGTCCAACAGACCTGAGGGGGTTGAACCCGCTGCCAGCCCTGGCTGGAACTGGAGGCTGAAGTCTGCGCACGCACCAAAAGATGCCCGCTATCGGCTCTGTTTCCCAAGGAGGGTCTGGCTGATGTCATAGAATGCAGCCAAAGACCAGGATGTTCAACATCCCAATGAAGCGTGGGGTCCAAGGCCACCCTTTGCCTAAAATTCTCATCGTACCGCAACCAAGCGGTACCAGAGAATTCGCTAAAGGCCCTATGAATGATGTCCTGATATTTAATCAGGGACATGGCCCTGGATGGATAAACCTGAGTCATCACACCCATATACACAGTAAACTCATTGAGCCAATTAGGCCATATGCGATCAACTTTCTTTCTTATTGCTACCTCACGCTCATTCGGATCCGAACCCTCTCTGGGCTTTATTTCAGATTCCCGAAAAAGGAGTGTGAATATATCAATATATTCACCACGCCAACTCTTTTCCTTAGTGGAAGATAGTAAATGATCACCCAATGGCAGGGAAGTATCGCCCTGTGGATAGACGCCAGAAGGAAAAGGCAGCGGAAGAGAAGATGTACTAGCTGAAGCCACGGACGTCTGCCAGGGCGTTACTGCCGCAGTGGGCCAAGGAAGCACAGACTGCTGTGGAACTAAGACACCTCCCATATAAACTAGAGATTGTTGTGTTCCACCTAGTGCCTGAGGAGCTGCAGAATACTGCTGTGTCTGTTGAACCTGCGAACCAGAAGAATGTGATGGTACACACCACTCACCCGCATAAGCAGCTGGAGACACAACCACTGCAGGTGTGGCTACCCCGGAAGGAGCAGTAGGAAGAGCTTGAATGCCAGGGTGTACCGGATGCAGTTGTTCTTGGGGAAGACCAGCGCCAGCGGAGACTGGAAATTGGGAAGAAGTGGATGCCAAAGGTGCCGCAGATGTGCAGACTGGTACCGCTGGAATGGTGGAATTGTCTCTGGGCGCTGCCGCTTCAAGGATACCAATTCTAGCAACCAAATCAGAAAGAATACCTGATTTAGTTGCCTTAGCAGCCAAACGGGCCGACTTCTTACCTGAAGGGGCGGTGCTAGGCCCGGCCCCAGGCTCTGAAGGACGCCTGCGCTCTCCCTCAAGGGCCTCCACCCTTGCCACCAAAGCACGAATTGTCCCCATATCATCTTCGTCATCCGAGGACAGGTGCTCTTGCCGCGAGGGGGGGTGCTTAGTCGCCTGCTTCACCACTCAAACCCCTCTCTTTTGCTGAACCTTCTTTGGCGGCATATTGAATTCCAGCTAAACTTAACAATATTAACAAGAAGAAGAAGAAGAAGAAGAAGAAGAAGAAGAGGAATTATTAACAATATGCGATGCAGACCAAACGCCATGGTGAAAATAACCCAGATACTGAATCGATCACCACAGTAAAATGTGAAGAAATAAATCACAGGCACCACCCAATTGACCAAATCAATTAAGGCACAAGTAAATTAAAATGGGGTGGGTGGGGGTGGGGTAAATTTGGAAGGGAGAATCAATTCAAAATATTTATAATCGGTTATAAATATATCACTAATTAAAATTTATTTAATTATACGGAAACAATATCACTTAATTATCCTTAATTAACTATATGGCTTAACTAATTAAATTAATTAAGAGAAGAGAAATATGGATTATATTTAAACCTAAATTAATTTTATTTTATTTTATATATTTATTTATTATAAAAATCACCAATCAATTATAAACCTATTAACTTTTATATCAAATGAGGATAAATATTACTAACTTATTGATTAATGGAAACAACAGGGAGCAATTAGATCCCACCTCACCCAAACTCGCCAACTAGCAGGCTGAATCTGGAACGCAGAGAGGCGGGAAATTCAAACAAAATTACCTAAGGCAGGCAAACGCTAATGCCTTTAGCATCACTAAACAAGCCCAGAAAAGCCTCCCACGCCCGCCTCACAGCTGATCCACGGGGAAAAAGGAAGGAAATTAAAGTGCCGCCGTGGGATCAAAGCGACCGGCAGGGCCCCAGAAGCCGCGAAGACGACGCTCACTGGGACCGCAGATTAAAGCAACGCTGGGAGGGCTACCACGTGCCGTGACTAATAGCAGCAGCAGACACACCGGAAAAGCTGCCCCGCACACACTGCCCGATCAAGTGAGCGGAAAGGACAGCCCTTCCCCGCGCTTCACAGCTGACCCGCGGTAGGAACCAAAACGGGAAAAGAGCAGCCAATAATCAGACTGCAAAGCAAGCCCACAATAATAAGGGAATATGCCACTGTAATTATTATATTGCCGGAAGGCAGGGAGAACGCCACCAGGCCCCCGATCCCCAGCTAATACGTGGGGACAGACGAAAAGGAAAAAAGGGGGGAAGGGGGGAAAGCGTAAAAGGAACCCCCCACCCGCTCCGGCCCGCCTAAAAATTACGGGGAATTAAGGGTATAAAAACAAGAAAACCAGTTATGTGATACAATCACCAGCGACGACTCAGGAGCACGGTTGACAATGAGCAGAAAGATCTGGGTCACAGATCTGGCAAGGCAAAAAAGGCGCGTTTTTAGGGAGGAGCAGGCAATATATAGCTGCTCAATCCCTATTCCCAATTGGTCAAGATGCCCCACCTGACCAATTACAATTTTTTCTCGAACCTTCCCGAGTCTTCCCAGAAATAGGGTGGCGGCAAACCCGCCCCTACAAAAATGCAGGAACGTTACAGGTGCCAGACTTTTCAAAGAAATTATCAAAGTAATTAGACTTTTCTGGACAACAATAAGTAGCTTGATGTATTAAATCAGAATGAGCTTAGAAGTATTGGGGCAGGGACAGTCATGCAATGCAAAGCTTTTTTCAGTGCTTTAGCATTATCAAAAGATTATTTTGCAAGTTGCCACTTGCAAGTGGTAGCAAGATTAGTCCATCAAGTGTTTACAGTACTTACGCAGTTGTATTACATGCCGATTAATTTGTTCAGAGGCATATTAAGCAGCATTCCGAATGGGAGTAGCAGTTTGAGGTTAGAATTACCCGTGAATGCATTCAAAGAATAAGAATAATTTCTTATTATTCAGACCTCTTTGACCCAGTATTTGTCAGAGTGAAGGAAGTGACCCGCGTTTGTCGGTTTCTATATATTACAAGGATGTACCAGTTCATCTAGAGAGATATGGCAAGCATTTGTTTTAGACGTTGGTCTTTTGGTAGGTTCTTTGGGGTTTGTAGATATTCATTCATATGTACTTACAGCACAAGCTCGTAAAAACCTTTTAGGAATGGGGTTAGTATAAAGTTGTCTTGAAAAGATGGAGGGGGCATCATAAATATGCATTTTTATTGTGATCAAGTGTATCAGGATGCATCTTTTGCAGGAGAAACTTCTGAGTGTCTAGTTTTAAGTGATATTTAAGGGAGGGTCCTCCACCCAAGGAAAGGAGGCTTAGTTCTTCCTCCCCTACCATCTGCAAGCTCTCTCCCCAAGCCCCATTGGGTGGGGCCAAAGAGGGAATAGCAGCATTTCAGGTTTGCCCAGCCTTTTTCATCCAGAGGAAAACCCTGGAGTGCTGGACTTCAGCCTGACAAGGACAACAGCACAGGAGTCTGCCACCCCAGGAAAGGAGGCCTGCAGAAGGACTGTACTTCCTGGTGAAAGTAACCTGGGACGTGGTGGAGGCTGGCCTGTGAAGGCACAGACCTGAAATAAGGCCACATTTGGAACAGACTGATTGTGAGTCTGTGCCTTCTTTAATCCTTTAGACAGCTGTGGGACATATGGCACACTCCTCTTATGATGGGGCCCTTCCCTTGGGGTACAACACATGTGCCCTACAGAAGTTGTCAGACTTCAACTCCCATTCAACCCACCCTGCCACCATGGAAGCCTCCCTGGCCCTTGCCTTATCAATGTCAGAGAAGTTCCGATGTCAGGCCCCTTCCAAACATACTCTTCGTAGTGACATGGCTGCTGTTTGCCCTGATTGTTTTAAAATGAAATTGCAGTTGACCATCCACACTACACGTTGCACATCACTGTTTTTTAAAAGGGTGATTGTGCTTTTTCCATCCACACCAGTGACAGGATGTGTCTGGACTAGGGATGGGAGAGAAATTAAAGTCAATTTGCGTTTAAAGCCAAATGAATCAAATCCACACTTTCTGAAACTATATGAGAACTGAAACACAGCCATCCTTTGACATTTGCACTTATGCAAATTTTGCGATGCAGTTCTCCAACTAAGCAATGTTTGCAGAAATGTATATATTAGGGGAAAGTGTGCATAAAAATGAATATATCAGTGAAAATAACATACAAAAATGCATTCCATTTTTGTTGCAAAAAATGTGTACCTTGGTCAAAACGTCATACAAAAATGCATTTAGTAGGAGAAATTCTCACTAAAATGCTGGAGAATTTTCATGAGGATTATTTTTTTTAAAAATCCAAATTGTTGCAGAAATGTGAAGAACCAAATTTAAGATTGGAAAAATGAGAACCTGAGACAACCGAAACTGACAGATCCTTCCATCCCTAGGCTGGATTGAGAAGTGTTCTGTGGCTGTAGTCACATCCCTTCCATTCTCTTGTTCCCCACCATGTAAACGTTGGAGTTATGCGCATGTGCGCAGGGAACCTTTGGGAGTTTCTTCCCTCCCCCCCTTTTTTTAAGAAGGAGTATTTAACACCTAGTATCCCAGAATTCTGTTCATGAGGGAGATTAGATGGCAGGAGCATCTTGGGTTCACTGCTTTGGTCTGAGCTATGAATAACCTCCATTGGGAAGGAAGGAAGTCACAAAGTAGATGTCACTCAAGCCACAAACCCCGAGCACCGGACAAAATGCAAGAAGATGTACAATACACCTTCCACACAATGAAAATATTGTGGAGTCATTCCAGATCATTTACAAATATCATATTGATTGAACTGATTGATTGATTATTCTTTGATTTGGATTCCTGCCTTGAGCAGGGGGTTGGACTCAATGGCTTTGTGGGCCCTTCAAACTCTAATATTCTATGATTCTATTTATTTAGTAGCAGAATAAAAAGTGGTTTGATAACTGCAATAAAATCATAGAATAATAGAATTAGAAGGGGTGTAAGGTCCAACTCCCTGCTCAGTGCAGGAACCCAACTTAGAGAATCCCACGGGTGGTTGTCCAGCTACCTTTTGACTGCTTCCAGTGTTGGAGTGTCAGGCCCAGGATGTGACTCAGGAACCAGACCAACGGCTGTAGTTAATTTGTGTTTTATTAGGGTAATGTCCAAACAAAGACTGCGTTTTCTCATGAAGCAATACAGGGATACAGGTCCTGCGGCATTGGGAGAAAGTTGACAGAGCAAGGGACTTCTTCCCGCCTGTTCTTTAAGAAGGGGCCAAACGGGCGCGCAATCTTTCGCTCCTCCTTAACTGCCCCTCAGGTACTGCCCGCCTTCCCCCCCTTCTCTCCTGTCTTTTCAGCTGTCTGCGTGTGCGCGGTGAGGGGGGCAGCATCACCCCCTCCTCTTCTGAAGTTTCCGATTCCAGGATGGGGAATAGGGGAGGGGCTGATGGTAAACTGCCTCCCCGCTTTTCGGCTGTGAGCAGCCCTCCCTCTTTCCCCTCTTGCTCTGAGCCTGAAAGAGGGGGAGGCGTGAGAATGTCCAGGGAGCGCTCAGGCTCCCCGTTGCTAAGCGACCTTATCACTGGCAGTTCCTCTGTTTCGTCTTCGCTCCAAAGGGGGGAAGTTCCTCCCCCTTCCCTCTGCCATCCATCCGAATACTCTTCTCCCAACTCTCCGGGATCCAGCTCCCCGGGATTGGGACCCCAGCTCTGCCTTCCGACATGGAGAGCCCATCACCTCCCTAGGTAATTGGAAGCTTTTCCTGAAGTTCAGCCGAAATCTGGTTTCCTGTACCTTGAACTCATTATTTATTTATTTATGTGTTTAAACAATTTATATACCTCTTATATTTAAATGAAATTCTAAGCAGTTTACAACATGTTAACACATCTTAAAGGGCAAATACAAAAACCACAACACAATCTATGAAATACAATTGTTAACTGAACAGAACATATTAGTATCAACATTTATTTATTTATTTATTTATTATACTTGTATACTGCCCCATAGCCGAAGCTCTCTGGGCGGTTTACCGTAAAGAAAAACAAATACAATTTAAAATATATCTTTTTAAAAAAACAATTTAAAACACAACTTAAAAATCTAAAACAATATAAAACACATGCTAAAATGCCTGGGAGAAGAGGAAAGTCTTGACCTGGTGTCGAAAAGATAACAGTATTGGCGCCTGGCACACCTCGTCAAAGACATCATTCCATAATTTGGGGGCCACCACTGAGAAGGCCCTCTCCCTTGTTGCCATCCTCTGAGCTTCCCTTGGAGTAGGCACCCGGAGGAGGGCCTCTGATCTTGAACGTAGTGTACGGGTGGGTTCGTATCGGGAGAGGCGTTCCATCAGGTATTGTGGTCCCAAGCCACAATATAGAAATATAGAAATGAACTACTAACAAAATAAAATAAGAAGTCATAACATAGCAGACTGAGCAAAATACCCCCTAGGCTTCAAAAAATAAATAAAAATCAATTTAAAAATCAAAACCATGGAAGATTAGACACAAGAAAACCAACTCATTGCTTACTTATACCAGCTGGAGGCATCTGGCAACTTCCCACACGTCGTTCCACTCCAGTTTTCCTGCTCTAACTCCTCCTCCTCCCCACACCTGCCCCAATTTTAGTATCTGCTGTGCTGTGCAGCCAGAAGGCCAGGGAGCAGTGACTGACTCAAGAGCTTACGTAGCCAGCTTGTATTTCTCCCTTATCGCTTGCTGTTGTTGGTGTGGAGCATCAAGGCATGCTTTGTGCAGGTCACTTAGACAAGACACTATCTCACTCAGCGAGTAACCAGTGAAAGCAGCAAGGGTTTCTGGCCCAAAGTGCTTATTCACAGTGTAGTTTGCTAGGCAATCAGCAGCTGCTGCCATTTGCGAGGGAAAGTACTTCAGGAATGGCTCAGCTTCAAGCAGACTCAGCAGGGCTGTGGAGTCGGTACACCAAACCTTCAACTCCGACTCCAACTCCGACTCCTCTATTTTTCTACTCTCCGACTCCGACTCCACCCAAAATTGCTTCTTGTCAATCAAAATTTATTTGGAAGTCGGAGTCGGGTGCTTGCCTGTTAGTCCGTTTTCTCTTTGAAGAAAAGATAAACGTATCGCATTAATCAGATAGAGCTTGTTCGGAAGTCCGTCCGGCATTGCTGGCTGGACCTTTTCTCATAAATTAATGAAATCCAGTCCTCCCAACAAAAACAGGCTTTTGAGGTTGATCTCTACGTTTCTCCCTGCCCGGGAGAAATTTCATCAGTCAAAAAAAAATGTTCTGACTGATTTATATCTGAATAAGCTTCTTTTGAGGCGGGAGCCCATCTCAAAAGCAGGCACAAGCGAAGTCACCCTTCCCGGAAGTCATTTCTATTATTTCTATTATTTTATATTTCTATTATTTTTTTTACTTGGTTTAAATTGTTGCAGCAAAAAGAGATTTGTCAAATGAATCAGCTTTAAAGAACTTCTGGGTGAGCTATAACTCTTCTCTGTTATTCACGAAATTAACAGCTTATCTCTGTTTCTATTGCAAAAAGCTGTCCTGGAAGTGCATTCTAAAGATATAAACAGAAGAGGGATTTCTATTCCGAGGAACATTATATTGTCTGGGACTATTCTCTTTTTGGTCTATTTTATTTTGACGAATCTGCTTCTTCACGACGCCACTAACTGTTTTGATGCTGGGAACTAAATTTGTTTTGTGTTCTTGAACGTAGAGAGATAAGGCAGGCTGCTCTGTTCATACTGTGATGTCATCAAGCCTGGAATATTAACCCAATTGTTGCTGAAATAAGAAGTGGTTCTTCTTTATTTTTGTTTTGTTTTGTTTTCGTGGTTTTAAAAATGGCAATCAAGAAAGTGGCTGAGAATCTGGAAGTAATTGTGTTTCAGAAAATAATGGATGAGATTGAGATAACGAAACAAACCCTGCGACAGGGCAGTAAGGAGCTGAAAATTGAACTGAGCAAAATGACGCAGGAGCTTAAAGAAATAGGGGATCCTGTGAGAGAGGAGAATGAGATCAGAGATGAGAAAAGAAAAAATAAAGGGAAGATACAAGCCCTGGAGATTGGAACAAATGTGGAATTGGAAAAAGATCTGGAGTTTATGGATATTAGAAATAAAATCTACTGTTTGGAATTTAACGTTATCTCTGAAGAAATTAATGAAGATATTAGAGATAAAGTTATCAATGGCTTGGATAATCTTCTGGACTGGAATGATGTGATGGAGCTTGATATAGAGAAAATCTATGGAATTAACTGCAGCCATGTGTCAATGGAAAAACTCTCAAGAGATGAGCCAGTGCATTTTGTAAAAAAGAAGAACAGAGATATGACTTTACAACAATATTTCAGCAACTTATTCAGAATTGATGGCAAGAAAATATTTGGGATAGAGGAAATTCCCATCAGACTCTTATTATATGACTATGGCTATGACAGCAAGATTATTATGGAATACTGATAATGGAAGATTGGACACTGAAATTACTGGACTTAACAGGACTATTGAAGATGGAAGATGGAATTAATATGGATAATGGAATAATGGCTATTGAAATTATTGGACCTAACAGATTTTGATGAGATGGATTAATCGATATGTTTATTTGGACTATGGTTATGACAATAAGATTATTATTATTATTAACGAGATGGATTAATCGACATGTTTATTTGGAGAAAAATTGATAGATATATTTCTTAAAGAATTGAAACCTCTCTTTGACTTTTTGTGGAAAGAATAAAGTAATGTTTATGAGATTTGATGATTAATTAAGATAACTACTGGAGGAAAGTGATTTTATAATATAATTTAAGAGACAGGATTGTTATATATTGTAGACCTACAACTGATTTGATCTGCGACAAATGGGAAGTCAACATTTTATTTTTTTGTTTAATCATTTTTGTTTTGTTTTGTTTTTTGTCTTTGAATGTTTTATGATTTTGTTTTGTATGTTTTATGAAAATTTGAATAAAAATTATTGTAAAAAAAAAAAAGGAAGTCGGAGTCGGTACATTTCTACCGACTCCGACTCCTCCCAAAATTGCTCCCGACTCCGACTCCACCCAAAATTGCTCCCGACTCCGACTCCATGACTCCGACTCCGACTCCACAGCCCTGATTAAGTTCTCAATCTTGACACTGACACCATGCTGTTGCCAATTATGCTGTGCCCTGCACTGTGGGATGATCACGGAAGGTTCTGGAATAGTGATGGGATTATAGCAACATTGTGTGGAAGCAGGCAGAACAATCTGGAAGAGAAAACGCTGCAGCTATAGCATTATGAAAAGTATGTCTGGAAGGGCCCTCAGTAACGGCGAAGGGGCCTTGCTAGGGTGGATCTCGGGAAGCCATGGATCCAAAGGATTCATGCTCTTCCCAGAGCTTGGAAAAGTTACTTTTATTTGAACTACAACTCCCATCTGCCCAATCCAGTGGCCATGCTGGCTGGGGCTGATGGGAGTTGTAGTTCAAAAAAGTAACTTTTCCAAGCTCTGGCCCTTCCCAGTTCCTTGACATGTCTCTGAAGATGGGGGAAATGCATACAGCTCTGGAGCTGACTTGGTATCTCCCCACCTGTTGGGAAAGAAATCATTCAAAAAGGCCCAAGTGAAACACTTCCTCTCCCACTTACGCTGTAGAAAGCCGGGGAAAGCCAAATTCAATTCTTCTCTCACTTCCACTGTGCTAACCTGAGCCAAGGAGGGGGTTAGACCATGCCCCAGATCTTCTGCAGTAGGTCCTTCACCTCTACCCCACCCCCTCACTCTGACCATATATTTGAATATTTGTACAACGTTATTTCTAAACTTATTGATAGGCCAACGTTTGGGACACAGCCTGCAACGCGACAGTTCGCAGCTCATAAAAAAGGCAAGAGAGTTTAAAACAAAACTAGACAATTCAACGACAACAAATAATTTAAAAGGCAGGGTAGTTGAAAATAAATAAAAACAGCAGTATAGATCCCAGCAGCTAAAAAAGCAATACATTCTAAAGGAGTGCTTTAATTTAAGCTCATTAAAATAAAGGATGAGAAGAGAGACAGAACGGAAGGTGGATGAATAGCCAAATCCAGAACCTTTCTGGCTGCACAGCAGCAGGATGGAAGGGAGGGCAGGAATAATATTTTATCTCTCTCTTTCAAACACACACTTTATGATCTGGGCTTGTTTGTGTTGTTTTGTGATTTTCCTTCCATTATTTCCAACTGGATGGAAATACAGATGTCTTCTGCAGAACTTGGGTATATTCCCCTCCCCCCCAATTTCAGGGGCACGTCTGGGGAAAGGGAAGGCATTGGATCCTTTAGATGAAAGCCTCTCCTGATGTGCCTTCAGATCACCCTCTGCTTAAAAATGTGCAAAGTTGAAGCCATCCATGCTTTACATGAGAAGGGCAACCTATAATCTCTGGGCCACCCACACCCACAGGGATGGTGGCTACTAGGACTGTGCACTGTATTTGGCTGAGGCCCGAACCAAATTGGGTCAATTTGAGGGGATCCATCTGTCGTTTGAGCTGGGTTGTGACAGCTCTGGGTTGCTGCAGAATGATTTGGGGCTGTCAGAGGGTGGAGCATCAAACAGGAAGGAGAGGTAGGCAAACCGTGGGGAAAAGTAGAAAAATGCAAAAAGGCTGAGGCTCACCTGACCGTTGACTGAGTCATCCCTGAGAAGATAGGAGTGGTTGGGGGTGGATGTCTTTCGATACAGGGTGAAGGGTTTCTGGCCTGCTCCATTCCTCTATGCTCTGCCCTCTGAAGCAGCCCCCTGTTGGGTAGAATCTTCTGCTTACCAGCTGGTAAGTCAAAGATTCCACCCTGTGGGGTGAAGGTTGCTGCTCCTTCACAAGGAAAGGCGTAGCACCCTGCAGGACCCAACCCTCCTGCTTTCAGCCAGGGGGGAGGAGTAGCATCTCCTCCTTCTCCCACCCTTCCAATCATATGATTAATTAGGGTTTTAAAAAGCACCAATTAAACATTAGCCCAGCGCCAGATATGGGGTGGAGCAGGTGGAGCCTGAGCATTCAATGGGATCATAATCAAGGGTCCTTATTTGGCTCCTCTCACCATCAGAGATTCACTGGTTGGGAACCAGAGACTGGGCCTTTTCAGTGATGTCATCCCCATTATGGAAAGATCCCCACTTTGTTGTCATTTCAATGCTAAGAGAAGATTTTTTTATCTATGAGTTTTACCTCATCTTGGCTTCTTGGGTGTAGCAGAGAGGGAATGCATCTCTGTCTCACTCCAACTGCAATGTCAAGTGGTGACCTGCAAGTTTAGAACACATCCAAAACCACAGACAACATGTTCATGTTGCCTCAAGAACCATGTTCCTCCATGTGGAATCTGTTTCCTCTCCAATGATGAGAAATCAAGTGAATGTACACGAGGGATAAACAAATCTGTCGATTCCATTTTCTCTCAGTTCCTCAGTTTTGCAACTTTCAGCTCCATTTGCCCAATTTCTTCATCAGTTTGTGATTATTTTAGAAAAGGTCCTTACAAAAATTTGTACACATGTGCATTTCTCCTGATATATACATTTTTGTATGTGTATACACATATTTTTGGAAGCAATTTTGCCTCATATGTATTTTTTTCAAGCAGTTTCCCCAAATGCATGCATGTCATCTTCAGTAATATATGCTTTTTCTGTGCACACTGGTCCTCTAGCTTGTGGCTTTTCAAATGCATTTTGTTGTTGTTGTTGGAAAATGGCATCCCTAAAATTTGGAGAAGTGCAAATTTCAAAAGATAGCTTTGTCTTGGCTTATGTATTGATTTGGGGAGTGTGGATGCACTAGTTCTCATTAAAATGTGAAGCAAACCTGATTTCTCCCACATTCCTAATGTGTACACATGTGTGGACAGAACCACTATTTAATTCAGTGCTCTACTCAGTTCTAAGCAGCCTGGGTGAACTGCTAACACACACACACTCTCCTTGGCTCTCTCTTCTGCCCAGGTGGCATTCAAATGCTCTTTATTCTTTTACTTCCTTTTTACAGAGGATGCAATGTAATGAACTAAACCAACATGACATGGAAAGCATCTGGAAACTGACACAAGGCTGAACTCCTCTGTTCCCAGGCGATCGTTTCATGGTCACATCCCCATCAAGGTACCAAAACTACCATGTCAGCAGAATGTGCTCAGAGTTCATTAAAACAGGGCAGGGAAAGGAGGGAGGACTGATAAAGGTTGGAAAGAAGAAATCATTTTGGTGCAGTCCTGTGCAAACTTGGGTGTGGGGCTGGACAAACCAATTTCTGTTTCTCTTGGTTTCTTATTAAGTTCAGCTCTCCACATTTCTGCAGCAATTTGCCATTTTTTAAATGAAAAGTTGTCAGCATTTTAGTGTGAATTTCATGTATTTGTGTGCATTTTTGACAAATATGCACATTTTGCAAGCAGTTTATCCTACTATAACACATTGTTGTATGCTATTTTCATTAATATATATGCATTTAAATGCACACTTTCCCATAATACATCACTTTTGTACACATTTTTGATAGAACTGCATTTGGAGAAATGTGAATTTTGAAATTTGGACTTTTTCAGTTGGAGTATTGGTTCAAGAAGTTTAAATCAGGTTGTTTGACACCCAACCCCCTCCCCCAAACATTTCTAACAGACAGAACTTACAAAAGAATTCTGGAATTTAATGCTTCATCCCTTTCAGGCACTGTGATTGGAGAACGTTGGGTGGTGTGATAGCATTCTAGCCTTCCTCCCTCTCTCTCTCTACCCAACCTTACAACCTTAAATAGTGTTGTAATTGCTCCATTTCAGAGACACCATGTCTGGGTTCATTAGATACTGTTTTGAATTACAGACCTGTATGAATCTCTCCAAATTGATTTGGGACTAGGGGAGCCGCTCTGTAGAGATTTGTAGCTGCTTCAACCCAATCTGGACAGGATACAAATCAGTCCAAATTGGCCCCATTTGGTTTGTGATTTGTACAAATCCAGTGCACAGACCTATTTTCTAATGCCTTGTCTGATTCAGATGGATTTGGGGGCTGGATTGGATGGTAAAGGCTGGCTCCTAAGTCCTGGTATGATGGTGTTGTGCTTTTATATTATTTTTATGAATTGCTTTTCCTTTAAAAACATATTTTGTGGAGTGTGTCTCTCTGTGTGTGTATATGCAAGGGAGGGGGACAGAGAGGGGAATGTGAGCCATGACGGGGACCTTCTCTTCCATCCCCCAAAGTGGCATAGAAATAAAGATAAACAAATGCACAAGGTGGTCAGGGGGCAGGTCACTTTTCTGTATTTTTCCCTGTATATATACACACATACCCACACATGAGAATGTTGTTACATCATGTTTAGCAGAGTGGATTCCCCTCATGCACACACAAAGCCAGAATAAGGACCAAGTGAGAGAGGCATGCTGGCAACCCAATATTGGGATGCTTGGCTGAGCAGAGGTGGTGATATGGTATGGCACTATTTAAGGCCACATCGTTCACCCACTCCTCCTCCTGCTTGTTTGCTTTCTTTCATTTATATCCCACTTTTCTTCCACCAAGGTGGCATACATGTCATTTCCAGGTGGTCTCCCATCCAGGCATTGAGCATGCAGTCTCCCATCCCAGACCTGTTTAACTTCAGCAAGGTGGTGGCCTCATGTACCTTTTGACTCTGTGTTGTATCCAACTATATTCTACTCAGAGTAGACCCATTACAATTAATGTACCTGTTAGTTATGGCCATCACTTTCAATGGGCCTCTGGTGAGTTGGACTAGGATGCCACCCTGTACCTCACCCATTTGTAATAAATGCATTTGTTGTGGCAATCTCCCTCTGTATTGTCACTATGGACTCTGCTAATCATGCCTTCATGGGGGGGGCTAAGCAGGAATTATTTGGAAGGATGCGGATTCACCACAAGTCCTTTCTATTTTGCCTACACCATACTGTCAGGGGGCATTATTTATTATTGATAAATTATTGGTCATAGGTGGAAAAGAAACAAGCAAGTGAAGAGTGAGAGGAGGAGGAGGAGTGTGGGAGGTCCATCGTTCAGTAGTGGAGTAGAGTCGTAGCTTACCAGTAGAGCATCTGCCATGCATGCGGAAGGTTGCAAGTTCATTCCCTGGTATCTCCAGGCAGGGCTGGGAGATGCTCCCTGTCTGAAACCCTGAAGAACCACTGCCAGTCAGCATAGACAATACTGAACTAGATGGACCAATGGTCTGACTCAGTGTAAGGCTGCTTCCTATGTGTAAAGTGTGGGCAGGTAAGGAGACATGGTCCACCCTGATTGCAAGTATCCTGAGGCACCTAGGGCAGGTGTGGAGACTCTTTGGCCCTCCAGTTGTTGCTGAACTACAACTGCCATCAGCCCCAGCAAGCATGGCCAATGGCCAAGGATTATGGGAGTTGTAGATCAGCAACATCTGGAGGGCAAAGGTTTCCCATACCTGACCTAGAGGGTGAAGGAATAATTTCCAACTACCTCTTTGCTGGACAGCTCAAAAGAACTTGGAAGGGAGTTGTCATTTGATTTTGTTTGGTCCACGTGACTAAACAATGGACCGTAGAGGTAGGGTGGATTTCAGAACTCCTTTGGCTCACTTTCAGATTGGCTAGCCAAAGACAGACATGCACAGACCACGAAGATGTCTTCTTCCTTGAGCTTGGTGTTTTTTGCCCTTAATCATAGGCTATAAGGAAGTGTTTATACCAGGGGTGATGAACCTCCAGATGTTGTTGGACTCCAGTTCCCATCAACCCCAACCAGGATGGCCAATGGTCAAGGATGATGGGGATTTGTAGTCCAGCAAGATCTGAAGGGCCACACGTTCTGGACCTGGATGGACCAATGGTCTGACTCAGTGTAAGGCTGCTTCCTATGGATTATACCCATGTGGAGCCACTCCCTGTTCAAGGCCTTGGCTGTCCTCACTGAGTTGAATGTAGTTAATTTGTCCATTGCATATTTTTAGGAAAGATATGACCCTTTATCCCATTTAATGTGTTTCATGCTTTCATCCAGGAAAGGGGGGGAGGCAGGACAATGTGTCACACCAGGTTTTGTCCGTAGCTTCCAGGCATTGAGGTTACAATCATCTAGTGGTGTCTATGCACGTGTGAACCACCACCCTGATGTAAAAGAAGAGACATCCTCTTGAGGTTCCAGCAAGATTTTATTAAAAGTCTTGATGTCAAAGGAGCCACTGTGTATGTGTTTGTGTTAAGTGCATAGGAGCCTTTCAGGTTGTGCCAAACAGATCAATGTCATAATTCACACCCCTTTCATTTCATCGGGTGGCTCGTCATGATCTCCATCAGCACCATTGCCTACAACTTCCACCTCGAACTCATGTTGCAGTTCTTCTGGAAACCCATTTATCTCTTTCCAGACGGAGTACTTCACATCCCAGAGGGCTTCCACCATATCCCACATCCCTGCCTTTTCTTCCTGGAGGTCTTGGTCATTATCCCGGAGTGCTATATACTCTTCCCAGAGGGCCATTTTGTCCCTGGATATAGCCATGTCCTCTTCCCAGAAAGTTTTGTCCTTCTTCCAAAAGGCCTTGCATTCCTTCCAAAATGACTTATTCTTCTCTTCAACATTTTCCATCTTCTCCTGAAGGGATTTGTTCTTCTCGCGCATGCCTTTGTTTGCTTCCTGGAACTCCTTGTTCTTCACCTGGAAGGCTTTGATGGTATCTCGGAAAGATTCATTCCTTTCCTCCAAGGAGACAATGCCCTCCTCTGTGGCCTTGATCTGCTGCTGGAATGTCTCAATCTTCTCCTGAAAGGCGCTCACCTTGTCCTGAACATCTGTCTTCTTGGTCTGGAAAGCCTTGATTTCAGCCATGAAAACTCTGCTGTCCTCCAAGAAACTCTTGATCTCTTCCATGAAGCCCTTGTTTTTCTCTTTGAAGGCATGGATCTCCTCCCACAATGCCTTGGTTTTGTTATCCTCTCGGAAAGCCTTGATCTCCATTCGCAGCTCACTGCATTTCTCCCACAATGCCTTGATTTCCTCCTGCAGCACTTTTTTCTCCTCTTTTAGTTTGCGATGTATGATCTGTTTCTGCAAGGATCTGGGAAAGGGTGTCGTATGGTGCCAGCTCTCCTGTGTGCTAGAAATGGGGGGAGGACTCACATCACTTTTCTCCTCTGGAGAATCTGCATAGTTAAAGGCTGCGTCGGACTGTTTCTTCCAGTTCTCCATCTGATCACTGCTGTGTACAGAAAAACACATGTGTGAGTGGCATAAAAAGGAAGGTTGTGTTGGCTACTGATGGAGTCACAAACCTGCCAACTCTAGAGTCTGACTCAGAAGGCTTTCTGCTGATGGGATTCTCCAGATGACCTGTTCTACTGAACATTCATCATTTGCACACAAGTTCTACCAACAAAGGGAGATTCGCCTGAGCACATCGTAATCTAAAGATATGAAAAATATGAAATAAATCCCAACATTTCTATAATTATTTTAATTAGTTCTTGAAAACTCAGGGTTTTATCTATGCATCATGGGATAGATCCCTAATGTCCCATATATGTTTCATATGCATGTTTTACCAGATGTTTTGTATTGATACTTACATTGTTATGGTCATTGGCTAAAACAATAAATAAATCTATTCTATTCTATTCTATTCTATTCTATTCTATTCTATTCTATTCTATTCTATTCATCATTTGCTTGCACAAAGTTTATGCACAGGGTAGACTACGCCCAGTTTGTACTGAGCATTCCTCCTGATTTGCCTGTAGAGTTTTTATCATCCTTCCTGATGATAATTTGTTCATACCGTTTAATGCATTTCCCTGTCACCTTCCTAACCTCAACAACTCTGGATTTCTGTTTCTTTGTTTTTGATATGCAAGGGTGACCAAGCATTTTGATCTACCTTAATTGCACAAACCCTGGGCTTAATTGCCGCCCTGGGCTCCTGCTGGGAGGAAGGGTGGGATATAAATCAAATAATGAATAAATAAAAATAAATAAAACCCAAGTTTCCAGTATGCTGAATCTTCCCACAAAATAATGATGGCCTGGAGGCTCCCATAGGCTACAAAAACAGGAGAAAGGGTAGGGATTGGAGGAGGTGCCAATTTAAGATCCGTCAGTCCCTCATTTTTCCAATGTTAAATTCAGTTCTTCACATTTCTGCACCAATTTGCATTTTAAAAAAATCATTCTTCAGTATTTTAGTGTGACTAAGCACATTTTGTGTGCAGTTTTGGCTAATGTACAACTATTTGCAAGCAATTTCTCCTAATATGATGCCTTTTTATATGTTATTTTCACCAGTATGTTCATTTTTACGCACATTTCCCCCTAATATTTGCATTTTTGTAAGCAATATTTGGTCAAAGGACTATGTTTCAAAATTTGTATGAGTGCAAATTTTGACTGCTTGCTGTGTTTCAGTTCTCATATAGTTTTGGAAAACGTGAGTTTATTGATAGATTCGGCTTTAAATGCAAACTGAATGGAATTTCTCCCCAGTCTCTAAGAAGGGATGGCCAGAGCTCCAGCTATGGAGAGAAAGATGTAAAGGGGCTTCTTAATGAAATCCACAAGCCTCACCCCTGACTAGAGATATGACGGCCCAGGAAAAAAAAAACAGGAAAATTTGAGGGGAAAACTTTAAAAAAAATCTACGTTTTTTTCCTGAAAAGTAAAAAAAGCAAGGAAAAACCATCCCCCGCTTGAATTTTTCCATTTTTTCCCCTGGGTATTCACATCTCCATCCCTATCACCATTCAAGTTGATCAGATCATGTTCCCCTTTTGCAGCTGTATAAAAACAGTAGACAAGGTGGAGGAACACAAAAGGTAGGTGGTCAGGCCACCAATCAATTGAGCACTGGGAGTTGTTATATTTCTGACAGGCCACCAGGCTTTGTTTGTCTGGATGGGCCCAGGAGTTGTGCAGGCAGGGTTTCTCTGGAAGCTTTCACCGAAAGCAGAAGCAGACTCTCTGGACCATACTTCACTGAACCCCTTCTTTGGACCTCGACTCAGAAGGGTCTCAGCAGGTGGGGAGGAGCCTCCCGCTTAGCCTCCCAGCAGGTGGGTTGGTATTGCTCAGTGGGGAGGGAGAGGGGCCAGGTGGTAGGGAGGTCAGCATGCTGCAAACACACTGGCAGGAGCACTAGATTGGATCTGTCAATGCTTTGCACCACACCAAGCTCCCCATGGCCTCCCCCTTTCCTGGTAAGAGCGGTGACCCGTTTTCCAGGAAGATGAAGCAGAGAAACAGAGTCACTTCTGCCTCAGCTGTTTGTGATTTCTCAAGGCGAACTTCTCAGGAAGGATGATAAAGAGCTATAAAAAGTTCTGAAAAGAAGGCAGCCGGAATGATCAAGGGGTTGGAGCAGCTCCCCGGTGAGGAAAGATTACAACAGGGGTTAGTTTAGACAAAAAAGACAGGTAAGGGGAGAGACATGATAGAGGCGTGTACAAGTATTGGATGGTGTGGAGAAAGTGGATAGAGATATTATCCTTCTCCTTCTCTCATGATGTTAGAACCTGGAGTCATCAAATAAAGCCGAATGGTGGGAAATTCAGGGCAGATGAAAGGAAAAACTCCTTCACATGATTAGAGAATCAAACTGGGAGCTGGGAGACCAAATCCCTTGCTTGGCCATGAAGCTCACTGGGTGACCTTGGGCCAGTCACTGTCTCGCAGCCTAGCTTACTTCACAGAGCTGTTGTGTGGATAAAACCGAGAAGGGGGAAGGCCCATGTATGTATGTCACCTTGAGCTCCTTGGAGGAAAGGTGGGATAGAAATGTAATAAATTAATAAATGTAAACTATGGAATCCACTACCATAAGGTGCGCCGATGGGCATCAACTTCACTGGTTTTCAAAGGAGATTAGACAAATTCACGGAGGATAAGGCTATCAATGGCTATTAGAGGTAGCGTACACAGTATCTGAATACCCATTGCTCGTGATCAGAAGTGGGAGAGTGCTATTTGGGCTTGTGTCCTACTTGTGGACTTCTAGAGGCATTGGGTTGGGTCACTGTGTGAGACAGAATGCTGAAGTAGATCAATTTTTGGTCTGATTATCAATCTCTTGATAGTGTTAAAGTAATCAAGAAAAAAATAATGATCAAGATGCCCTAAAGACCTAAAATATAAATAAATCTGGGACATCCACTGACCTGAACCTCCTCCTCCTGCTATGATGAAGACCCCTTTGTTAACAACTTCATCACCATGGCAGCCAGTGGATATTAACAGAACAATACTAGAACATCTGTAGATCTTCCAGTTCCATCATGAGAATACAGAGCTTGCAGCTTTCGGAACCAGATGAACCAAGTAACATTCATCTGACAATGACCAATCAACAATAGGATGCTTCCACAAGGTGGGTTTTTAACACACAAACGGTGACCTCTCTGTGAGTGAGATAAAGTAGCCATATCAGATGTCAGATACCGAGGGTATTAAGTTGGGTGGGTCAAAATGGGACACCATGCCATGGTCTTCAACCACAACTATCCAATAAAGGGTTTGGAATTCTCCTCCTTGGGGCAACGCATCTCTCTTCCAGAAGCCAGAACCTAAATTATGAAACTGGATTTGGTTTGCACCCAGCTGGAATTGTTTCAACCAGAATACAGAGCTTAGTCATTTGAAAGAAACAAAGCTTAATCACTGCATAAAAATGGCAATTCCTGTTGAATTTATCAGCATATATGCCAGGGGTGGGGAACATTTTTTCAATCCAAGGGCTGCAACCCCTTGTGGGTAACCTTCAACGGGCCACATGCCTGTGGTGGGAGGGGCAAGAGGCAAAAACTGGGTGGAGAAACAGATGTGACTACTACCTTTATACAGTTACATTCCAGACACACAAAACCCAGCTATTTTTACAGAGAGACAGAGAGAGAGAGAGAGAGAGAGAGAGAGAGAGAGAATGTTTCTCCATCCTCCATCCAGGCAACTCAGAGGCATATAGGAGTTCAACAACACATTTCAGCTAGGGAAAAAGCACTCAGTGGGGGTATGAAGTAGGGATGGTGAGAGGTGTAGGTGAGGGATGTGGCCTGGAGAGGAGCATGGCTTGGGCAGAGCCCTGAGGGCCAGATAGAGAGGTCTAGAGGGCCACATTTATAACCTGGGCTTAAGTTTGCATCCACACCATACACTGAAAGCACTCTTATACCACTTGAACAGTCACAGAGAATCCTGTGGTCTGTGGTTTGTTAAGGGTGCTGGGGATTGTAGCTCTGTGAGGTCAAATTACAAATTACAGTTCCTAATATTCTTTGGGAGAAGCCATGACTGTTTCAAGGTATGAAGAACCTTTGGCCCACCAGATGTTTCTGCACTACAACTCTCATCAGCCCCAGCAAACATGGCCAATGGCCAGGCATGATGGGAGTTCAACAACATGTGGGGAGGAGGTTCCTCATGACTGATGTATGGGGTGGATGTAGCCTAAGGTTCCCCACACCTGATATGTGTCCATTAAATTTATCGCTACGGGAAGTGATTGACCAGAAGTGGCTGGATATAACAATGAGTGACAAATTATATTATTGCACATCTAATTCAGTGGATGAGATTTAATATACAAATAGCAACAGTGGATTGATGCATCACGCACTAGCAAAAAGAACATGAGCCCTGCTGGGTCAGATCAAATGTCCATCTAATGCAGAATCTTGTGTTGCAAGCAGAGTTTATAGGCAGCAGTTCTCTTCCACTCTTGCCCCCAAGCTACAGGTATATTCAGTAGCATACTGACTGAACAAAAGAGCTCCATTTAGCGCTCATTGCTGTTCAAAGTGCTATCCTCTGTGGCTTTGTCTAATCTTGTTTCAGAGCAATCTAAACTAGTGGCCATTAACCACAGCTTGTGGCAGTTAATTTCATATAGCAGTCCTGCAGGGTGTGAGCAAAGGCTGCCCAGAACCTCCTGGCAGCCGGCTTCACAGAGTGACCGCAAGCTCTAGAATTATGAAGGGGGAGGCAGAAAGAAACCTTTGGTAGCGAAAATCTCTCTCTTTGTTCACCATGTGTTTAGTTTTATAGATCTCATAACTGTCTCCCCTTATAAGCAGGAACGGGATCATACTTTCTCTTTGGTAAAGTGAGCTGCTTCAAGTGTTCTATTCCGTTTTAAACACACACACACATGTATTTTGAGGGGTTTTCTGTATGAATGCTGCTGATAAAAACTGTCCAGAGGAACTGGATAAAAATGAACTAATGGAAATGCATCTATCCTGCACCTATTACTTTTCATCCAAGTGAAAATTTGTTAATATGTCCTTGAAAGGCCATTGAGAAAGACACACAAGTCGAAACGCGTCTGGCCATAATATACGCAACTTGCTCCATTGAGATACAGATTTAAAGCCTACAAGCAAGAGTACCAGCAGTTTATATAAAAAGCACTATAGCAGCAATGTATGTATTCATTCATGAGTATGGACTAAAGACTTAGGCACTTTTGATTCAGGAGATACTCTTCCTGTCTCTTTAAAAACTTTATATGTACGAATTTAGTGTTTGTTATTGCATGTATTAAAAAACTTTTTAATTTTTTTTTTGCATAAATTGGAATTGTTTATGATTTGTAGCCTTGTCTGTTACAAAATTAATAAACTATTTATTTATTAAATGTATATCCCACCCTTCCTCCCAGAAGAAGGAATGTGTGAGTAGTAGTAGTAACAGCAGCAGTAGCATTAGGATGTTTATATTGCTCTTCAGCTTACAAATAAGATAAGAGAGGAGTCCTTGCTGTCAGGCTCAGGAGCTAAGAGACATGACACAAAAGGAAAAGGCACTGAGAGGAAGGAGGAAAAAAGCAAGTTCAGACATTAGTTACAAAGATGACATCCCTTTGGAGCAGGAGATCATGGGGTGTGGGGCTTGCCTGACTGCAAATAATGAGATGCTCCACTCAGGGGAGGATGGCCCATCAGGGCAAGTGGGGCACTGTCTCACTAACCTCAGCCAGCTCCTACCTGCCTGTGTTCTTCCTTACGTCCAGTCCAGGGAGTGGGCCTGCCTGCGCCTTCCTCCTCCTCAGTCTCAGTGTTGCCCTTGCAGAACTCAGCAGGGAGGAGGAAGATGGGGACAGAACTAGAATTAGTGGGTGCTACCTGTCCTTGGCTCTGGCTTCACCTGCTGGGGGGCTCCCAGCCTTCCGCCCCACCAGTTCCAGTGGGCACCAGCCACCACTGGCTGCACTACCTGGCTTCCTTTTCCACAAGGCCTGTGGGGGGGAGCAGGCAGGGAGTAACAGTAAACAGTCAAGTGTCTTCTATCAGTAGCTGTTCCATGAGGATGTAGGAGAAGGAGAGTGATGAGACTACAGGACCTCTCCAATTGCCTTTGCTAGAAGAGTAGCATAGAACCATTGCCTGCAGATATGCTTCGAAACTTCCATGATCCCCAGCTGCAAATATTAACTTTATTAGTTGCATTAATTTACCAAGCTGTTAACAGCATGGGTCCAGGTTACCTTAGGTGACCACCTGGTTCCTTATATCCCTGTCTGATCACTGAGATCTTTGGGGCAGTCTTAAATCTGGTCCCTCGTGGCTCCCATGCACGCCTTATATCCACCCGGAGCTGTGCATTCAGTATTTTTATTAAGGGTTTTTGGGGAAAACAGCCTTGCAAACAAGATAAATGTGTGAATCAAGAGTGAGACAAACAAATAAGGGAGAGCAAATAAAAGAACCATATAGATTAAATCTCTTTACGTGTAGGGGAGGAATTTGATTCAGTTTGCAAAATCTCTCAAATCTGCACTCTCCAACAGTGTGAGAATCAAAACACAGCAATCCTTCAAAGTTTGCACTTATCGAAATTTTGTAATGCAGTTCTCCAACTAAACAACGGTAAAAAAATGCATATGTAAGGGGGCAATGTGTATAAAAATGAATATATTAGTAAAAGTAACATACAGAATGCATTGTATTAGGAGAAATTGCTTGCCAAAATGTGTATATTTGTTAAAACTGCATACCAGAATGTGTTTATTACGAGAAATTCGCACAGAAAATGCTTAAGAATTTTCATGAGGGTTAAAAAAAAAAGCAGTTCCCAAATTGCTACAGAAATGTGGAGAAGTGAATTTCAGATTGGAAAAATTAGAAACTGAGAACTGAAACTGACAGATCTTTCCCTCCCTGTAAAAACCTCTTCATGGAGTTTTTATTATTATTTGACTTCTTAAGCCAAGGAGGCAATGATCTCAAAACACATCAGTTCTTGGAATCTGGCTATTCTTCACTGAGAGTAGCTTTTCCTAGTCTGGTGCATTCCAGATATTGTTGGACTACAGCTCCCATCATCTCTGACCACTAGCCATTCTGGCTGGGGCTGATGGGAGTTGCAGTCCCACAACATCTGGAGGGCTCCAGATGGGGGAAAAGCTGATCCAGAGGTTTGCTTTGCAATGGATGTCCTAATATCTTTCACAGAACTTCTCCCACTGGTCCAACTCTTCCTTCCAAAGCACCATCCTGTCTCTCCAGCCATCTAGCTCTTCTTTCCAAAGCTCCGGCTCCTCTTTCAATGTCTCCTTGATGGTCTCAAAGAGGTCCAAGATCTTCTTCCAGAGATTCATGTTTTGCTCCCATAAAACTGTGTTCCGTCCATCGGTGCTCTTGGAGATCTCCCTCTTCTTTTGCCAGAATGCCCTCAGCTTTTCTTTCCTGGTCTTGTTTTCTTTCTTGAGCATCTCAATGGCATCTTCCAGAGCCTTTTCCTTTCTGACAAAGTCTTCAGTCCCCTTATCCAGTAAGTCCATTGCCCCTCTAGGATGGCCACTTATGCTTCATGAAAAAGAGAGGGCCAAAGAGGACACCAATTTGCATTACAATTTGCATAATTTGCATCTCCTCCCCCCCAATTTAGAAATAATGACTCGGGCTGTGCACTGACTTGGATGAGGCTTCATTCACACCATACATGCATTCCACTATTATTCCACTTTAAACAGTCATGGCTTCCCCCAAAATATCCTTGGAATTGTTGTTTGTGAAACGGGCTGAGAGTTGTTAGGAGACCCCTCTTCCCCTCACAGAGCTACAATTCCCAGAGCTCCCTTGGAAGAAGGTTTGATTGCTAAACCACTGTTTAAAGTGGAATCATAGTGGAATAAATGTATAGTGTTAATATGGCCTGAGTCTTGGGAAGATTTGGGGGATCCAGGCATGGCTCAAGTGGGGTTGAGACAGCCCCCGGATCACTGTGGGTTGAGTTCGGGGGACCAGAATAGGAAGGAGAGGCAGGCATTTGGTGGGAAAAATGAGGAAAGCCACAGTGAGAGTGAGGGACCTACCTGAACCCGCTGCAGCTTCCAGGAGAATGTAGGAGTTCCTGCCTCCTCTGCTTCCCTCTGGCCTCTCCTTCTTCCATCCCAAGGCTCCACCCCCTGAAGCAGCATCATGCAGGATGGAAACCTTTGTTTGCCATCTGGAAAGTGGAGAATCTGATCCTCCAGAGTGTAGGGAGCTGCTCATTCATGGGGGGCTTATCTGCAGGGAAGGTGACCGCGAACAAGCAGCACCACGCAGGATGGACTCTCCTGTTTATCAGCTGGTATGCAAAGGATTTGGTCCTATGTGGTTGATGCTTGTTCACAAGGCTGTTTCTTGCAGGAAAGATGCTCATAAATGAGCAGCACCATGCATAATCAAACCTTCTCCTCTCAGTAGGGAGGTAGGGAAGAGATGCATTATCTCCTCCTTCCATACCTTTAATTAAGGTTTAAGGTAGCTTGAGTCATCATAACCATAAACATCATTTCAAGCTACCTTAGCGCACAATGCATGGGATGGGGTGGGGGACCCATCCACATTATTTTGTGTTCTTTTCTCCTTCCGCCTCTTTTTCATCTTTTCTCGATCTGGCAGCCATTTTGCATCACACCTCCCCTCCCATGGCTACCATTTTGTGTTGTGTCACATACGCCCCAGCAAGGATGGTCAATACATTCAATTCAGTTTGCATGTCAAGCTGAATCTATCAAATCTGCACTTTCCAAAACAATAAGGAAATGGACTGCCTTCAAGTCGATCCCAACTTATGGCGACCCTATGAATAGGGTTTTCATGGTAAGCAGTATTCAGAGGGGGTTTGCCATTGCCTCCCTCTGAGGCTAGTCCTCCCCAGCTGGCGAGGGCCTGCTCAGCTTGCCACAGCTGCACAAACCAGCCCCTTCCTTGGCCGCAACTGCCAGCTGGGGGGCAACTGGGCTCCTTGGGACTATGCAGCTTGCCCACGGCTGCACAGGTGTCAGGGCACATAACCCCTGAGCCACTCCCTGTGGGGGTGATCTTTAGCTGGCCCTTGACACCCAGGAGACACGAGCGGGGATTTGAACTCACAGACTCTGGACTCCCAGCCAGGCTCTCCTCCCCACTGTGCTATACCAGCTGTGTTTCCAAAACAATAAGAGAACAGAATTTTACAATGCAGTTTGCCAACCAAATGATGTTTGCAAAAATGCTGATGTTAGGGGAAAGTGTCCATAAAAATGAATATATGAGTGAAAATAGCATACAAAAAGCACTATATGACAAGAACTTGCTTGCAAAAATGTGCATGTTTGTTAAAACTGCCTGAACTTGTGTTTATTAGGAGAAATTCACACTAAAATGCTGAAGAACTTTCATGAGGATTTTTTTTTAAAAAAAAGATAATAATCACAAATTGCTGCAGAGATGTGGAGAAAGAAATGTAAGTTTGGAAAGATGAGAAAATGAGAGAACCAGAATTGACAGATTTTTCCATCCCTCTGCCAGCCGTTTTGTGACTGGTGCCCACAGCACTTTCTCAAAATCCCAGATGTGCCCACTGGCCAAAAGAAGCCTGGCGTCCCCTGTTAGCATCGTCTGCTATAGTCTGTATTTGAGGGTCAGCACACCTTCCCTCTCCTAACCAATTTCACAATTGTATTCAATGGGCTGACTCTGTGATGAGTTTCAAACGTGATACTCACATATTACTCTTTGGAAGCTGGATGTTTGAAGAGCCAGGGCCCCCAGCAGTCTGGTTATGTCAGCTTGATGACTGGCTGTGTCATAGTGGGCCACTGGTAACATAGCACTGGAACAAAGCAAAAGTGACCCTTGTTGTCCCAAAGGATTGTACTTTGAACCCACCCAAGGATTTTGCAGACTTTAGTCCTCTCATCTCTCTTCATGGGCCCTGTGATTGATCTGGAACTGCAGAGGTGAGGAACCTCAAGCGTGAGGGCCAATTGCAGCCCTCCAGACTGTTCAGACTCTCCTCAGGCCATATCCCTCACAAACCTTGCTTTGCACCCTTTTTGAGTGTTTTTGCCTGGTGGAAGTGGCTCCTTGATCATGCCTGTTGCTTGCATGGATGGAGGATAGAGACGGATATGGGTGTGCATATAGAAACAATATTTAGTGTTGCTTTGGCCACTTTTGCCTCTGGTCCAGCACATCACTGGCATGTGGCCCCCGGAAGGTTGCTGAGAAGGGAATGTGGCCCCCAGTCTGAAAAATGTTCCCCACACCAGCAATACACAGAGGGTGGCTAGCTCTCAACCCTGGGAGGAGGGGCTGATCATAACCAATTTTTTTTCTCATCTCACCCAAACTTTACTGATTTGGGCAATGCTGGCAAAAAAAGAGGAATAATTTGACACACTGCTGGGCTGGGTGGAGAGGTTTAGAGCTCTCTCCCAGCCAAGCACCCTGATAGGGATGCAAATCTCTCCTCCCCAATTATCAGATCAGTCATTTGATTAATAGGGAAGGAGTAATTCCTCCCCCGGCTCAGATGATCTGAGGATAACCCCTTTCCTCAGATGATCTGCACAAATCAGCTGAGGAGAGGACTGTGTTGCTCTGTGTGTGTGCGTGGTGGTGGACATGCAAGAGTGGGGAGTGGCCAATAGGAACGGGGTAGTTTAAAGCCGAATCTATGCAAATTGCACTTTCTGAAACAATAGGAGACCCGAAACATACCCATCCTTTGAAATTCACACTCATCCAATTTTTGCAATGCAGTTCTCCAACCAATGCTTATACAACTGCATATATTAGGGGAAGTGTGCATAAAAATTAATATATTGCAAGAAATGCATTATATTAGGAGAAATTGCTTGCAAAAATGTGTAGCCAAACCTACATGCCGAAATGTGTTTATTAGGAAACAGTTATACTAAACTGCAAAAGAATGTTCACAAGGATTTTCTTTTCTTTTTTTTAAGTGCCAATTGCTGCGGAAATGTGGAGGAATAAATTTAAGACTGGAAAAGATTAGAAACAGAATGAACTGATTTGACAGACCCTACCATCCCTGGTGGCTCCACCCACTACTGACACTGTCCAAGAGTGAATGCAGCTCTGGCGTTAAAAAAAAAAGTCACTTGACTTCTATAATATAAATAATAGTGAAATTATTATTTATTTATTATTAAAATTGTATTAATATGAGTGCCCTTATTAAAATGTATATGAGTGCTCATCAGTAAAATTCTATAGTCATATTACAAACATCATACAGTATTTAAAAATATAGTAATTAAAATGAGTTTAACCCCCTCTACAATTAGCCTTCCAGTGCAGACAGAATAAACAATTTGCAGGTCAAAAGTATGCTAAATTAGGCTAAGTTGTGCTAAAATTAGGCTCACTGAAAATTATCTTAAAACAGTGAAGGCCCAAGGTTCATTTTTAATACAAGTTTAGAGTATTGGACTATGACCTGGGAGACCAGGGTTCGAAACCCCACACAACCATGAAGCTCACTGGGTGACCTTGAGCCAGTCACTGCCTCTCAGCCTCAGAGGAAGGCAGTGTAAACCACCTCTGAATACCCCTTACCATGAAAACCCTATTCATAGGATCGCCATAAGTTGGGATCCACTTGAAGGCAGTCCATTTCCATTTTAAAATACAAGCTAAGGAGGTATTGGATCTGATCAGTACTAGGGTGGACAACGGAAGCCCCATGTAAGACATTCTGAGCTAATGAAACACTGATTGGGTTTTGGATGGGAGGGGAATGGAATGGAGCATCCTGAATGGGGGAATGGGTGGAGAATCTTGAATGGGATAGAGTATCCTGAACAGGAAGAATGGAATGGGGTATCCTCAGTGGGAGAATGGAATGGAGTATCCAGAATGGGAGAATGGAATGGAGTATCCTGCACATTTTGTTGCAGGACATCAGCACATCTTGTAGCAACAATTTTCCTAAGTTAAGTCACAGGTCATGTGAAAAAGAACTTTCTTTTGCCTGTCCCAAATATCCTGCCGATCAGTTTCACTGGATGACTTTCACAGCAGGAACAGGAATCTGGATTGATTTTGTTTTGCTTTGCGTTGCGTTGCTTTGCTTTTTTGCATTGCAGGATGTGTGTGTGTGTTGAAATGTCACATTCAAAACCAAAGCATAGAAATTTGATGTTTGCCTTCACAATAAAAATCCTGGCATTAATTTCAGGAACTCAGCCGATAGCTACACAGTCCCAAAGACTGTTTTTGTCTCTCCTCGCAGGTAAGATTGACCAAGGTTTTCCCTGCTGCTTGTTGATGTAACATTTCAGCGACCCTTTTGATGTGGTGTTAACATCTTTATCCGAGTAGCCCCCTCCATGGCATGACATTTGTCACATGCTGGTACCTACCGCTGCTAAACATTTAGCTCAAAAAGGCTTCTTCGATGCATCTCCACGCTGGATCCTATACTTAATGAAAGCCTGCCAGAAGGTGGTTAAGCCCAGAAAATTGACTGCTCTTGTCAGGTGTCTTCTTCTGTAGCTCTTTTCCCTGGTGTTCTGGGCATGATCTTTTGCTTTTGATACAAGAGTAGACTAAATTAATGTAAAAAAGAAAGAAAAAGAAAAGTGTTGTAGTTTTCTCTTAGTTGCAAGCACTACAGGGAACTATGCTCATCAGGAATCGGGCACCAAAATCCAACCTGATGCATCCTGGCTCAGCAGTAGAGGGTGTGATTTGCGTGCTTAAGGTCCTCTGCATCTCCAGGCAGAGACCTCCGTCTGAAACCCCAGAGAGCCTCTACCAGTCAGTGTAGACAGATAAAGCAATGGTCTGACTCAGTCGAAGGCAGCTCCCTATGTTCCCATAGACATATTAAGGCAGCCACTGAGGAGGACATGGAAGTTCAGGAGTCAGATGGAGGATGCTCTGCCAAATCAAAAAGGTGAAGGGACGTAGCTCTGTGGTAGATCATTTGCTTTGCATGTAGAAGGTCCCAGGTTCCATCCCCATAATCTCCCGAACCCCCTGCCTGAAACCTCGGAGAGCCACTGCCAGTCAGTGCAAATACTGCACTGGATAAACCAGCGGTCTAACCTAATATAAGACAGCTTTTTATGTCCCTAACCAGAATCTGGGCCCAAGTGAATCCTGGCCTGCAATGCGGATGGGGCAATTGCCAGTTCTTGCAGGCTGCAGGTCTGGTCTCTTGGGATGTTAGCAGCAAAGCCCAGAAATCAGCTTCAGGGACTTGTAATGTTCATCTCAGCAAAGGTGAGCATGACAAGGTCCCTAATTCTGAGGCAGGGAAGGATTCCTAGCTTATCTACCCACTCAACCACTGGATCCGCAATATCTCTGACATTGCAATAGCCCTTGGGGAAATGACACTTCTCAAGGGCAGCTAGTGCCTACAAAACATGTCAGGTGCTAACTGGAGAGGGGGGGAAAGAACAGACAGATCTTTCTCACCTAAGAATGAGGGAGAAATATCTTCAGTTTTCCTCATTAATGGCCACATCTGCACCTTACATTTAAAGCAGTATTATATGCAGTTTAACATTCATAGATTTCCCCAAGGAATCCTGGGAACTGTAGTTTGTTAAGGTTACTGAGATACATCTCAGACTCTATGATCAGCAGGTGAGGCCTTGTTGGTGGTGCCACCACTGGCAGCTGCTCACTTGGCATTGACCCATGACAGAGCCTTTTTAGTGGTGGCTCCCTGCTTGTGGAATGTTTTCTTCGATGTGGTGCATCTGTCTCCATCACTATTGACTTTTAGAAGGATACATACTGGTTGCTAAGGCTACAATTCAGGCCTAATTTCTGATTTTCCCAGCATGTGCAGCTCAGCATGAGGCTTTTTCAGGATTTCTGGTCGGAAAAAACAACCCAGCAACTAGTAAACTAAAAAAAATATCCAACTGGTTTCTATAATTAGTTTCCAATCACTTAGTTTGTCCTTTATATAGCAACCAGTTAAAAAGTTTCCCCATCATTGGCTAACAGGAAGGAAAAATCTAAAGGTCAGGAACAAGAGTAGAGGCGGGACTCTCGAGGAGTTCTTTTGGTATTCCCTTGTTCACTGTATCCTTAATATCTTTTTTTGCTTATGAAAGAAAAACACATGCCACTCATTTAATTTTTGGTGTTCATCCAAAATTTCTGTTAACTTGACCTTTACATAGTCCATTATGTACAGGATCTCACTCTCTGCATGGAGGAGGAGTGAGAGGTAAGATCAGTGCCTTTCCCTTCCCCTAGCTTGGCGCTCACATCCTCTTCACTACCATGTGTGTGCATGTGTGTAGGGGGAGATGGGTTGTACCTCTTCTCCCAGAAGCCCCACCTAGAAAAGTGGCACCCCACCTAACAAGGAAGGCTGGCTATAGGCTGATTGTTTTAAATGCCGAGTACAGATGGGGCCAGAGTGTCCTGGGGTGCCACATTCAGTCCCCAGGCCTGAGGTTCCCCACTCCTGCTTTAAAACTTCCCAACCTTCATATTTCCCAGCCGGAAGCAAACAGTTTTTTGTCACTCTGTGCAGCCTGAGCATAGCCTTTCTTCTGCTAGCTGTGGCTCTTTTCCTTTTCTTTTAAAAAAATCCAATTTGCTAAACTAATGAAGGGTACTTTGTGCGGCTTTCTTTGTATTCCCGATGCTTTGGGTCTGCAATAGTTTACACGATGTGTCAAAAGGCATTTGCAGGGGCGTACAGCGCTAAATTAAAATCCAGTTGTAAGCAATTTGCTTGCAAATAAGCATTTGCCATTCCCAGCCCTCCTTCCCATATTATTAAAAGAAAGCATCTTTTGTTTTCTCATAAAGTGAACATCCAAACACACGGTCTTGTGTTTCTATTATTTACTAGCAACATGCCCATTGCTGTGATGAAAGGGGGATGTACAGGGGCTTGTATATTGCATGGATCCCCTGCTTTTTGGGGGGAGGAATGAAACATATTTCTGTGTGTACTGAACCTCTTTGTCCCCATCATAGAATCCCTGTGAATTGAGAGCCGAGCCACCAGTGTCAGAGATGGGGAGGGAAAGGAGGAGATTTTGCCCTCATTGTCTTCATTTTAATCCCCTCCTCTTGATCTGAACAGCAACTAGGGATGGGCAAGAAACTCTATTCACTTTGCATTTGAAGCCAAATCTATCAGATTTGTCCTTTCTGAAACAATATAGGAAACTGAAATGCAGCCATCTGTTGAAATGTGCACTTATTTGAATTTTGCAATGCAGTTTGTCAACCAAACAATGTTTACAACAATGTATATTAGTCAAGAAATCAGCAGAAGGCTAGAACTGGGGTGGGCAGCTATGAGAGAACTAGGAAAGGTCCTGAAATGCGAAGATGTATCACTGAACAACAAAGTCAGGATCATTCAGACCATGGTATTCCCGATCTCTAGGTATGGGTGTGAAATTTGACAAGGAAAAAAGCGGATAAGAGAAAAATCAACTTATTTGAAATGTGGGAGGAGAGCTTTGCGCATACCATGGACTGCGAAAAAGACAAATAATTGGGTGTTGGAACAAATTAAACCAGAACTGTCACCAGAAGCTAAAATGAAGAGACTGAGGTTATCATATAAAAATATACTTCTCATGTGTCAAAGGCCAAGATAAAGAGGCGCGTCTTTAGTATACAGCTAAAGCTGTACAGTGAGGTTGGCAGATGCACCTCAGTGGGGAGGGAGTTCCACAACTTAGGGCTTCCCTCTTCCAGGTCAGCACCACCCAAATCTCTGAGGGTGGTGGAACTACCAAAGGGTATCCTCTGCTGATCCAAGAGGGCCTGTCAGTGGGTCTACTCTGAGGAGAGCTCAGTAGGCTACAAGCCTATATCACTGTCTATATTTACAGAACTGGAAAGGACATATTTGAGCCAGGCCATCACCCAGTAGCAAACATCAGGCTTTGGAAAGCCGGTTGGAAAAAAATGTTTTCTGGGCATTCTGAAAGTCCCTGAGTATAGAGATTCAGTGCAGGTCCAACAGCAGGGAGTTCCACAGCTATGGGGCCACCATGGAGAAGGACATCTCCCTCATAGCCTTACTGACCTAGGGAACGGGCACAGCAGGAAAACCTCCAAAGCAGGTTTTAATGTTCAGGCAAGATGGTATGACTGCAGGCTGGCCCAAAGCTTCATGTCCCTATGGAGGTGCCTTATATCTAGTCAAACCATTCATCTATCTAGCTCAGTATTGTCTACACTGACTGGCAGTGGCTGTCAATAGTTTCAGCCAGGCAACAATTCCCATCCCTACCTGGAGATGTGAGGAATGGAACCTAGGACCTATTGCAAACAAAGCAGATGCTCCACCGCTGAGCTATGGTCCTTCCCCTGCAATTAAAATAAGACTCCAGTCCTCATGGCTCTGAATAAAGGGCGAAATTCAGTAAGAATATGGGGAACTGCCTTGTACTGAATCAAACCATCTAACTCAGTATTGCCTACACTGACTGGCAGTGGCTCTCCAGGGTTTCAGAAAGGGGTCTTTCCCCAGACCTACCTGGGGATGGCAGAGGTTGAACCTGGGACCATCATGCAAAGCAGATTCACAACCACTGTATGACAATCCTTCTTTGCAAAAGACTGGTGTAGTTTTTCAAAAGGCACGTTTTGTTGTTCTTTATAAAGATTCCTTTCTTAGCCCACTGCATCTGGCAAGCTGCAGTTGGCCTACCTTTCCCCAGTTTTGGGATGCGAATATGGATTCTGAAACCCTCTGACGGGATTCACTGTGCACAATATATATTCCCCCCCCCCCGCTCATTGCATTGCCTGCCCTGCGTCGGCAGACCAAATTATACAGGCTCAGGAGTCTCATAGGAGAAAAAAGAGGGGGGAGACCCCAAGATGCTGAAAAAAGGAATTCTTGAAATGAAAATCCAAATAAGCTTTCTTTTTAATAAAACTTATTTGGATTTTCATTTCAAGAATTCCTTTTTTCAGCATCTTGGGGTCTCCCCCCTCTTTTTTCTCCTGTTTTATCTTGGATGCTTACCACCCTCATTGCTTGCTTTCAGGAGTCTCATACACACACACACACACACACACTGTCATTGTTTGATGCCTATATGGTGTTGGTAGTGTACTTTTTAACAAATGGACAATAGGTATGGTCTTATCTACTTGTGAAATCTCTCACAGTGAGAATAACTACTTGAATCTCCCCACCTCCCTTGCTAATGCCTCTTCTCTAGCTGCCAATTCCTTTGTCTTCCAGCGACCAGTCCTGCACTGATTTAAAAGCAGAGGGGGAAGAATGTTCTTTTTGCTCAGATACCTAATAGGAAAAAAAAAAGCGCTGTTAGTCTTATGTGCTGTCAGCAATTGGAAAACAATCCTAAAAGGCTTCCATGTTTCCTCCTTTCCTGTTGCATCCTCTTCATCCAGATTTCTAAGATCCTTGGGACAGGGGGGATTTGTCTTCATTTTATTTAATTTTATTAATTATTTGTTTCATATCCCACACTTTCTCCCGGGGTGGCAAAAGACAAGTGATAGAATGATAAAAGCATCTTAAAAACAACAGGGAAAGTTCTCTACATAAAAGGTTTGTTGGAAGAGGAAGGTCTTTAATAAGGTGTCGGAAAGACAACAGAGACGGCGCCTGTCTAATTTTTAAGGGGAGGGAGTTCTAAAGGGTAAACACCTGAACACTAAAGGCACGACTCCTATATTGGGTGGAATGGACCTCTTGATAAGATGGTATCTTCAGGAGGCCCTCACCTGCAGGGCTTGGTGACTGATGGTTTATGTTTATTGGTTAGTCCAAAGACCATTGCAGAACAGAACTAAATGCAAAACATTAAGACATTAAATGACTTTTGTACAATGCCAATAATCAGAATTAAAATTAATAAGATTAATAAATAAAATATATAATTTGTCTTAAAATAAATAGAGCTTTCCTTGTCAAGAGAGAGCCAGTGTGGTGTAGTGGTTAAGGTGTTGGAGTACAATCTGAGACACCAGGATTCGAATCCCCACACAACCGTGAAGCTCACTGGGTGACCTTGGGCCAGTCACTGCCTCTCAGCCTCAGAGGAAGGCAATGGTAAACCCCCTCTGAATACTGCATACCATGAAAACCCTATTCATAGGTTCGCCATAACTCAGAATCGACTTGAAGTCAGTCCATTTCCATTTTTACTTGTAAAAGAGTTAAAGGAAATAATTTTTTAAAGATTAAATATAATATCAGAGAGCATGTTATGCACTCGTATCTCCAAATCTCTATGACAATTTACAGAGATGGAATCCAGGTACTTTTCTCGGCATCTAGCAGTCTTCACTGCAAATGGAGCGACCCTCCAGATTACATATTGATTTGTTGTCTGTAACAAAAAGCCGATTGATTGGATATATAAGGGGTGAGACGATCTTTTGGGTTACGTGAGTCTTGGATGGGCCATGTAGATTGATGGGCTTAATATATACAATGACAACTGCAATATAAGTAAGAGAAGGAGGCGGGGAACAGGTCCATGGCCCAATGTTGGACTGTCTGCTTTGCATGCAGAAAATCCCAGGTTCAGTCTTAGCATTTCCAGAGTGGGTGCCTATAGACTGTCACTATTTTGTAGGAGGGATTCAAGCACATACCAGGAAATGTAAGCTTGTACAACTGAAGTTAATGAAAGTGCTCTGTTGCTCTAGCACATTGAATCCACTTACACACACACAAACACACACACACACACACAGAGAAAGTTTGGAAATGCATTGAAACACATGGGATGAACAAAGAATTAATGGAAAAGTATGTAAGCTAGAAAATCAGGATGAATGCCAGATGAATGCTCATTGTCATAGGTCATATCCCCACCATACATTTGAAGAACTCTTATGCTACTTTAAGAGCTATGACTTCTCCCAAAGAATCCTGGGAACTGTTGTTTATTAAGGGTCTCCTGGACCAGGTTCGAATCCCCACATGACCATGAAGCTCACTGGGTGACCTTGGGCTACTCACTGCCTCTCAGCCTCAGAGGGAGGCAATGGTAAACCACCTCTGAATACTGCTTACCATGAAAACCCTATTCATAGGGTCGCTATAAGTCGGAATTGACTTGAACGCAGTCCATTTCATTATTCAACAACTTTCAGCACCTTTAACAAAGTACAGTTCCTAGAATTCTTTGGGGGAATCCATGACTATTTAAAGAGGTGTAAATGTGCTATAACCACCATATTAGCTTTGTGCAAGCAAATCAGGATCAGAGCTTGGAAAAGTTACTTTTTTTAACTACAACTCCCATCAGCACAATCCAGTGGCCATGCTGGCTGGGGCTGATGGGAGTTGTAGTTCAAAAAAAGTAACTTTTCCTAGCTCTGATCAGGATGAATGCTCAACAAACAGGTCATTGGGAAATTTTAAAATCATGTGGTTGATGATGGGGATGACCTCTCTCTGCCTGACACGCTGTAGAGTGGCTGCCAACATTTTGGACTACAACCCCCATCACCCCTGACCATTGACCCTGATGGTTGGGGCTGATGGGAGTTTGAGTCCAACTACATCTGGAGGGTACTAGGTAGGAGAAGGCCAAAGTAGTCAGTATTGGGCTTAATAGTCCAGTGGATCAGTGGACCCCCAACTTTCTTCCCCCATTTGAAAATTGCTAAGGGTCTTGATGGACCACTTAAGGGTTTTTCTGCACCATGCTAGGTCCTATATCCTTTTTAACTGTAATTTAATTGCGTCTTTTCTTTCTTATATATTGCATTTTACTGTATCACAGTTTGAATACCATAGAATGCACATATAATTATAATAAAATATAATATAAAAAGCAATAAAAATGTAATTTAAAATAAATATGAATATTGAATGGGCTGTGCCTGCTGTTCTTCACAGACACACTGCAAACCATCTGAATAAACCACTTTGTGGACCACTGGTAGTCCGTGGACCACAGTTTGGGAACTCCTGCGATGGATTTCTTTATTCGTTCATTCATTTACGTATTTATAATCCATGCTTTCATAAGAATATATCAAGGTGGGGAGATCTATCTATCTATCTATCTATCTATCTATCTATCTATCTATCTATCTATCTATCTATCTATCTATCTATCTATCTATCTATCTATCTATCTATCTATCTATCTATCTATCTATCTATCTATCTATCTATCTATCTCAGCGTCTTTTGTAGTCCAAAAGACTGTTATTCAGAGGTGTTTGGCTGGTCATCTACACTTTTCTGACAGAGGAAGACTAGGAATCGACTTGCTCACTTCTGAAAGGCAAATTGGTAACTGGAGGGCAAGACCTATGGATGTGTCAATAGAATTCATTGCTTCCCTCCATCACGTCTCCTCTTGGTCCGAGTGATGTTGTGGCCAATTAAAGATGATCTTTGTCTCCCTCAAAGAAATTGCGTTGCCTAACCTTTTAGCTTGAAATAGCAAATCAATACCGGACTTTTAAATGCACAAAGCCAGTGGAAAGTTGCCAGGGAAGAGCACATGCAGGGTGGCATTTCAGAGAATTCACACTGTTAGCGCCTTCCAGTGTTGCATGAATGAATTGTGAACTCAGCCTCCAAAAGTCACTCTTTGTGCAGCCAAAATGGCAGCATTCTCACATGGGTGTGTGTGAATCAGCAGGCTTGGGAGAACTCTGAGGTTTCTACAAGTACAAGAAATCCTTATAGAAAAAAAGATATTTGAATGCCAGGGTGGGGAACCTTAGGCCTAGGAGCCAAATGTGGCCCTCCAAGCCTCTCTATCTGGCCCTTAGGAGATTCTGCATACCCCCACCCCTCGCCAGCCACAACTTCTCTTCCCAGGCCACACAACCCACCAGTCGTGCTTCTCACCCTGCTTGAGCATTTTTGCCTGGTTGGAATGTCTTCTTGAACCGTGATAAGGCATCTGGTTTGCCTGGATAGAGAGGGGTGTGTGAGTATGTGCAGAAACTAGTCTACTGAAAAAAAAATTGAGTAACATTTGCATTCATTGGTCCTCTCACGTTTGCTTCTGGCCCTGCCCACCAATGGCATGTGGCCCCTGGAAGATTGCCCAGAAGGAAATGTGGCCCTTGAAATGAAAAAGATTCCCCATCCTTGCCGTAAGGGTCTGATGAGGGCTGAGCTGCATGATGAGTGCTCAGTAGCCACAGAATGATGGCCAAATGTTTCGGAAGGAACAGGAAAACTAGGGGAGGAGCAATGGAAAAGGGCATGACTGGCTGTCTGGAACCCTGAACAGAATGGAACTGGCAAGATGGTCTCTTTCTTGTGAATGCACAGGATTGAGGGTTCTTACATTCTAGCCTTAGTCCATTCAGAGTCCTTATATGTCAGATCACTGGATCGTCACCTTGTAGTGGTGAGTGGGCTTGAGTGTTCCAATGAACCCTGTGAGTGATGCCGTCAGGAGTCATGTACTCCCAGTAGGGTCACCCATGGCGGTAAGGTCAAGGGAGAGGAACCAGACAAAGAATGATCCAAAAATGTCCTCAATAGCAGAACAGATGGAGGATAACAATGTGTACGTTACAACGTCTGTGAAGGCAGATGAAGGCTGCAGCATATAAAGACTTCCAATCTTCATGGTATCCATGCCATTGGATCAAAGCCTTTTTCTGTCAAGATTGTGAGCTGATCTCCTCACATACAACAAATTCATGCACAGGCATCTTCCAAAACAAAAACAAATATCCCGTGAAACCCTCACTGTGGGAAGTTGCGTGGATCTAGAGTTGTGTGGAGTTGTGTAGAGTTGTGTGGATCAATTACCTAGAGAGGTAGTGGGCTCTCTGACTCTGAAGGCATTCAAGAGGCAGCTGGACAGCCATCTGTCGGGTATGCTTTGATTTGGATTCCTGCATTGTGCAGGGGGTTGGACTTGATGCCCCCTTCCAAGTCTACTATTCTAGGATTCTAGGACTGGCCTCCACAGTCACTTATGGACCCACTGTTAAAGACTTTATTTTGGAAGACAATCTTACTCGGTCATGAGTGATCGCCAATGAATGAATGTCAGATGTTGTGCTCACCTAAGCCTACAGAGTTTCTAGTTGTCTGGAAAGGCAGGCTATTGGTCAGAGCTTCCACCCAAGGCTTCTTGGGGATTGGGAGATAGCAGGAAAATAAATGGGAATTCAACAGTGGGGTATCTTTTTAACATTTATTTCTTAAACATCTGAACACTTAATGTTTCACATGAATGCATATAGTTGACTTTAGTCAATAGGTCAGAATCAAACAAGTTACATTGCAATATATCTTAAGGCTATCCTCCAGTTAAATTAATAACTGATTCTAAAGCTCAGGGATACCCTTGGATGGCAGAAACGATATTACACTAGTGTCATTGACAACTCTGTTGTTAAGGATGCTTTCAGCTTTTAATGGAAGCAGAACTAAAGCTCCCCTATTTCACACTTCATTGGTAGAATCTAGACTTCCAAATTGATACAATAGCTCTTCACGGGCTAATTTAATAACACCGTGCAATGTTTTTAGTAAAATATCCACATTGCGAAGGAACTTCCTTTTCCCCACCACCACCACCTTAATACCAGGGGGAGCTGCAAGAACACCCCAATTTAGCTGATAACAAGAGGCAGCAGAATCAGCTGTTAGAGGATTAGCCGAAAGGGGAGGGGAGAAGCCAGATTCCCATCTTGGAATTGTGTCAGGTACTCTTCAGAAATGATGACAGAACACAGTAGACATCATCAAAACATTAGGAAAGTGCTGATTGTTATTGCATTGTTATTGAAAGATGTTGCTGTTGCTTTTAAAACAACGTTATTTTGTTATTTAAATTTTTGTACACTGTATTGTTCTTTTCTGATGTGCATTTTGTATTTGTGTTTATTTTTCGTGAGCCACCTTGAGGGCCTTTTTGGCCAAAAGGCGGCATAGAAATAGACCATAACATAACATAACATAACATAACATAACATAACATAACATAACATAACATAACATAACATAACATAACATAACATAACATAACATAACATAACATAACAGTTCTTATCTAGAAAATAAATGAACATGATCTTACCCTCAGAATGTTGGCAGACCCCAACAGCAGTAGTACATTGGACCAGGCTTAAGAAGTGCTAGTAGCTTACTGTCTACACTTTCCTCCTTTTATAGGAGTGTTCAAGGCTATACCCTACATCACAACTCAGACTATAGTGCATCTGTTTAGTGACCTTGTAGGTATTTCAGAGAGGACTGTCCATTCCCATATCAGTTCCAGCTATTCTTATCTTTTGTTTACTACAACTTGGTAGTCTGCCTGGAACATTGGCTACTGCAGCATACATTTCCTGCATCTCCATATAAGGCAGTTCCTCCCAGACAGTTCTTCTCAGACTGTGTTTTAACACCAGACATCATACTAATGACACATGACACATAATAGCATTGATACATTGATACGTAATATATAATAGTATTTACCCTTACACTTGTGAGCTCTTGGGGGATAACAAGAAATAATGGAATATAATGGGGGCAGCCCATGACAAGAAGTACTTCACATACAGCAACGTTTTGTGGCAGACCCCACCTGTAACAAAACAATTAACACTGACATATAATGCCTTGGCTAATCAAGCAGCCTTTTTAGCTAGAGGCTGAGAGCAGATGTCCATTATTTGATTTATATCAGCTTTACAATTCTATGGAAACATCCTTCAAAATGTGCTGACCTTACAATAACTTCACCTCTCTCTCTCTCTCTCCTCTCTCCCTCTCCCTCTCCCTCTCCCTCCCCCCCCCTCTCTCTTGTCCAGACTTTGGCACACAAACTTAAGCAACTTTAAATTATAAACTTGTACAGAGTTCAAAACACAAATTTAACAAGCAATATCCCATGAGACAGGCAAGGCAGGAGTGGGGGGAAATGCAAAGCTCATTTTTGTTGGTTCATTGACTTGTTTGTGTGAGCTCAGAGCCTCTGTTGCTGAAATCTGTGTTCCGCATTCTGGGGGGAAATCAAATACACTTGCCTTTACTATGTACTTTCCTATTTGAGCTTACTTGCCATTACCGCTTGCAACGGAAAGAAGACGTGGATCAGTGTATATTCATGGGAAGGAAACACAAACACACCATGCTCTAAAGCAGCCTTTCCCAACCAGTGTGCCTCCAGATGTTGTTGGACCACAACTCCCATCTTTCCTCACCATTGGCTATGCTGGCTGAGGCTGATGGGAGGTGTGGTCAAACAACATCTGGAGGCACACTGGTTGGGAACAGCTGCTCTAAAGTCTCACTCCCATTATCCAGATATAATTGACTCTAAATTACATTTATTCATAAAACAGCAGCAGACTTCATTTGCATCCCAAGAAGGGTTGGAGGAAACTGGTCCTGTGCTTTTTTAAAAAAAACATCCTCCTGTCTCCATGCCAGAGATCAATTGCTTTCTCTCTCTCTTAAAAGGGAGGTATGTCATTTTGTTCTTGTCAAGAGTCACCTCTACCTTTAACACCTGTGTGTCAAGCAGAAATTACAAAGACTCTGACATTTTTGCAGTGGTGGCTAGGAACTGGTAGGGCGGAAGGCACGGAGACCATCAGGAGATGGAGCCTCAGCCAATCACAGGCAGAGCAAACTAATTCTAGCTTTGTCCCCACCCTCCTCCCTGCTGAGTTCTGCAAGGGCAACACTGAGACTTAGGAGGAGGAAGCCAACTGGCAGCTTTGGTCTGCCTGCTAAGGGCAGGCTGAGGTTGGTGGGGCAATGCCCCCATTTGCCTTAATGGACCAGACCCCACTGCATTTTTGTGTTGGAAACGGCTGCCTTCAACTGAATCTCTGGCTGAACAGGCACAGGAGCTCAGTGGGCTTAAAAGGTAGCAGATTTGGGCTGCCACAAATCTAGAACTAACTAGATTTTGGTGGCAGGTTCTGGGGTCCACCACTATTTGATTATTTTTTGGGGGGTGGATTTCAAACTCCAAAAGCAATCCCTCTATCCCAGCAGTTATGTGGCCTTCCTAGCACACCAACACAGGTCAATGGTAGTCAGTCTCAGAACGGAGCCTTAATCTGGACCGAGTAATGGAGTCTAATCCAGAGACAATCCAGATCTGCTGGATTTTTTTTAAATTTCAGAGCCAAAGACATTTGTCTTTCCCTACTAGCCACCCTGGACACTGGACACTAAGGAAGGGCTGTAGCTCAGTGGTAGAGCAGGAGATGTTCAGAAGGGGGGAGTGTTGTCAGTGTCTGCCAAGTCCCCTTAAACACCACAGGCATGCGAACAAATGATGTGGTCATCCTGAAAGGGAGGTGATGATACACGACACCAGTAGCTCAGTGGTAGAGGAACTTGCATGCAGCAGGCCCTAAGTTTAATTCCCAGCATCTCTAGGTAGGGCTGAGAGAGAACCCTCTCTGAAACCCTGGAGGGCCACTGCTCAGGCCCAGCACCAGCGGACAGCCAGGCTGGGCCCTGGCCAAGAGCCCTTGGCCCTGAGAGGATCCCAGGCTGCTGGAGCTTGGTGAGTATATCTCACACTCTGCGATCCGTGCTAGCATCGCAGTGCATGCACTCCATCACCCAATGCCGACACAGATCGTGGAGCAACAACCACCCTCCCAGGCATCCCCCTGCTGCTGGCATGGGCTAACCACGCAAATTCCTGCAGTGCTGTGGTGCCACAGCAGGGTGCTGTGCACGCATGCTTGCCATCACCCAAGACGGCAGCGGGGTTGTCAACACTCCACCCACCATCTTGGGTGATGGCAGGCATGTGCATGCAGTGCACTAATTTGTGACATGGCTGGGTTTCTTAAAGCCCCCAGCTGCCCACCACCCACTGCTGCTGCTGCAGCTGAGAGCCCCTGCAGTCAGGGGCCAGCCCTGCTACTGCCAGTCAGTGTAAACAATACTAAGCTAGATGGACCAGTGATCTCACTTGGTATAAGGCAGCGTCCTGTGTTCCCATGACACTGAGGATCATGGGCTGAATGATGCTACACATGCTTAGTCTTTGCCTGTGGGGCTGCTAGTGCAAGTCATAGGGATCTTCTCCAGAAGTTGTATGATCGTAGGAAGCTGCCTTATATTGATCAGGCATTAGGTCCATCTCATTCAGTGTTTCCTGTATTGACCGGCAGAGGCTCTCCAGAGTTTCAGGCCAGAGTCTCTCTTACCCCTACCCAGAGATGCCGGGGATCAAAACTGGGACCTTCTGCATGCAAAGCAGATGCTCTGTCACTGAACTACAGCTTGTCCCCCATGGGAAGTCCATCGTGGCAGAGACAGGGAAATTGAGATTTGATTCACTCACTGCACAGGCATAAAGCTTAAGAGGTGACCATGAGATGATCACTTTTATTTTTTTAGGAGGGAGGAAGACAACTAATAAGAAAAGGACTTAATAGAGACAAGTCAACCAAAGCAAATGATAGGCAGTAGATTCTGGACGGACAAAAGAAAGTCGTTCACATGACACATAATTAAAATAAGGGATTCTGTAGTGATGGCTACTGGCTTAGGCAGCTTTGCAGTGGAATTGGATATCTTCGTGGAGCAGAGCTCTACCGAGGGCTAAATAGAACTTCCATGTGAGGAGGCAGTATACTATCGAATGCAGAATCTGCAGATAAATGGGGAGGAGCACTGCCTTGCTTGTACTTGGTGGGTCATTACGGATGTATCTCGCTGAACTGCATGCTGGACTAGATGTACATTTAATCCAATCCATGTCATCTCTTCTCATGGATTGTATGCAATTCTTCAGCCTAGCCTCCCTTGCAGGGTTGTTGTTTCTTCCTGAGGATCATTGGGAGAAAGTCCCACTTCCACTGCTCTAGGAGCTCTTTTCGGCAGCAGGGTTACAAATGTCATGATGAAACTGCATTGTTATCTGCACTAGGCAAAACACTCAGGGCTGACTTTTAGAGCCATGCTCCTTTTAGCTGTTGAAAAGGGATTGCTTGCTAGGGAAGTCAGGAGAGGGAAGATCAGGGTTGCGCATTTTGTATCTTGCTGAGTCCAGCAACTCCAAAGCCTGCCAGGAAAGCACCAAATTGGATTAACACCTTTTTAAACATCTCTTTGCGGAACTCTGATTCAAGGCCCCTTGGATATCTCCCCTCCCTTTTGTTCTAATACATAGTGCTCTGGTGACATGATTTATTTGGTGGCCATGCAGAGAGGAAAATAACAGCCTTTCCAAGAAAATGGAGATTTGATTTCCCCTTTGGTCAGACCGCAGTTTTGTCAGCTTTCACTCTTAAAATTATTACTTCCCCCCCCCGAGCTGTTTTCACTGTAACTCCAAGGTTGTTCACTCTTCAGGGTTGTAATAAGACACTTAACTTCTGCTGCACATAAGTTCTCGACAGTTTAATACCTTCAGTCTGAACAGCTCCAAATCTGTGGGGCTCAATTACTGTGCAACGCTGCAGAACCAAACTGGTGAGAGACAGGCTCTAAAATGGGGGCAACTTGTCTGACCTCTCTCTAAAGGCAGTTTCTCCATTCCTCCCCAGCGCTAAGCTTCAAAGTCTTCTTCTCAAGCAATTCTCCTTGGCCCAAACCTGCTCCAAGAGGCCGACAACCAGTGCTCCTTTTCAAAGCTGAGTCTTGCATGATGTGCCACACTCTCTCCTTAACAGCATCTTTCTCCTGCTATAATCCAGACTGCAACCCTGTCCCAACTTACCTCAGAGTGATCCCCATTACACTCAGTGGGGCTTACTTTCAAGTAAGCCTGTTACAGGATGGAAGTGGAAAGGACGTTATTTTCATTTCTGTTAAGGCCTTTGGCAAGCAAGGTTGTTACCCTTCCCTTTGCAAGTATATAATGTGTAGATTTAATTGGGGTAATGAAAAAAATCATCATCCTTTGCATAAGGGACAGATGCAATGCCCTACTGTGACCATCAGCAAATATAAATAGATGCTCTCTTCCATCTTTCCTCTGTGACGGAATGTTTCAGTGGAGCTGATGTGATTCTTCTGAAGTGTTCATAAATTGTGCTTCCTTGTAAGCATCCCTTATATAATACCCAAGCAATGCCAATTTACCTGGAGTGGAAAATTTAAGCAGCTAGGGAAATATGAAATGAATGCATACCAAATGAATTCATTAGGACTGGTGCTATTAGGACAAATTCATTATGATTATCACTCTTGAAAGGGATGCCTAAAGATGGGACTCTATTATTATTATTATTATTATTATTATTATTATTATTATTATTATTATTATTATTATTATTATTATTATTATTAGTATTTCCATTTATATACCGCCCTTAGCAGAATAGCTCTCAGGGCGGTGAACAAACAAGAGAAAATAAATATATCGTAGTAAAAAATCACAAAAACATGTACAAACAAACAACAGAAAGCACAACAAAAACGAAATAGAACACAAATTAAGAAGGATACATGTTAAAAGTAGAAAGATTAAGAAAATTAAAAGATTAAAATGCCTGGGAGCATAAAAAGGTCTTTACCTGGCGCCGGAAAGATAGAAGTGTAGGCGCCAGGCATACCTCTTCGGGGAGGCTGTTCCACAACTCAGGGGCCACCACAGAAAAGGCCCTAGATCTAGTAACCACCCTCCGGGCTTCCCGATGAGCTGGTACCCGGAGGAGGGCCTTAGATTCTGAACGAAGTGAACGGGTAGGTTCATAGCGAGAGAGGCGCTAAACAGAGGAGATACAATACAGCATCATCTGAGTGCCCCCGCGATGCAACTTCGCCTCTGTGCCTATTTGGTGGATCCACCATACCCTTTTTAAGGATGTCATTGCTGTTTTGCCACACCCAAATTTGGATGGTAGGATCAACAAGCCATTCATCATAGCGGCTAGCCCACGATCCTTGTAGATTCATCAGAGATCATGCTTGGAAACTCTGTGCTTTCGAAAAATAAAAAATAGGATGGGGATTTGGTGGTATGACATAAGCCTATAGAGAAGGTTGAGATACCATTTGAAACAAGAATGAGGATACTGTGGCTCTCCAGATGTTGCTGGACTACACTTTCCATAATTCCTGACTGTTGGCTATGCCAGCTGAGGCTGATGGGAGCTGGAGTATTTTTCCCCCTAAACTGTTTAAAAAAAAAAAATACCCAGGCTATCACTCTTTCAGGCTACCTTCTGGCTGGAAATGGTTGTAGTGTTCATAATGGAACTTTCTAACAGAAGGGTTTCCGCACCAGGCTATCACTTCTATATTGTCCTAATAAGTCCAGATAACATCTGAAGGGCTACAAGTTCCTCATCCCTTCATTAAAGTGACACGTTTTAAAGCAGGGGGTGAGAAACCTCAAGCCTGGGGTCCAAAGGCCTCCAGGCCTTTCTATCTTGTCATAGAACCATACAGCAACTCTGCCAGGAATTCTCCACAGGGCTTATGTCAGTGTTCAGGGTTGTGGGGGGTTGGGTAGCTGACACGTGGTTGTTCGCCTGCATGAATGCAGAATCCTTCTTTCATTCTTGCCCTCCAGCACCTGATATTCATCAAATCATAGAATAGGAGAGCTGGAAGGGGCCTATAAGGTCATTCCGTCCAACCCCCTGCTTAATCCAGGAATCCAAGTTAAAACATACGCAACAGGTGGCTGTCCAACTGCCTCTTGAAGGCCTCCAGTGTTGGAGAGCCCACCACCTCCCTCGGTCATTGGTTCCACTGCCATACCACTCCAACAGTTAGGAAATTTTTCCTGATGTTCAACCCAAATCTGGCTTCCTACAACTTGAGCCCATTATTCCATCTTCTGCACTCTGGGATGATTGAGAAGAGACCCTGGCCCTCCTCAGAGCTTGGAAAACTTACCTTTTTGAACTATAACTCCCATCAGCCCCAGCCAGCATGGCCACTGGATTGGGCTGATGGGGGTTGTAGTTCAAAAAAGTAACTTTTCCAAGCTCGGGCCCTCCTCTGTGTGGCAACCTTTGAGGTACTTGAAGAGTGCTGTCACATATCCCCTTAAGGCTATCATATCTCCCCTCAGTCTTCTCTTCTCAAGGCTAAACATGGCCAGTTCTTTCAGGGCTTTCTCCTCATAGGGCTTTGTTTCCAGTCCCCTGATCATCCTTGTTGCCCTCTGCTGAAACTGCTCCAGTTTGTCTGCATCCTTCTTGAAGTGCTCAGGACTCTGCCCAGACCACACCTCTCACTGTCCCTCTCCAGCCCCTCCCCCAAGTGCTTTTGCCTGGTGGCATGTCCTCAAACGGTGATAATACCTATTGCTGCTTGTCCGGATGAAGGATGAAGATGGGGAGGGGGCATGGCTAGAATGCAACCCCTACATTGCAAAAACAACCCTTGGCCCCACCCACCACTGGCATGTGGTCCCTGGAAGGCTGGATCTCAGGCTGACAAAATCTTGCCCCCTCTGGTTTAAAACATAACTCCTTGAAACAGTGGTGGGGGAACTTATGGCCCTCCAGATGTTGCTGGACTCCATCTCCCATCATTCTTGCCCATTGGCCCTGCTGGCTGGGGTTGATGGGAGTTGGAGCCCTACAACATCTGAAGGGCACCAGGCTCCCTGTCCCTGGATCTGGGGGAGCAGTCAGACACAGGCAGGGTGGAGCACAACGTCTCACAAGGTCCCATGCTTAATCCCTGGTCCTTCCAGGTAGGGCTGAGAAAGACACCTGCTTGGAACCCTGGAGGGCTGCTGCCAATCACAGGAACCATAGGAAGCTGCCTTATGCTTCTGTAACTGTGTATCCATTGTGCTTATATGCCAGCTTGCCTGAGAAATGTTATAGGCAGCTCTCAGTGACCTCTCCAAGGTCCTGAAACCTCTATATCTGGCAAGCCATGTTCTTGGCTGATATTGTGGAACTTCTGGCCTTCCATTTATTGTTGGACTACAACTCCCATCATCCTGGACCACTGGCCATACTGGTCGGGGCTGATGGCAGTTGGAGTCCTACACAATCTGGAGGGCCACAGTTTCCCCACCCCTGTCACATTTCCTTCCCTTCCTCAGGGTGTCCTGTGCCTTCCTCTGTGTTTGAGCTCTGGAACCTGGATCACAGGTTAGGCTTTGATGGTTCCTGTTCTGTTGATCAGCTTCAGATTGCTAGCTGTGCCACCTGCCTCCCATAGGCTCTGCTTCCTTGGGGCATGGCAATGATTTGTTGGCCTTCTTCTGTCAGTTCTCATGTCAGTGTTCAGGGTTGTGGGGGTGGGGTAGCTGACAAGTGGTAGTTCATCTGCATGAATGCAGAATCCTTCTTCTGTTATTCTCCTAGCTCGACCAACATCAGCAGCACAGCATTTCTTGTAAGTTGACAGCAGAGGAAGTAGACTTCCTAGAGAAGTTTCCATAAAACATCTCCAAGATCTTGAGCAAATTATTCAGCGGTGTGCCAAATGCACACCACTGTGTAGTGCTATAATATGTATGAATTATATGGTTGTCAGCATTATGCAGAAGTGCCATAAATTTTTGGTCTCATGCAGCTAACTGGGCATAGTCTTCTTTTAATAAAAGTGGAAATGGACTATCCATGGTAGATTTACGGACCAAATGTCAAGTCCCTGGTGCGCTTCAACAAAGAATGGTGTTGCAATAGTAGGCCAAAAACTAATTCAGCCAGAGATCTGACAGCACTACTCATGGCAATCTCATGTGGTTCTGTGGCTGGAATGCAGTGGCAGCAAGCCATTGCACTGTGAAGGTCACATGGCTGCGCCCAAAGACATAGGCTGACTAGTTGATGGCTGAAATCTTTAAGCAATTTAATTGGCAGATCAATCAACTAAACTAAACCAAACAATCAATTAAACTTTAGTTGATTAATTGGGGAGAACATATTGTAACAAGGTAGGCACAGAATTTAAAATCATAATTGTTTATCTTCAGGCTAGTTTAGCTATAACAGGGGAAATTGTCCTCACAGTGAGTGGTGGCTAATTTTGGCTGGTTGTTTTTTTTTTTTTTTAAATCTTGCAATGTGCAATAGCTCAAAAAGACAACTCCTCATCTGTGATTTTGCTAATGTACAACTGTATTTAAATGTGATTTGATGACTTTCTTTCAAGACAGGCAAATATACCCCTTAAAGCCTTAAGTGAAATATTAAGTGCCTCTCCCACTCATTAGTGAGGGTGCATTTGCACACACCCCTTTTCGGGAAAATGCTCCACTTAGGGTGGAGACACACTTACTGCTGTGCCGATTCCAATGCATCTCCACCTCTGTTTTTTGAAAACAGAGGCACACAATGCTAGTCAAACTCCGCCTCTTTTTACTCTAAAGCCTAGTCAGATCAGCCCCAGTGTTTCTTTTCAAAATGCCCTCAAGGCGGCTTACAAGAAAAATAAACACAGGTATAAAAATACAATAAAAGCAATACAATTTACAAAAATTAATTTAAATAACAAATAACTTTATCATTATTGGCACTGCCAAGAAAGAGGAGGTGGTGTTAGTGGGGATGGCAGTTTCCGAGAGGCAGAAGGGCGACAGGCATTTGTTACAGCGAAGCTGTTTGCTGTTTCAATGTTGTCTTCCTCTCCATCTCCTGGGGCTCGCTCAGCTGCTGTCCCTCGGGCTTCTGCTGCTGCTGCTGGTGATGGTTTATGTCAGAGGTGGCTGTAGGAGCTCGGGCTCGGGGACCTGGGCCTTGCCTGGCCTCCTTTGCATCCTATTTGATGTGTTTTGGTCAGCTGAAATATGTCCTTGAAGTCTGACCGTGCCAAATAGGAAGGTGTCGATCAGGCTGCTATTTAAGCCTGCTCTTCCCCTTCATGTCTTTCTTCAGCTTTGCAGTGTTCACACTATCTCCCTCTAGAGTGTGGGTTTTTACTAGTCTCACTTACCAGTGGCTGAGTATGAATTTTGGGGTGAGCCTCTGATTGGCCCTTGGGACTCCTCTTTTTTGCCCACTCCACACTGCAGGGTTCTTTGATTTGCTCGTGATGTTTGTACTTGTTTAGTCTATTTGGCATTCAGTGCAGGCAGGTAAGGGAACTGAAGAACTAAATTGAGAGGCACCTTGAGGCATCATTGGGTTAAGGGCACTCTTGAGTCCCCTTCCAAGCCTTTGGCTTGCAGGGTCCTTGGAACCTTGTATGTGCACCTTGGTGAAAGATGAACAGCGGGGCCTGGGTGTGCATGTTGGGCTCACTTAGCAGGGCTGGAGAATTCCCCCCTAATCCTTGGATGGGGAGCCATGGGTTGTGACTGTTGACATGCCCAGGGGAATGGAGGGATGTTTCTTTTATATACGTTAATTGAAACACACCTGCCCCAAATTGACATACTGTGGTTATTGTTTGGCAGATCTTATGTTATTAGATTTGAATAAATATGACCTTTCCACCGTTATTCTGTCTCACAAGCCTTCTTCCAAGGTGTGTTGGCAATGGTGATATTGCTGCATTTGAGGTTTTGGATATCTGGCTCACAAGAACACCGAAAGTGCTTTTTTAATTGCCTTGATCAATGTTTCTAGGCCTTGATAATATGATGATCCCCAAGAGACAAAGATTATGATGGATCTTTTCAATTCTGCAGCTTTGCTTCTCTATATACTCTGAGTGCCTGACCTGCTGCATCAGCACATGCCTCTGAGCTCAGCAAACAACATCAAAGTCTTGACAAAACAGTGCATCTCTCTCTCTCTCTCCCTCCCTCTCTCTCTCTCTCTCTCTCTCTCTCTCACACACACACACACGAAGCCTCCTAACAATAAAAATGGCTTCTTTTCCTTCAAAACTTGAAAGATCTTATTCCTTTAACATTCCCCAGCCCCATTGCAGGCCTTTGCAAGGATGGGCTGCCCTGTTCTTGTTAATGGAGGGAGAGGTACCAGGCACACACATGAACACACTCATGGAGGATCAGTTTCAACGTGGATCAACCAGTCTGGAAAAGTGAATTGTGAGATGCTTCTGTGTAATATTATCAATCAACTGAGATGAACGACTTTCCCATGGCTCATGTCAGACTGGCCTTGAAAATAAGCCAAATTTTTTTTAAGGCAGAAAATCAGAAATAGCTCCGCTTATTTTCTGAAGCCAATCGGACTTCAGAAGGCAACTCCTCCCTCGTATCCTACACACCCTGAACCTCCCGCCGAAACCTTCCTCTGACTGGGACAGCAGCAGTACTGCTCTGCGATAGCAGAGGTGGAGGATCTCAGGCTCTAGAGCCAAATGCGGCCCTCCAGGCCTCTCTATCTGGCCCTCAAAGCACCCCCAGGCCCGCTCATGGCACCGCTCACAGACCCTGCTTCATAGCCTGAGTGTTTTTGCCTGGCTAGAAAGTGTTCTTGGATTCTGATTGTGCCTCTTGCTTGTCTGGATTGAGAACAGAGAGGAGTGTGTTGGGTTTGTCCAAAACGAACCTACTGGGCAAAAGTCACATTTACAGTTTTGTTCTGCCCACTATTTCCTATGGTCCCGCCCACCACTAGCATGTGGCCCTCAGAAGGTTGTCCAGAAGGGAATGTGGCCCTCAGTCTGAAAAGGTGTTTTTTTTCTGCTGCAGGAAGAAAGAAGGAATGAGGGCTGAACTTTTAATCAGCCAGAAAGGAAGGCACTGGTGACTTATCCCTAGACGGTAGCTCTTGAGGAATTCAGATTTTAATCTAAGCTGGAGAAGATGTCAGGGGCTGTCCTGTTTGGACCAGACTCCAAGCTCACAGGAGGACTGGAACAGTGACACCTTCCCCCCATCTTGGGGCAAGGGCCATAGCTCAGTGGTAGAGTGTTTGCCTTGCATGCAGAAGGTCCCAGGTTCAATCCCCGGGATCTCCAGGTAGGGCTGGGAGAAACTCCTGTCTGAAACCCTGGAGAGCTACTGCCGGTCAGTGCAGACAATACTGAGCTAGAATGACCAGTGGTCTGATTTGGTATATGGCAGCTTCTGATGATATGTCCCTACTGACAGGGCAGCATAACAGCAGGTCAGGCAGGGTTAGGAAGGTGCAGAGCTTTTGGATGAATCCCAAATCCTGAGCCTAAGCAGGCTGTTTTGTATGGATTCTGGTTTTGTCTCTGGCAAAGTGGGATCTGTATAATTTTTATTTATTTTGTGTATTTTATTTATTTGTAAAAATCTTTACACACTGCTATTCACCAAAAAAAATATCAAGGCAGTTTACAACATATATGAAATGGAAATGGACTGCCTTCAAGTCGATCCCAACTTATGGCGACCCTATGAATAGGGTTTTCATGGTAAGCAGTATTCAGAGGGGGTTTACCATTGCCAACATATATACCTTCACAATAAAAACATATACAAATTTAACATCAGAAGTCATTAACTAACTGTTGCAGAAAGATATTTTCTCAATTGCCTGCATAAGCCTGATGACCTAGAAACGTTTTCAGCAGGCATTTAAAAGTCAGAACAGAAGGTGCCCACTGAACCTCTTTTGGCAGAGCATTCCAAAAGACTGGGCCAATAATACTAAAGACTCAATTTCTTGTTGTAAATGACAGCCAACAATGCTCCTGCCGATGATCTTAGTGTTGAATCTGCGATATAAGGGTTCAGGTGATTCCTAAGGTACTCTGGTGCAATGTACCCCAAGTAAAAATAGGGAACACCTCAAAGCACTTTGTGATGCTTCAATGGCTCAGACTTTTTTTTAAAAAAAAAAACTTTATAGTCAAGTGTCTGCTAAAAGTGAAAATAATGTTTCTAATCTTACCATATAAGGAAAATGCAAATAGGGAGGAGGGATAATGTAGAACAAATGCAAATCAATGGATGGGTAAAACAACCGTTAGGCAGTGAGTTCAACCATGCTGGGTTGGCTGTTTCAAGAACTTCCCCAGGGAGCAGCCAGCTGGCTGTCAGGTACTTGGAAAGTGCTGTGCATGGGACTTTGACAGATAAGATGTTCCACTCACCTGTTAAAGCTGGCTTGTGAGAGTGGGACAGATAGTGATCTGGCCATCCTGGCCAAAAAAGCTTCCCCACCTGTGATCTAAGTCACCATACAATTTAAGATATTTTAAGCACAAGAGGTGCAACACAGGTCTCTTAGGAAGCCAAAGCACATTTTGAATCCATCACAGCAGGATAGTAAAAACTGCGCCTGTGTGTCACAGCACACACAGTGTGTGTGCGTGTGTGAAAGAAACACTACATGTAGAAAGGCATGCAGAAATGTCACCGGCGTTTCCCTCTGGAAGATTTAAAGGTCGAATCAGGGCTGGCTGGAGGATTTTGTACAGCAAACCATCATATTTGCTCCGTACCTTTTGCAGTCACTCCCCGCACTCTTCATGTTGACCATGACCCATTTTCTAAGTTAATGCTCAGATGAAACTGAGATGGAGATAGAAAGGTCACTCCTTGGTATTTCAGATTTCCACTCCTTGTTCGGTTCTTTCCTTTCAGCGAGGAGGGAAGTGTTCCCGGAAGGAGAAATTCTCTTCCTGACACATGGGCCGGGTCCTCCTAGGTGCAGCTCAGCCTCTAATGACTGAAGCTGCTTTGGAGGTTCATTCTCAGCCAAGAGGACAATTGCATTGCTGACCTCAAAGACAACATATTCAACAACAAAAGGTCACAGCATGGAACTGCTGGACTAGGATCCAGTGGGAGATTTTATTCTTTTCTGCTCAAAGCCTGATTTTCTTTCCCTCTGTGGGAATTACATTAGCAATCTGTGCTGTTCTGAATGCTGTGGTCTTGTATTCATTTGAGTTCTGCAAGATGAAGGCTGATGCCACAAAAGGCTAGTCAGTGTTTAAGATGCCACAAGACTCCCTGTAGAAAATCCAGCTCTTTTTTTTCCTGGAAGCACATATGCCGAGATGTACTGTTGCATAAGACACAGTCATAAAGAAAAGAGCCTGGGTTAAAAATCCTGTGTCCCATTAGTGGCAAGTACTCTTAGGGTCTTTGCCCTCATTAAAAATGAATGCTAAGGCTGCTAAATGATGAATACACGCTTCAGATTGGCCATTTTTCCCCCTTCCCCTCTCAGCAGTTTATTGGATGCTTTGGAATTTGTAACCTTGTCACATCAGCAGTCTTAGAAAATGTGCAATATTCCAAGATGGGACCTTGGAGCACTGCCTATAAGCCCTGCATTGTAGTGATTGACAGCTCCTTGGTGTTCAAAAAAAGGTGATGCTTTTATGTGTTAACCTTCCCCAACCTGCTGCCCTTCAGTGGTTGTTGGGCTCCAGCTCCCATCAGTCCCAGCTGGCATGGCTAATGCAATGTCAGTTCCAGGTTTTGAAGGAGTCCTTGGAAAAGACACCTTCCATGGAACTCTTCCCTGAGTCTACCTCCTCACTGCACCAGGTCCTCACTATATGGGCCCATTAACTCATATCAATGTTCTCCTTTCTGCATTGTACGGCCTTATCAGATGCCCAAATACCCACCCTTGTGCCAGCTGGGGCCAAGGGTCAGTGATGATGGGAACTGAGGTCCAGAAACATCTGAAGGACATCAGCCTTCCCCAACCTCGGGTAGGTAATCCTTCAACATATTACAGATGGTGTTGGCTGCAAGCGGATTTTGCAAGCTCCAAACCAAGAAGAGAGGGTTTGAGCAGGTAATTGCTAAGGTCTGATCTGGCATTTCAAAGTGGCCCTAATTCAACCCAGGATGACCTGGGACCAACCTGAGTCAAATCTAGGCCCTGAACTGATTTGGGGGCCTCACACAGTCATGCGGTTGCAGGGGAGAGAGTCAGGAGACTGGTCTCACTTTCTCCTCTCTCCTCCTGACCATGCGTTTCATCAGGGTTTTAAACCCTTATTAGATGTGTGATCAGGAGGGGCAGGGAAGGAGATGCACGGAGGCTGCCTGCCTGTCTCCGCCTTCCCTCCTTGCTGGCAGACCACCACCCATTCTGACATGCCTAGCTTGCTCTGGGTGGACTCGATCTGACTCATGGTGAACCAGGGCTACCTCAGCCCAATCTGGCCGAATCTCAGTTCGACCTGAATCAGTCTGGTTCTGTTTGGGATAGGGATGGAAAGAACAGTCACTTTCAGTTTAGGGATGGAAAGAATTTTAGTTCTCTCTGTTTCTTCCCCTCCCCCCCAAACTTAAATTCAGTCCTCCACGTTTCTGTAGCAATTTGTGATTTTTTTTAAAAAAAAAATCTCTAGCATTTTAGTGTGACTTTCTCTGAATAAACACATTTTTGTAGGCAGTCAAAACTGTGCACATTTTTGCAAGCAATTTCTCATCATATGATGTTATTTTCACTCACATTTTATGCACACTATCCCCTAACGAATGCATGTTAGTAAATATGGTTTGGTTGTCAAACTGTGCGTGAATGAGGCCACATTCACACCATACACTGATCCCACTATTATTCCACTTTCAACAGTTACGGCTTTCCCATGAAGAATCCTGGGAAGTGTAGTTTGTGAAGGATGCTGAGAGTCATTAGGAGACCCCCTACAGTCCCCTCACAGAGCTACAATTCCCCAGAGTGGCTTAACAATCGTTGCCTCTTCCCAGAGGACTCTGGAAAATGTAGCTCTGTGAGGGGAACAGGGTCTCCTGACAACTCTCAGCGCTCCTCACAAGCTATACTTCCCAGGATTCTTTGGGAGGAAGCCATGACTCTTCAAAGTGGAATAATTGTTTGATAAATGTATGTGCCCTATGGGTGCATTGGGAAGGATGGCTGTGTTCCAGTTCTCATATTGTTTTGGAAAGTGTGGATTTGATAGATTTTGCTTGAAATGCAAACTGAATTGAACTTCTCACCCATCCCCAGTTTGGGATCTGGGATTTGTCCAGATCTGATGCACAGGAACCATCCACAGGCTCCAGAATATATGAAGTTGTCTTATGCCAAGGGAAGCCATGTGTCTGTCTAGTCTCCAATAGCCTGCAGTGACTGGCAGATTATTTATGGGGTTTCAGAACAGTTTTTTGAAGTACTCTTAAGAGAGAGCCTTTTTTTAAAAAAAAATGGAGATTGCAGGGACAGCAAGAAGGGGCCTCCTCTGAAATGGTGCCTCAAAGATGGCATGCCCTCCCACTTGGTGTAAGACTGACTTAGGGATGGAACGATCTGTCAGTTTTCGTTCTGCCTGTTTCTCGTTTTTCCAATGTTAAGTTCAGTTCTCTACATTTTCAAAGCGATCTGCGAATTTCTTTTTAAAAAGTCCCCAGGAAAATTCTCCACCATTTTAGTGTAAATTTCTCCAAATAAACACATTTTTGTAGGCAGTTTTGACAAAGGTGCACCTTTTTGCAAGCCATTTCTCATCCTTTCATGCCTTTTTGCATGTTATTTTCATTCATATTCATTTTCATGCACACTTTCCCCATATATATTAATTTTTGTGAATGTTGTTTAGCTGGCGAACTGCATCCCGAAATTCTAATAAATGCAAACTTTGAAGGATGGCTGTGTTTCGGTTCACATATTGTTTTGGAAAGTGTGAATTAGGTAGATCTGCCTCGAAATGTGAACTGAATCAAATTTCTCCGCTGTCCCTAGCTACAGGAATTGAACCTGGTGCCTCCAGCATGCAAAGTAGATGCTCTCTACGGCCCTCACTGACCATGCAAGATGAGACCAGCAGTTTAACTCATCTGTTTGAAATTCTCTGTTTGGTATACTTTGGTTTGCAGTTGTCATCACTGGTCTGTAAGCAGCCACAGAGCAAGTAGATGCTGTTGTTGCCCAGGAAAAGTCATTTATTTTTGTAAATGTTGTTTAGTTGGCAAACTGCATCCCAAAATTCTAATAAATGTGAAGTTCGAAGGATGGCTGTGTTTTGGTTCTCATATTGTTTCAGAAATTGCAAATTTGATAAATTCTGCTTGAATTATGAACTGAATCGAAATTCTCAGCCATCCCTAGACTGACTCCAATGGGTTCCCAGTGCCAGCTGAAGATATGCCTATTTCAGCAGGCTTTTATGGAGATTTCATTATTTGGCTGGACTTCTATTGCTTTCGTTGCGACTGAGTTTGTAATCTGTTCATGCACTCCTTTTATTGATGCTTGTACAGTCAGACTCATTTTAAATCTGATTATCATACCCTGCCCTGATATCACATTGCCCTGAGAGTTAAAAATATTATAAATTAATTAAAATAATAACAAAAAATGTATGTCCTCTGCCCAAAACACAAGATCTCAGTAGCGTAGCTGGGAAAGACCTCTGTTTGCCTGAGATGTTGAAGAGCTGCTGCTGCCTATCAGAGTTATCAATACTGGGGTAGATGGAGCAATTCTCTGTCTCAACATGAGGCTCGTAGATATGAGTACCATGGTTATGCAGTCAAAACTTTTCTTGGTTGAGTTATCCATTCCTTCTGTGTTGAATTTTTTTTTTAAAACGGTGCTGTTCTACAGGGAAGTCCTCTTGGACACAAGGCCCAGATGTCAATGTGGCATTTCCAGAAGAACTGCCTGGTGACTGCCTGGTGGGTTAAACTTTAACCCAACGTTTAAATTTCATATTCAGACCCAATGATAAACCCCATTTAGCGATTTGTTTCAAATTATCAGCTCTATTATCTGCCCCAGGTACTATTCAGCAACAGTACATCTTTTTTTTACCCCTCTCCATTTCTGTGCAGGGATTACAGCCATTTGGGAGTGGAACATTCAGCAAACGGGAAAGACTGTTAATTAAACGAAGAAATATTGTGACACCAAATATAGTACTTAAAATGCCAAGCATTCCTACATTTAACTCCAATCAGCCAAATTGACTTTGCGGCTTCATAATTGCACTAAATTAATCTCTTATTTCGTTTGCTGCACAACCAAAAGTTTCACTCTGACTGCATGTTAAAGCTAAGTGATTTTCTAATTACAGGAGGGGGAGAGCTCTTTATTAACATTAATGGCAGTTGCAAGCTTACCTACCTGAGCAATGAAGTTCACAAATATACTTTTGGAAATGCAAGTGAGGGGACAGAGGGGAAATGTGATGAATAATTGAGATGGGGGAAAAAAGATGTACCATTTTAAAAGGTGCATGGATGTACCATTTTAAAAGGTCAGGGTCTCCCCCCCCCAAGTTTTTGTCTATAGGTAGTTCAGATGCATCATCTATTTCTCTTTTTTTCATCAGGTAACCTCCCTGGTAGACTGTGGGAATGGCATATAGACATAATATATCTTGCTTCAGCAAAGCTTTCAACAAAGTGCCCAATGATATTCTGATTAGTAAGCTAGCTAAATGTGGGCTGGATGCAACAACTATCAGATGGATCAACAGTTGGCTATAGAATCGTAGTCAAACAGTGTTTATGAATGGTTCCTTCTCAAACTGGGGGGAGTTAATGAGTGGGGTACTGTAGAGCTTGGACCTGGGCCCAGTGCTCTTCAACATTTTTATTAATGACCTGGATGAGGAGGTGCATGGAATGCTTATCAAATTTGTAGATGATACAAAACTGGGAGGGATAGCTAATACCTTGGAAGACAGAAACAAAATTCAAAGGGATCTTGATAGGCTGGAGCATTGACCTGAAAACAACATAATAAAATTGAACAGGGATAAGTGCAAAGATATACACTTAGGAGAAAGAAACCAAATGCACAGTCACCAATACTACATGCAAGACGGATCTTGGGATTGCTGTTGATCACAAGTTGAACATGAGCCAACAGTGTGATGTGGCTGTAAAAAAAGCAAATGCTATTTTAGGTTGCATTAACAGAAGTATAGTTTCCAAATCATGTGAAATATTGGTTCCTCTCTATTTGACACCGGTTAGGCCTCATCTTGAGTACTCAGTCCAGTTCTGGACACTATGCTTTAAGAAGAATGCAGACAAACTGGAACATGTTCAGAGTGGGGCAATGAGAATGGTCAGGGGATTGGAAACAAAATCCTATGAGGAGAGACTGAAAGAACTGGGCATGTTTAGCCTTGAGAAGACCGAGGGGAGATATGATAGCACTCTTCAAGTACATGAAAGGTTGTCATACAGAGGAGGGCCAGGATCTCTGCTCAATCGTCCCAGAGTGCAGGACACAGAATAATGGGCTCAAATTACAGGAAGCCAGATTTCAGCTGAACATCAGGAAAAACCTCCTAACTGTTGGAGCAGTCTGACAATGGAAGCAATTACCCAGGGAGGTGGTGGGCTGTCCAACAATGGAGGCTTTCAAGAGGCAGCTGGACAGCCACCTGTTGGGTATACTGTAATTTGGATTCCTGCATTGAGCAGGGGGTTGGACTCAACGACAGAAATTCACACTAAAATGCTAGAGAATTTTCATGGGGATTTTTTATTTTGAAGAATTGCAAATTGCTACAGAGATATGGAGAACTGAAGTGGACAGCTGTTGTTTCAGAAAGTGTGGATTTGATAAATTGAGCTTTAAATTGAATTGAATTTCTCTCCCAGCCTTAGATCTGATTCACGATAAAGCAATTCCCTCTCTTCCTATCCGTTTTGATGCGCGGGTAGTCTCAGTTGGTCAGAGACATTCATTGAAATTTGCCAGTTCTTGAGAACAATGTTCCTTCTTCCAAACACCATTGTTCTAATCTTGCTCATTTTTTTGATGACTCATACAATCAAAACAGTCTTGAAATGTTGAGGCAGATGAAAGGCACCTGCAGGGTGGTGGAAGAAAGGAGCTTTGATATCTCCCCAGCCACATTTTCAGTTATCATTGGCCAACATCTTTTTGGTCCTTGACTTTGTTGTAAAAACACCAAGAATTGTAAAGAGAAATATTTCACAGGGTATTGCACTAGATGGGATGCCAAGAGGAATTCACCTTCGTGTTCAGAATAATTTACAGCCAATAGGAGGAATGCTGGAAATGGCAGCAGCTGAACTTGAAACACTATGTTGTTTGACTTTCAGATGAACGGAGGAATTGATAGCGCAAATGAGGTACATTCTTAATTATTATTATTTATTATTATTATTATCTTTATTTATACCCCGCCCTTTTTCCAAACTGGTACTCAAGGCAGCTTCCAGATAAAAATAAGTACGTATCATTAAAAACCTATAAAAATATAAAACATATAAACATATAAAATCAGCATTAAAACAGGATTAAACTATTAAGATGTTAAAACCAATTACTCTTAAAATACTGCAACCCAGTTTAGGAGCATACAGGCAAAACAATAACATACAGCATCCTCTTCAGTCACTACCCTTAAAACCTTCCGTTCCAAAGGCCTGCCGGAAGAAAATAGTCTTTAGCTGTCAGCAGAAAGACTGCACAGAGGAGGCCATTCTTGCCTCCCTAGGGAGGGAGTTCCAGAGCCTAGGGGCAGCCACCGAAAAGGCCCTATCTCGTGTCCCCACCAGTCACACTTGTGAAGGTGTTGGGATCATGAGAAGGGTCTCTCCTGAAGATCTCAGGGCCCAGGCAGGTTCATATAGGGAGATATGGTTTGACGTATAGCCTGGACCTAAGCTGTATAATGCAGCAAACAGAAATAGGAACAACTAAAATGTTGTTCAGAAGCAAATAGGGATCGAAGGATCCGCCAAATTCTCATTTTTCCAATCTTATAGTTCTTCTGCAGCAATTACCATGTTAAAAAAGTCCTTATGAAAATTCTTCAGCGTTGTAGTGTAAATTCCTCTTAATAAACACGTTTTGTATGCAGCCCAACTGGGCTACCCCTGCGAAGCTCCATGCTGGGAGGCCCTGTCCACCAACACTCCCAAGACACAGAACTGATGCTTTGATTAGATAGCTTTATTTCAAGCAATTGCTTGGGAGGTTGCCCAGAGGTACAAATCTCTGTGCAAGCCCCCCGACATGTGGCAACTCTTCATCTTATATACTTTTTCAGAGTTACATGATTACACAATTCTCACATAATGATGGATAAACATATGTCACTCCGTCCCATAACTTGGCATGAGTTTTCCTTACTTGGCATAAACAAGTAACTACATTTCTTACGAAATATGCATGTCAAGATAACTTGTCGCTTCCTTTCACATACAAATTACTCCCTTTTCAATATGTGGCAATGCAATCAAGCACTTTGGTACATTTTAACCATTAACTTTTGCCTTATTTCCTTTCTCAGCAGTTTCGACACTGTGCCTAACAATATTGAGGCCTAGCCATTTTGTAGAGCTCACAAAAGCCTGAACCAATGTTTCATTTCTCCGACAGCAGTTTTGACTGCTGTCGGATTGTGCAAGCAATTTCTCCTAATATAATGTGTTTTTGAATGCTGTTTTCACTAATATATTCATTTTTATGCACACTTTCCCCTAATATAGGTATTTTTGTAAACATTGCTTGGTTGGAGATCTACATCACAAAATCTGGATAAGCGTGGATTTCAAAAGATGGCTGTGTTTTGGTTCTCATGTTGCTTATTTATTTTATTTATTTATTTATTAAATTTTTATACCGCCCCATAGCCGAAGCTCTCTGGGCGGTTTACAACATCAAAATATCAACATACAACTTAAAAAACCACACATTAAGCAATTTAAAACATGACTCATTAAATTTCCAAAGGCCTATACTAACTAAAATACTGAAATACTAAAAATACTAAAATGCTAAAATGCTAGAATGCTTCAGAAATTGGGAATTTGAAAAATTCGGCTTTAAATGCACTGATCCAATTTTATTTCTAGAAGCAAAGAATGTGATGGCTTGGATAAGCTGCCCATTTTCTCTGCTTCTTCCATTCCGTTACCTTGAGTTCAAAGGCAAAACTGATTCACACATGTGGCAGCGTCATGTTGTGGCTCTCTTGCTGGACTGTACTACTTTAGACTGCAGGGGAAAGGGGGAAATTGCAAGTCTGAGAGGTCCCCTATGCGGGGTGGGATCTCATATACGTAAAAATAGCATTCTGGGTTCTATAGTAGCCTTCGCCTTTTGGATGTGTGTGTGTGTGGGAGTGCCTGGGGTGGGTGTGTTTGTATATATTTGGGAGTGCCTGGGGTGGGTGTGTTTGAGAGTACCTGCATTTGGGAGTGGAGTGCTGGGGGTGCAGTTGGCATGCAAAGTGCACAGAGGCAAAGCCCCTAATTACTTTTAAATTGTGAAACCAATCAATCAACCAAACAAGCTTCTTTTCAAGTAGATATTAGCAGAAGTGTGGATTTATGGAACCTTTTCAGCCGAGGGCCACATTATCTTCTGAGGCTGTTGAAAGGTTATCTTACTTCTTATTGATCACTGTGCTCTGCAGGTGAGAGCCTCCTGCAGATATCATCTCATTAGGAGGTCCATTCCACATAACATTGGAACCAGACTTTTAGTGTTGTGGCACCGACACTTTGAAATTCCTTCCTCTTAAATATTAGACTGGCACAGTCTCTGACATCTTTTCGGCACCTGCTGAAGACCTTCCTGTTTCAGCAAGGCTTTTTAGTAGAGACCTTATCCCAGTCCGCATCTGTGTTGGAATTGTTTTTAAGATGTTTTTAAAGATGTCTTGTTTTTTAGTCTTTTGTTTTTATGATTTTTTTTAAAAAAGATGTTTTTAAAATGTTTTGCAGATGTTTTTCGTTTGCCACCCTGGGCTCCCTCTGGGATGAAAGGCAGGATGTAAATTTTAAAAAAAAACATCATCATCAACAACAATATCAACTTTCTGTAAGATTGTGAATGGCAATTAATTCCACTGAACTGCTTTGCTGTCTGCCATAGCTTCTGTTACCAAGTAGTCTTATTTTTAATACTTAATACTATGCTTGTAATTGTGGTCGGGTGTCTGAAAATAAAGATTGACTGACTGACACGTGAATATCAACTTCCTGGGTGCCATTCTTGTTGTTGTTGTTGTTTATTTGTACCCCGCCTTTTCGCCAAAAGGCCCTCAAGGCGGCTTACAAAAAACACAAAATATAAAAATACATCAATAAAAACAATACAATTTACAATAAGCAATACATAAATAAATAAATATGGGTGAGAAGAAGGATGGGGACAGGAGAAGTCCAAAGGAATGGATCTTGAGGGATCTTCTGGGTGCCGTATGTCTGTTATGGGCAGGACAGACATAAAAGAGGGCAGGGCAAGGACTCTTGTCCTTTGTGCATTAGGCTGCGCTGGCACCACTCAAAAATCTAAAGTGCTCTAGGGGGAACGCAAGGGCCAGATTGAGAAACCTAGAGGGCCACGTTTGAGGCCCGGGCCGGAGGTTTCCCGCTCTGGTTTACTACGTCATCTGCTGTTTGAGGGAGAAGCAATATAAACTGAAATAGTCTGCAGCGTGAGTTTGCTAGCATAGCGCACACTTTCCCACATTCATGACATGGTTTTCTCCACCAAAATCGAAGGTCAATGGAATGAGTTGCTGTTCCTTACACTCAGTGAGAGCAGAAGCATGCGGAATGGAAAAAAAAAGGGCTCATCTGATCTTCCCCCTCTTAGCTGTCTTATTGTCAGTGCAAGCACATTTCAGAAACGATTCCCTAGCAGTCAAATTTTTAATAAGCCCTCTTCTCTATCCATCGTGCCTTTCAGCATTCAGTCTTTCAGAACAGGTTGACTTGTGGATTTGGCTTCCTGCTGGTTATATACAAATGAGCATGCTTGCATTTCATGTTGTATGAAAGATGGTGTCACCTAGTACCGAAGAGAGTGAGCTGTTGAGCTGCAAGTTCAGATCTTGCCTCGGCTCTGAACTCACCAGGGGCCTTTGGTACTTTCCCCACTCCCATCTTCAATATGAGCAGAATGGCATGCTTTGTGGGCCATGCATTCCTGCGAGTCTACGGCCGCATTCACACCAGACATTTAATCCATTATTATTCCACTTTAAATATAAAGAATCCTGGGAAGTGTGGTTTGTGAAGAGGGCTGAGAGTTGTTAGGAGGCTCCTGTTTTCTTCAGAGAGCAACAATTCCTTGAGTGCTTTAACAATCAATCCATCTTCCCAAGGGACTCTGGGAATTGTGGCTCTGTGAGGGGATTAGGAGGCTCCTAACAGCACCCTTCACAAACTACATTTCCCAGCATTCTTTGGGGGAAGTCATGACTGTCTAAAGTGGAATAATAGTGGAATAAATGTACAGTATGAATGCAGCCGAACTGTATCAGACTGCTGGTCCAGCATCCTGCTCCCCATGGTGGCCCACCAGATACCGGTTCAAATCTCACCTCGTCTCGAAATCAGCCAGGGCAAGCCACACTTCCCCACCTTCCCATTTTCAATATGGGCAGCATAATAATAGTGATGCACCTTGCAGGCCATATATTCCTGAGACGTCTATAAGAAGGGCCCTGCTGTGTCAAACTTATGGTCCATTTCGTTCAGCCTCCTGCTTCCCACAGTGGCTCACGCATACCATCAGGAAGCTTACAAGCAGGGAGGGAAGGCAGTGGCACCATGAGTGTTGGACTGCAGGGGACAAGGGTGGCGAGAGCTAGCAGCAGAGAGCTAGCAGCAAGAAACAGTGCATGCTAGGAAGGGTAGTGCAGCACAGACAGTTGATGCTTCAGAGAGCTGCCTACCATTTTCATTTAAAATGGTTCCACCCCTGGGCAAGTGTGGCAGTGAGCTGAACTAATCAGGCACCACCTTTGGGATGATCTATTGCCTTCAGTGACCCATGAGCCCAAAGATGGTCTCTGATTGGCTCAGCTTGTTGCCATTCTTATCCTGGGGAAAATAATTTAAACCAGGGGTGGAGAACCTGTGGGCCTAACTAGGCCTGGCACAAGTTCCAGTTTGTTCTGTGAGGTCATTTCCCCCAAGCCACATCCACCTGCCCCACATCTGACATCCTATATGACATCATCAGAAGCTTACTAGTGCAGGGGAGGGGGCTCACTGACAGTGCTGATCAGCTGGGATCATTAGCCAAAGTGGTCTTTCTGTCAACACCGATCAGCTGATCAGCACTGACAAAAAGCCCCACCAGGACTGTCTGCATTAAAGATAATCTGCACTAAACACAGCCAAGGAGGTGCAGTCATTTGCAAGCACCAACATTTGGCAGTTTGTCGGGGCTCGCTATTAATGCCGATTAGCTGAAAAATAAACAGGATACCACTGGTGGCAGAAAGGTGGGAAAAGAGGGCATAGAATCATAGATTTGGAAGGGTCTATAAACCCCCTGCTCAGTGCAGGAATCTAACTTAAAGCATACCCGACAAGTGTCTGTCCAGCTGCCTCTAGAAGGCCTCCAGTGTTGGAGAGCCCACCACCTCCCTAGGTCACTGGGTCCATTTCGTACCACTCTAATAGTGTTTTCTGATGTTTAGCTGAAATCTGACTTCCTGTAACTTGAGCTCATTATTCTGTGTCCTGTACTCAGGGATGATCGAGAAGAGATCATTTGTGTGACAACCTTTCAAGTATTTGAAGAGTGCTGTCATATCTCCCCTCCGTCTCTTCTCAAGGCTAACATGTCCATTTTTTTCAGTCTCTCCTCATAGGGACTTCTGTTTCCAGGCACCTGATCATCCTCATGGCCCTCAAAGCAACTTGTATTCCCCATCAAAATATGGAGGTTCCATCTGCTGTAGAGTACTCCTCCTTGAATGTGTCTGACTCATATTAAAGCCACCTAGTTGCCATCTGTTCATAATCTGTGACACTAAATATTTTGAATTATGAATAACTTATTGTCTGGCAATTATGTCTGTCTTCTCTAAGTTGTAGCCAGCTGGGTTTTACTCACAGCGGACCCATTAAAATGCATGAATGTAAGTCAAGCAAGCTTATTACTTCCAATGGGTCTCTACTCTGTATGCCACACTGGATACAACCCTATATCTTCAGGAATGGGGAATTACTAGCCCTCCAGATGTCCCATCATCTCTTGCAGTCATGGCCAATTGTCAGGAATGGTGGGATTTATAGTCCAACAACATCTGGAGAATCATCGATTTTCTATCCCAGGTTAACCAAATGGAACACGCATGATCTTGGCTTGTAGGACAGTGGAGGAAAAGCTGTTAACACAGTAAATTAGTAAAGAATGCAAAGTAGAGCCTTAAGTAATGAGTGATAATGGGGCAGGGATTCAGGCAGTGATCCTTGTTTATGAAAACAGGGATGTTCTGAGAGTGTTGAGCCTCAGCTCTCCCAGAAGGGACAGGAAGGGGGGGAGACATGAGTTTCAGGCACCTCCGCTGCCAGAAGACACAGAAGACTTGGGAGTTGTTGAGTCTGAGCAGGACCTTGGGGGGGGTGAGCCTGAATTCCAGCCAGTTCCCATGGATGGCGCGATCTCCAAGGAGGAGAGCGTGCTGCCCCCAGTTGCTGCTGAGGACCTGTTGGGGGAAGCTCCAGCGAAAGTGCCAACTCCTCCCTTACCAAGCTGTTCCCAGGATGCCACCAGCGTGACGCAACCCCCTGACCTCGAGCCCGTTACTCAGGAGCAGGTGTCTTCCGATGAGCAGTTAGAGACGCCCCCCCGTCACCTTGCTCCCGCCGCCATGAGAAACGGACAGGGCAGAGACAGGACTTGTGAAGGAGTCAGAGATTATGATCGAAAACGTTCCCTACTTAAGCTTGCCGCTCACAGTGGGGAGCTGCTGAGTCAACTTGCTTCATACGCCGCAAAGCATGTCTAGAGTGTAGTTAGGGATTTTAGTGAGTTAGTGCAGGCTTTTCTATGAAGCGCAATGCCTTTGATGTATCCATTACTTTAATAAAATGAGATTTAATTGCACCCGCGTCTCAGTCTTGTAGTTCCGGCTCTGGACGGGACAGTGAGTTTCCCTGAGCAATGCTAGAAGGTGCGCACTCACTGAGAAGACATCAGGCTGACTCTAACCTAATGGTTGATGCTCAACGTACATGATGCTCACATGATATTATCTACAGCTCTTTTGGTTCAGCTTAGGACGAAGGTCTGTGTTCTCCTGAATCTGAATCGGGACACCCCTCCCTTTTGCAGTGATGCCAAACATAAGAACATAAGAAGAGCCTGCTGGATCAGGCCAGTGGCCCATCTAGTCCAGCATCCTGTTCTCACAGTGGCCAACCAGGTGCAAGAGGCTTTTGCTTTGTGCCTCCTGCTCCTATGCGCTTCTCAGGCTGTTCAGCTAGAAGGTAGAAGATTATTCCACAACACCAGTTCCAGTACAGATCACTGCTGTTCCAGAGTTCAGAGGGAAAAAAGTATGTCACAGTTTTGTTGTCCAGATCGTTATTGCTGTAATAACTATAGAACTATAGGCCTTGCAGGCTGTTTTCAAACCATTTGATCAAGTAACGCAGGGGGAAGAGTCATTGCTCGCTTGAGATTTTTGTGGGCACATAGTTGGGCATCCACAGTTTACTGTATTTGAATGGCTAAGGGTGCATCCAGAATTTGGTTTCGTCCCCTCAAAAGAGATTGAAGCTGAGATCCCAAGGGGCTGGCCCATAAGCAATGTGGACATCAAAGAGCTGGTCAACTGGGGACCCTGTGAATAGCTGGCCATTGTTCCATATCACACAATGCTTCAGTGCTTTGGAAATGACTCTCCGTTCTGAAGAGAGATTTGCCATGAGGTAGGGAAACCGACATGGGTTTTTTTTGGGGGGGGGGTGAATCTAAACTCCCTGTTGGGCCCTTGAAAATTATCTCACTGTTTCTTTTGGATCCTAGACCAAGTTTTATTTCCTTATTTATCTCTGATGTTTTCTGGAGCAGAAGATGGCTTCCTAAGGACACAATGGCCCGTCTAGTCCAGGATTCTGTTTTCACAGAGGCCAATGAATACTTCTCCCTGCTGGACCTGTGATAATGCCTCTTGCTTGCCAGGATGGAGAGCTGTGTACAGGATCCGGCCAAATCCTAGATCCCAAACTGATCAAATTTCGGTCAATTTGGGACAACCTGTGTTTTGGCCGGATCAGGCTGAGGCAGCCCTGGATCAGATTGGGCCCACCTGGAGTGATCAAGGGGGGGGGCATGATTTGGCAGCAAGGAGAGGGAAGGATGTGTGGGTACCCCCCCTTCTGATTTAAACCCCCATTAAAATTATGGTCAGGAGGGGAGGGAGAGCCATATGACAATGGAACCAATGACCTAGAGAGGTAGTGGGCCCTCTGACACTGGAGGCCTTGAAGACGCAGCTGGACAGCCATCTGTCGGGAATGCTTTGATTTGGATTCCTGCATTGAGCAGGGGGTTGGTCTTGATGGCCTTACAGGCCCCTTCCAACTCTACTGTTCTATGATTCTATGACTCCTTCTCCCTCTCTCCTGACCACATGAATGTGCAAGGCTCCCGAACTGGATTGGACACTCCATGCATAATCCTAGTAGCCTATTGTTCAAATATGTGTCAGATGCATTATTCTGTCCAATTTTGCCTCTGGCTTCACCTGCTACTGGCATGTGGCCCCCAGAAGGGAGAGTGGCCCTCAGGATTTAAAGGGTCCCCCACCACTCATCTAGTGTAATGCTGTCTATTCTGAAGTGGATTTCCAATGCAGCAAGCCAAAAGGTCTTTGTCAGCCTTGCTGTGTGAGATCCCATTCATCAGAGATGCTTGGGACTGAACCAGGGGTCCTGTGCATGCAAAGCATGGAGTCTAAGCACATTGCTCCAATAATTACAGTTCATTGCAACTGATGATGATTGCATTTCATTTGGGGGGAAGCCATCCATTGTTTTCCATGTGAGAATGCTTCTTCGCCCTTTATGTACTGTACAGGCACCAAGCACCACTTCACCTGTGGATTTTATTGCCTTGAAGATGCCAAGGGGCAAATGAATGCTGTTGGAAGATAAATGGTCACCAGGAGGCCTGATCAGCACCTTTCCACCTACTCCAATTGATTGATGTTTCCTTTGTGGAGAAGAAGATTTGCAGAAAGATTTATGGGGATGGTGAAGTACAAATCCTTTCCTCCCAAAACAGCCAACAGTCAGATTAGTGTTAGCTTTGTCTGTTAATCAGGAACTTAGCATACTTTATCTCCCTCCCCACTCCTTATCTGTGTGGTATTAGCCACTTCTGCACCATACAGTAGGGCCCCGCTCATACGGTAGGTTCCGTTCTGGACCGCCACTGTAAAGCGAAATCCGCCATAAAGCGGAACGCATTGATTAACATTGTCTAAAATGGCTCCTGATGCCTGAAAAATGCCGTAAAAGTGGAACAAGCGCTGTAGGAGCGGGGCCTTTCTGCAATTGACAACCGCTGTATCAGTGGAACGCTGCAAAGCGGTGTGCCGCAAAGCGGTGTGCCGCAAAGCGGTGTGCCGCAAAGCGGGGCCCTATTGTACTTTTAAAGTACTCGCATTAACAGTCATGGCTTCCCCAAGAGAGTTCTGGGCCCTGTAGTTTCGTAAGGGTGCTGGGAATGACAGCACTGTGAGGGGTCTCCAAACAGCTCTCAGCATCCTAAACAAACTACACTGCCCAGGATTCTTTGAGGGAACCCATGACTGTTAAAGCAGTATAAGAGTGCTTGAAATATATGGTGTGGATGTGACCACTGAGCCTGTAAGCTGCCTCTTACCTGTGGCATGTCCAGGTATGGAAGTTCTGCTGATTGGATGAGAGCAGGCTCTTTCCTCAACCCTTTCAGGGGATTTTTTTCCCTCCAGCAACACAGTAAACATCAGTGTCTGGCTGATGTCCGCTGGGACCGGTGGGCCAAAGGAAAAGTGCTCAAGCAGTCGGGCGAACTGGAGCCAAATTCCACACTGAGCCAATTAGTTCTAGTTTTCTCCTCCACCTCCTCTCTGCTGAGTTGATGAGCTTTACAAGGGCAAGACTGAGACTGATGTGGAAATAAACATGCTAAATCAGATTGCTCTCTAGGGTACCAGAACATTTTCCAATGCTGATGGAAAGTTTTCTCCTGCAGATTCCCCAGATTTCCAGCTGCCCACAAGATGACAACTGGTTGTGGGTGTATGTGCAAGAGAAAGTACCATGCCCAGCAGGGAGAACAGCTGGCTGTTTTCTCAGTGAGCCACAGGGCTGCGGGTTCTACAGCAGAGTGCCTCATTTCATCTGGGACATGCCTTTGGCTCCTTTCAAGAGTTCAGGTGTGGGTGTTTCCTTGTCACATGGGTTGATTTTGAGAAACATCTCCCTTTCTCAAAGATCTAAAAAGAATGGAAGGGCAGTCCAAGAAAGAATACAGCAACTCCCAGGAGGGCATCATAGAATCATAAAATTGTAGAGTTGGAAGGGGTCTGAAAGGCCATCCAGTCCAACCCCCTGCTCAATGCAAGAATCCAAATTAAAGCATACTCGACTGGTGGCTCTCCAGCTGCCTCTTGAATACCTCCAGTGTTGGAGAGCCCACCGCCTCCCTAGGTCATTGGTTCCATTGTTGGACCGCCCTAACAGGATGTTTTTCCTGATGTTCATTCGAAATCTGGCTTCCTGCAACTTGAGCCCATTATTCTGTGTCCTGCACTCTGGGATGATCCTCAGCTCCTGGAAAGGGTTCCATTCCTTGGGAGGGGCTGACTGAGAGCATGCTGAGGTTGTTAGGGCAGGGCCCCATTTGCCTTCACAGAGCAGCCTCCACTGACAATAAGTAGGTAAGATGGCAATATTGGCTGCGGAAACTCCTTCCCCGTAGAGGCTTATCTGGCACCTTCACTGTATAGCTTTCAGCATATACTGCAGAGGCACCTCTTTATGTGACCCACCTTATTTGTCTGATTGCAATTGTTTTAACTGATTGTTTTAATATTGTATTTTTATACTGTTTATATTAATATTGATATTTTTTATTATTTAGATTATATTTATATTGTTGTAACCCGTCCCTGGCACCTTATGGTGAAGGACAGGTAAGAAACAATGGTGAAAGTAGAATCTAGAGGTAGCAAAGTGGACTGTATTACTTCAGGCTGTAGGTGCGGGTTTTGAATGTTCCCTCATTTCAAAATAATAAAGTAAGCTACTTAGAGATCTCTTTTGATTAAGCAGTGTATAAATCTTGCATAATAATAAATCAAAATGATAATGATCAGGCCTGGCACCAGCAGGTGGCCAGGTTGGGCACTGGCCAAGGGCGCTTGCAGAACAGAAGGGCTCCTGAAGGGGCCCACTTAAGCTGGGAGGGTGGAGCTCCTGTTCCATGATCTGCACCAGTGTCGGGTCACGGGCCCCAGCAACACAACCTACAGGAATACCCCGATTTACGTACCTTCGTTTAACGGACCCTCGCGATAACGGACATGCTCCATACTCCACCATTCCCCACTTAACGTACACGCGCTTCGCAATTACGGACACTTAATGGCATGACGCCGCTGCCATCTAGTGGCGATTGCAGTGCAGTACATGCATAGATAATTGCTTCACTTTAAGTACATTTTCACTTTACATACACACTCCGGTTCCATGTTAATGCGAGGTATTCCTGTATTGCAGATTGCGAGTGGGAGCTCAGCCCTCCCAGGACCCCCTCCCAGCAGATCGCATGGACTTAAATAGTCCAGCCTGTCCCACATGCCTACCATCATGCAATATGGTAGCAGGGTCATCCCTAAGGGATTGATGCCCTCATCACCATCTTGGGTGATGGCAGGTGTACGAGCACACGTACAATGCACTACTGCTCTGATGCAGCAATGCAGGAGTAGGTGGGGGACAGGCCAATTTCAGCCTGTGCTGCCTGCATTGTTAGGGAGTGTTGAGGAGCATGATGATGTAGGCCCAGGACAGTCTAGTGCCCAAGGGCTCAGTCATGCTTGGTGCTGGCCCTGAAAATGATGTTGATGTATATAGATAAGCAGGGGTATGGTCATGCGGGGTCTTGGGGGGGGGTCTTAGAACCTTACCTTTTTTGGGAGCAGGGTCCCAGCCCGTTCCCTATGTCTCCAGGGATTGCTTACTTACTCACAAGTGGGCCTCTTACTCAGAAGCAGACTGATGACTGGGTGCTGTGGCTCTTTAGCCTGGACCTGAAGCTTTAAAGTTGGTGCTCCCGAGGATTGTGAGAGATGCTCTACCTCCTCATGGAGGCTGGTCTATTAGGGCAAATGGGGCACTGCCCCACCAACCTCAATCTGGCCTCAGTGAGCCCCCACTTGCCTGCCTACTTACTTACATATAGTCCAGGGCGGCTGTCAGCTTCTTCCTCCTTAGCCTCAGTGTTGCCCTTGTAGAACTTAGCAGGGAGGAGGATGGGGTCAAAATTAGAATTGGTTGGCTCTGTCTGTCACTAGGTCTGGCTCCACCTACTTCCACCCCACTAGTCCCAATGGGCACCTGCCGCCACCACCAGCACCACCACTTCCTCTGGCAGCTCCAAGGGTTCTTCATCAGGTATCAACCAGGAGGGCCCCTTAAGGGGATCCTCAGCATTGGATTCAAGGGACCCTCTCTGTTCCTCAAGGTCCTCAGACTGTGGGGTGTTTAGTTCATACTCTGAAGACTCCATGTCTGGTATCAGACCAGGACTAGGCATGGCACCCTGTCCAAGTGCCGAGGATTACTTCCAGAAATTCTGTTGGCCTTAGTTTTATGCATGCTCCTTCTGGTGGGTGGGGAAGCTGATGCCCTCCAGATGCTGTTGGACTCCAACTCCCATCAGTTCCAGCCAGCATGGCCAATGTGAGTGATGATGGGGATTGGGAGACAGGTTCCCCATCCCTGCAATACATGAATATAAAAGGGGATATTTCTTCATGAAAATTCTGCACCATTTTAGTGCGAATTTCTCCAAATAAATACATTTTTGTAGGCAGTTTTGACAAAGGTGCACCTTTTTTGCAAGCCATTTCTCATCATTTCATGTCTTTTTGCATGTTATTTTCACTCACGTATTCATTTTCATGCGCACTCTCCCCAATATATGCATTTTTGTAAATGTTGTTTAGTTGGCGAACAGCACCCCAAAAATCTAATAAATGCGAATTTCAACGGATGGCTGTTTCAGTTCTCATATTGTTACAGAAAGTGCGAATTTGATCAATTCTGCTTGAAATGTGAACTGAATCAAAATTCTCACCCATCCCTAAAACCAAGTCAAGCAATGACCCAAGGTCAATATCACAGGGAGTTCAAGCACCCTTTCCAGGAGCTGAGGGTTACTCCCTGCTTGGGAGTTGCGGCATTCTTGCTAGGACTGCACTTCCTTCTTCTTGGATCTTCGAGAAAGAGAGAAGTTTCTCAAAATCGAGCTATGTGGCCAGTTATCCAGCACAGCACCTGGACTCAGTAACAAATCCCTGTAGGCAGCAACTAAAAGGCTCAAGAGGGAGGTTTTATATTCTTTGGCTGCTGAAACCACATCCTAACCAGTGAAGGAGACTGTGGCTGAAAAGTGCAGAATAAATATAAAACCCAGTGTTGTATAAAGCTCAAGCAGAAGGAACAGCAGAGGAAATCTTATTTATTATGCAACTCTTGGAGGGGATGGAATCATTTTGTTCACCTTCCCTGACCTTTTTTCCCCCTGGTCCATCTTTTAATTTATTCCTGACAGCATACATCGTGGCAGTCTGGGCGCCTTCTAAATCAGGCCTGCAGCAGTCACCAGCTCTTAAATTTTGACAGATGCTCATCTCTCAACCTTTCAATATTTGTTAGACTTAGGAACATCTCAATGAAGGCAATCACTGACAAGGTCAGGAAACTCACCAAGATCGTGTCACTGGCACCTGCAGTGTCTAGGCAGAAGGAATGGATCTGACCTCTTCCAACTTTTTGGAAAGTTGCCGGTGTTCATTTCTATTTAACCCCTCGTTAAGGAGGCCAAGTGTGCCTTTCATCTCCTGCATGGCCATGATGAGACTGTGCAAGAATCAGCTGAATACTAGCTGACTTTGATGGGAAATTATAAATGTTGAGGGTGGGATTAGGACAAGTATTAGGCAAGTGCAAAAGACAAAATGATTGTCTGGCTCTGTTACAAAGGGATAGCTTGTGTGTGTGTGTGTGTGTGTGCGCGCGTGCGTGTGTGCTTCTTCCCATGAAGAAATGAACCTTGCTATAAATTGTTTAGGAGAGAGTGTCCTTTTAAATGATGATGGGGAGGTCACTGGGGCTTTTTGTGGTGAAGATTTGTCTCGTCTAGACAGGCAGAAAAGAAACTGCAAATCAATTTCAGATTTTATTAGAGAGAACGTAATTCTACGTCAGTCACATTTGGGCCTGTAGCCAAAAAGATTTCTATGAATAATTTTAGAAAGGATTTCAGATGGGTGAGATCAGAGCTGGCTGCTTAGGGGGGGAAATAATGTTATTATGGGAAAGAGAAGGAAGCTGTTGTTGAACTTTTTTTAAAAAAAATGGGGATAATGAGCAGGTTCTTTGTTCAGTATGGCTCTTATCATCTATCTCTTCATTTTAAACTTGATCCACAAACTTCTCTGGTGCCAGGTGCCAGTCAAAGCTGCTGACTTTTGGCATGGACACCCAAGGTGATAAGTCGAGGAGTGTGAAGAGCATATGCAAGATGTAGGATGAGAAAGATTAAATGCAGAAGCCCATTCTTGGATAGCTGTATTATGTCATGGACACAGGGAGCTGCCTTATACCGGGTTGGAGCATGGGTCCATCTAGCTTAGTATTCTCTACACTGACTGGCAGCAGCTCTCCAAGGTTCTGGACCTCTCCCAGTCCTACCTGGAGATGCCAGGGACGGAACCTTCTGCATGCAAAGTAGGTGCTCTACCAGTGGTCAAGGATGATGGGAGTTGTAGTCCAGCAATATCTGGAAGACACCAGGATAGAGAAGGTTGGCATAAGCTTCTGTGGTTTGCAGTCCTCTTCAGCAGCTGCATGAAGTGTAATCCTCAGTTGCCAGGTGTGTGTGTGTGTGTGTGTGTGTGAGAGAGAGAGAGAGAGAGAGAGAGAGAGAGAGAGAGAGAGAGAGAGAGAGAAGGAAATGAAATATATAGAGAGAAGGAAATGAAAGACAAAAAGTTACAAGGAGTGATTATTATGTAATTAGCTGTGGCCATTCACAAACATAAAACTGTTGTTAACACTATTTGTCCTGACTTGAGCCACATGTGATAGCACTGAATATTACAGCATTATAATATTCAAAAATAGAAATTGTGGTGTTGGAAATGAAGAGTGGAGGTAGGGGAACTGGGCATGGAGACCAAGGGGTAGCAACCCATGAACTTTACCTAAATCTTGGCATGCACACCCCACCTGTCCCATGGATCTGGACTTGAATCCTAGCCCTCCTGGAAATCTTGAACATATTCTATGTGTTGGAGACTTAAGCTATAAGGTCTACAGACACAGTAACCCAGCTGTTCCTGGTTTGAAAACAGCCAATCACCTCCAGAGTTAAATACAGATCAAGAGAGCCTCTAAAGAGTCATTTCACACCTCACAAACTCAGCCACAGTTCTGTCCAAACTGGGATATCCCATGGGCTGAATTGAACCAGTCAGCATTCTGCCTAGTGAAGTTGGTAGTAGATAGTTGAGTTCATTCCGGCAAGGAAGGAGGGAGAGGGAAATGGTATCACAGTTCTGGAGTTTTGAATCACCTGGTTGGCATTTCCAAAATTGAAGAGCATTGGTCACGGTGACTTGCAGCTTAGGAGAGCTGAAGTCCAACAATATCTGGCGGGCCACAGGCTTCCTATCCCTGTGTTCTCTCTCCTCTTTCTTCAGATTTGGAAGTATCCACCAGGTGATTTGGAACTCCAAACATGAGTAGGATTTTGAAAGGACTCCTACGGGTTATGGAGGATGCTGTCAATGGCTACTAGTCATGATGGCTGCTGTCTTAAGCAGGTCTGTTGCCCGTTCTTCCTTCATAATACTAGAACCGGGGCCATCCAATGAAGGTGAATGTGGGTACATTCAGGAGAAACAAAAGGAAGTACTTAACACACCACACCATTAAACTCTATAATTCGCTGCCACAAGGGGTAGTGCCAGTCACCAACTTGAACAGCTTTAAAAGGGGATTAGACAAATTCGTGGCAGAAATGGCTAATGATGGCTACTAGCCACATTTCTCAGAGGCAACTGGTTAGCCATTGTGGTGGCAGGATGCTGGACTAGATGGGCCTTTGGTCTCATGCAACAGGGTCTTTCTTATGTACCTTTTCAGCAGGGTACAAATGCCATGTATATAGGGTCCCCTGGGAGTTGTGTTAGCTAAGTATAAGATTTTCATCTACCCAATATTGACTTGAAGATTTTTCCAAGGGCTTTCGCGTCTCACCTTTGGGCTCAAGTCATTATCTTAGGCCAAGGAATTTGAAGCCACTTCAGTGTATGAAGTGTACAGTTGAGGAAAATATTCAGAAGGAAACTGCTGCTGGGATGGAGGCAGGCCTTCTGATCTTGACCCAGCTTCATCAGTGTTACAAATCTCACCTTTGGGCATTGTCGTGAAGAGAGCCCCAGGCTAGTTTACATCGATTCACCACCTAACGGCTCTTCAGTGAACGATGGTATTTCAGTACATTATATGGAGATTATTACAGCATGTTGAAGGTTGGCTTTGTAGGCTGAATCTGGCATCACGTTAGCTTTCAGATTGATTCTTGTAAATCATCTTCAAGTACTTGAAAGGTTGCCACACAGAGGAGGGCCAGGATCTCCTCTTAATCATCCCAGAGTGCTCAATCGGCTCAAGTTACAGGAAAGCCAGAGTTTGGCTAAACGTCAGGAAAAAACTTCCTGTTGGAGCACTACGACAATAGAACCAATGACTAGGGAGGTGGTGGGCTTTTCAACACTGGAGGCATTCAAGAGGCAGCTGGACAGGTACAGGGATGCTTTAATTTGGATTCCTGCATTGAGCAGGGGGTTGGAATCAAAGGCCTTAAAGGCCCCTTCCAGCTCTACGATTCTATAATTCTATGACTATGGTCTGTTGATTCCCCCCCCCCCGCCGGTCTTTTTAGGCAATTCTTTGTTAATAAAACCAATGCCATTGGATTAGCTCGAGTAATATTTTTGCCAATAGATGTGTCATCAAGATTTTCAGAAGATCCTATTGCTAATACTAACTACCTCACAGAGATCCCATAGGCTTCACACTTGCGCCAAAAAAAGTGGAGCAACCAGTTGCAAACCATTTTAACACTGAGGGTCACAGCCTGTTGGATTTACCTATAACAATTATAGAGATGCCAGAAGATCATGACTAAGAGGGAGAACTTTTGGATATATTCTCTGGACACATTGGCACCACATGGCCTGAACCTGGAGGACAGTACCAGCATCACTGAGCTTCTAAGCAAATGAAGCCCCTCTGAGCATTCCATCCTCAAAGCTCTATAACTGCCACCTTGGTAACAGCATTTGTATGTTGGCAGCTGATGAAGGCGGAAGCTGAAATGTTTTGTTAATACAATAAAAACCTCTGTTTTGTTAATCACAATTACATGTTGTGGAAGGAAAACTTACCAGTCAATTTATTGTGCTCCAAAGGACAGAGTTTATTGAGAAATACATATACCAATGGCCCATTAGGACAGAGGCTCACAAGAACCAACTCTGGGCAAAAATCAGCAATGCATAGCCTTATAAAGTGATTATACGTCATACATTTATCATCAATCAAAGATACACCTTTTCCCATATTTAGCCTTATCTTGCACCACCTTGGGTGGTCACTAAGCACATTTCGACCCTGCCCATCCATGTGTCAAAGAGGAAAGACGCCTATGATTTTAAAAGGCATTTCTAACTCTTCACAACCACATATCAATTCGTCTTTTTCATCATAATATCCGTATGTGAAATCTTACTATAGCTAGAACCAACCGCAAACTTCCCTTGATACTTAGTTTCATTTTTAGGCAGAGCATAATTCCTCAAAAAGGATGCTTCAATATATATCTTAAAGCAAGTATATATAACAATAAAGACCCAAGCTATTGGCCTGGAAAGGGCATTATAGGGGCAGAACTTTAATGGGATCACTGATGGGGTCTCTGGGGTCAGAAATCTCTCCACAATGTGTATGTGTATATATAAAAAGCACTGATGTTAAAAGGTGTCCTGATACTGCTATCTTTTCTTCTCTAGGGAAGGAGGATGGATGGTGGTCAAGTGTTCACACTGCTGCTGCTGCCACACCACCCAAGCTTTGTAAAAATTAGAAAAGGGGAAAGAAAGAGAGGGTAACTAGCCCCACTTCCATTGTAACCCCTTTCTCCAAACAACATGAATAACTTGTCACTGCCTCCCCTTCTCCTGAGGGGTTGTCTGAAATGCCTTCTCCCAACTTGGGTCAACAGGAAAGAAGAAGCTGGGTATCCCTAATTATCACCTTATAATTTTTCATTTCATTTTGCTTGGTTTCTCCTCCAGTATCTCTCTTAAGATGTGTGTGTTTTCATTTTGGCAAACCAACCCTTCTTGGTTATCTCGTGATCTAAAGGGTCGTAGTGTCTCCCTCCCTCTCTTTTTCTGGGCTGGAGGAGCAATCAAGCATTTGATACTACCCCTTCCAACAGCAATAGTCAGTACCAGGAGCTTGTAGCAAACTGATGGGGGAGAGGCTATAGGGATGTTTCTCTGCTGCAGGTGATGGCTGAGGGCGGTGATCTGTTCAGGAAGAACAGCTCTATTTGGAGCTAGAATGAGTTTAGAATGTGTCTGCAGCAGCAGGTAACCCCAGATAGGGCCTTAAATTAGCTCAGTTTGTAGGACAAGCTCCCTCACTCCCTTCCCAGCGGGTGAAGGTCTTATGTTTAAAGGAGACTTGTCTGTTCTGGCATACTCAGACTGCTATGGTACAGGGAAGGGGTTGGAGCTTCTGAACTAGAATCCTCAGAATCAGAGGTAGCATCACCCCCTCAGATGAAAGGGGTACTAGTAGAATGGCCTCTCCTTGTGATGAAGGTCCCATGGCAGTGGGGACCATCGTGGTTGGCTCTGTGGACAATTCTCTCTCACCCTCTGATTCTTCCTCCAAATCTATGGCATCATCCCCTTGAAGAAGGGGAGGAGAACCCAAAAGTCACAGCAGAGGGAGGCCTACTTATCACAGACAGGGCCAGCCCGACCATTAGACAGAGTGAGCCAGCCGCCTTGGGAATCAGATGCTGAGAAGCAGGCAGTTGTCAGAGCTCTGTGTGCATGCGCCATGCAGTTTGTCTTGAATCCCCAAAGCTAGCCTACTGCTTCCAAGGTGCTGAAGTAAGATTCAGCTGCCAGGATGGACAGCTTTTGTATATGGGGAGGGTCTGTAGAGCATCTGCCTTGCATGCAGAGAGTCCCAAGTCCAACCTTGGCATCTCCAGGTAGAGCTGCTGGAGACCCCTGTCTGAATCCCTGGAGAGTCTAGACAATTCTGAGCTAGATGGACCAACGGTTTGCTCAATGGGGAGGAGGTGCCATCTTGTCCTTTGCCTCAGATAGTCCTGATCACAAGGTTGGACACAGGTTCATCATCTTTATGAGAAGCAGGCTTCCATCCCTTCATTCTGCTGTTGACTGTCCATAATCTTCACCACCTGCCACCACATCTTATCCACCCACATTGGGTCTAGCCAAGCCTCAGGAAACATTGTCCAGTTGCCTTGGGTGCAGTTGCATAGCTGGAAGTTGACCCCTTTCCATCGGCTTGTATTCAATGGATTAGGTCCTTTTTGACCAAGGCAGGTATAGCAACCTTTCAGTTGGCCTCTGAGGCATCACAGAACATTTTGTCTTACAAGTGGTCTGTCAATTACGCCAATGAGGTCTGGGAATTAGTTGCCGAATTACCGCTTGAGATCTCTGTGGCTGAATAATAAGGGAGCGACAAAGATTGTTCTAATTGGTTTCTAAAATCTCCTCTGAGTGTATGGCATGAATATTAATAATGTAAAAAGGAAGATTAAATAAGGTTTTGCTCCCACTGAAAAGCAATTGTCCAAAGATCCCGAACGCTTGAAGAGTGGCAGAAAATCACAAACAGATGGCATTTGAATCCCGCCCTTTAGGGGTAAAATGTCATTCCTGACAATCCAAACAGAACAGCTTCTCTGTTTGGGATTGAGAACAAAACTTTTTTTTCTTTTAATTCCTTGCAGTGACATGAGCCAAGAACATTCCTTTGTGAGAGGCTTATAGACTGATAGATTTCCAGAAACACAAAAGTATTTTAGTAGCTTGTCTTTGTTTCTGTCAAAAGAAATCTGAAGCACATGCCACAAAATATTTGGCCAACAAATGACATTCTAGATCTCTCCCTTATTGTCATCTTAAATTAATCCAAGATAAATCAGAGCTTGGAAAAGTTACTTTTTTGAACTACAACTCCCATCAGCCCAATCCAGTGGCCATGCTGGCTGGGGCTGATGGGAGTTGTAGTTCAAAAAAGTAACTTTTCCAAGCTCTGAATACTAAGAAAAATGATCCCTGGTAGGGCGACAATTAAGGAAAGATATTCCTGTGAGCAATTGTCTCAATTAGCACATGCAAAAATGGACGTTTAAAGGACACAACAGAAGTAAACCACATTGGTCAGAAAAGGCCTTTGCAGGTCCATCTCCTAAAATAAAAAGTCACCATTCTAGGTTAGGGCTATACATCATTTCAAAGGCTTTAATTTATTATTATTATTGATAAGTTTCTCAGCCAACATCCCTTGGGCTCAATGTACAGGCAGAAATATTAAAAACTCAAATACGCCAAACATCCAAGAATTTAACTGGGTTGGTTTCTGTTGACACAGATCTATTTATCTTAACTGTAGAGGTAAGAGTGAACTCAAAAGGGTTGTATAAAACTTGTGCTGTGGAAGATGACAAAAAAATACACAACATGGTTAAAGTACATGTTTGGGATGAGAAAATTGCAAAATGGAGTAAAAGTAGGGAGCTGGTGTTCACTTCGTTCTTCATTAAGGACATAAGAAGAGCCTGCTGGATCAGGTCCACAGGCAGAGCCTGAGTGCAAGAGCACTCTCCCCTCCTGCAGTTTCCAGCAACTGGTGTTCAAAAGCATGCTGTCTCCAACCATAGAGGCACAGCATAGCCATTATGGGTAGTAGATGTTAATAGCCTTATCCTCAATGTCTAATCCTTTTTAAAAACCATCCATATATAATGTATATTCAATTTATATCTGTCCCTTCCTCCACAAGCGGTAAAACAAGGAAAAGTTTGAAAACATCTAAAAAGCAATTCCAGTACAGACACAGTATGGGGAAATATCTCTACTTTAAGGTTGAAAGAGAAAGGTCTTCAGTAGGCACCGAAAAGACAACACCTATTATGGAGTGGGAAGCTAGGAGTGAGAGTTTTGATCATTTCCATAGTACTTAACAGGAAATAGCACTCTGGCATCGGAAGAGGAAGAAGAAAGGCAATGCCTGAGGAGTTGGACACCCTCCCCCCCATAGTTAGATGAGAGGTATGAGGAAACAGTGAATGGTGAAGATGGTCCAGTGTTCTTCAACTTTGGGTTCCAACATGTGATTGGACTATGCCTCCCATGATCCCTTGAATGGACTAAGCTGGTTGGAGATGATGGGAGGTGTAGTCCAAGAACATCTGGGGACTCAAGGTTGAAGAACAGTGGCATAGACTGAAAAGACCTGTCTCCACCTCCCTGGAGAAGCTAGTTGATTTGGTTAAAGGATCCTGGTCTTATTTTCTTGTCCTTAAGTTCTGCAAGGCTGGGGAGATAATGCTCCTGTGGGGAAGAGGCTCATCTTGTGAGTCAGACAGAGGATGGTGCCAGGGCTGTGGTCTCCAGTCCAGAGGGCCCCAAATTATTTATACATTTTGGGTGGCATTTAATGTTAGCCCTACTCAGAGTAAATCCATTGAAGTTAATAGACACAATTAACTTGGGTTCCTTCATTTCAATGGGTCTACTCTGAGTAGGATTCAGTTGAATACAACCCTTTATTTACAATTATATCCTGCTCTTTGTCAAAAGTCCACAGTGCAGTTTGCAACATAGTAACACAATAAAGAATGTAACATAACTTGCATAATATGTCCATAGAATACTTTTTTTTAAAAAAAGTCCAAAATTACAACAGTTTGTTTTGAGTTCCCTAAATGGTACTCAAAAACCCAGTATGTTTCTTTTTTTCTCAGTTTCATCTGCTGCACCTCCAGCCCCTCATATACATAAAGAACAGAAAGGTCTGTCTCACCATAGGAGCCCCAGGACAGCTATTTCAATATTTGTAAGTTCTAGCTCACCCCTGGACTTCGTGTCCATTCCTCCTTAAATGAGTTTCTTCTGCCTGTCTCCATTGCCACCGCTTCTCCTTTTGTCTGTCTTCTCCAGTCCTCCTTAACAGACTCTCCCTTTCATGTCCCCAGCTCCTTCTATATTTGCTTCTTTACCTTCCAATCTTACCTCCATCTCTGTCTTGTCCAATCCTTGATGGAGCAACATCCATGCACTTTCTCCAGCCCCCTCCGCCAGTGCCACAATGACCTAACCATGCTGCTTGACCTCCTGTGTCAACCTGCAGCCTGTGCCCTGAAGTTCTGAACCAAGGAAGCTACCTTGGCTCTTCTCATAGAGGCCAATTCCCCTTCTTGCTTTTAGACTCATTGCCTTTAGACTGATTGTTGGTCTTGCACAGAGCTCTGGCGGTCTTAATTAGACCTGCAGTTCCCTACTCCTGCTTCATAGGAATAATGTGATCAATGGAGGAAAGTAACGACTTGCATTTTTTATTATTGACAAGGTTCCGTGGGTTCATTTGTCATAACCCCTTGAATCACGTATCATGAAGATCTGTTTGTCAAATTCTATCTTGTCCCTAAGAGAGCAGCTCCTGCTCTCTTGAATTTATCCTTTTTTATTATTCATTGACCTGGCTCTCTTTCGTTTCTTCCTATGAAATTTGTGTCTTCGTCCTTTTGGAAAACACAGCATGTCTTCAGCGATACGGAGATGAGCAGATGTCAACGACTAACATGACAGAAATCCCTCTGCAAATATTAGCAAGCTCATCCTGTATTGATGTTCCAGCTAAATGAACGATGAAACTGTCAACTCCTCAAAGTAGAGCTGGAAATAAAGAAAGGGTGGGTTCATTCTGGAGATCTCATTCTTTAATTGACAGTACTTAAGGCATGGAAGAGGGAACTTAAGCAGGGCTGTAGTCATCCAGGGTCTCAAGGGGTCTTAGACCCCTTATTTTGGGGGGGAGCAGGGTCCCAGCAGGGTCTCTATATTTCCAGCACCTTATGAGCCAATCAGCATGAAGAGGAAGCGTGTTAGCCCTGAGAAGAGGCTTCCAGCATGCTTCCTCACCCTTTCCTGCTGATTGGAGACAATCAGAGTGAAAGTAGGTGAGTCAGCCACCGAGAACACTCTCCTGTTTCCTGCTGATTGGCTCCTAGGCATGGCTGTTGTTGAAAGAGAAGGCACTAACAAGGATCTTATTCCCAACCTCTCAGAAAGGGGTGAGGGGGCATGGCTGTAGCTAACATGAATGGACCCTGCACTTCTGCTTTTGCTACTGCACTACTGAACTTAACATATATACACACACAATTCGGGGATGCACAGAACCACCTTGAGAAATTTCACTTCTCACACTGAAATTGTTCTGAGCTGTCCTCAAAATGTCACCAAAGGGAAAAAAAACCACCCAGATTTAGGGTGCAATCCACCTCGCATTTACGTCGGGCTGAGGGGAGTTGGATGTGGCAGGTCTCCAGCTGAGCTGGCTGGATAAGTCCCTCAGCCTGGCTCAGCCACACCAGCCTGGCTCAGCCGGGATCCAGCCGGCTCAGCGGAAACTGGCAGAAGTGGAGGCCTGAAAATGGGATGTGTCAGAGGGGGAGCCTAGGTGAAAGGACTTAGGCCACATCCAACTGGTGTTCAGAGTGCTCCTGCAGGTCCCAATCCAGGCAAAAGTTATGCCAGGAAAAATGTCGGTTTAAGAAAATAACTGCAATAGAAGTCAATGGAAAGGGCTTACTCCCCAGTAGGGGTATTTGGGGGAGAAGGTTTTTACTTTATGGTCCCTGCACACAGCTCCTAGCTGAGCCTGCATTCAGCCAACCCAGAAGCTCCTGAATGGCAATCGGATGCAGCAGAACTTTGCGTCGTCTTCTCTTGCTCCAGCACAACTTATGCCAGCTTTCCCTGAGTTGGATTGCTCTGTTAGTTCCTCTGTTTGAAATCAAGTAGTGACAGCTAGGGATGTCAGACAATTCTGCCAAAAACACAGACAGGAGCAGAAGTTGCCAATGTTCACTTATTCAGCCCATGCCCAGAACAGAAAATGCAATCGGTATTTGCTGCTCCTTCTGTTGCTTTCCGACTGAAAATGATGCGTACACTTTGGACACTTCCCCCCATTTACATCATGTTTCCTTTGCACTGAAGTTGATGGGGTGGAATAACATGATGACAATGTGGCTTACATAATTTTGCCACAGCAGGCAGCGAGATGGATACGTCCATTTTTTAACGGAAGATGAACTGCAGCTGAATGGACGCTGTGCTGCATGTGACGAATAGAGGATGGAATGGAAAGCGACGCCTTCTTACACCTCTAGTGACAACCTACAAGGAATGTTCAAGGACTCTGGCCTTTGAGATGCTCCCCAAGCCACGTGGCTTCTCAAAGCTGCAGCCCCTCTCACCTCTTTTTAAAAAAATCTGTTTCTGAAAATAGCCGTGGGAAATCGCTACATAAAAATCTGACCTGCAATGATTGCGAATAAGCAAATGAATGGAAGATTCAGTACCAAATCTGAATTGGGCAAAATTCTAGGCACATCCCTAGCAGAGGTTAACAGAGAATCCTAGAGTGCCCCTTTATTGTGAATGAGGCACTCTAGAATTCTTTATTAATCTCTGTAGCATTAACCATTTAAATAGGGAAACAATTCAAAAGATAGACAGACAGACAGACAGAGAGACAGAGAGACAGAGAGACAGATAGATAGATAGATAGATAGATAGATAGATAGATAGATAGATAGATAGATAGATAGATAGATAGATAGATAGAATATTTGGAAAATAAAGTGAAAATCTAATGCATTAAGGATTGGTCCACAAAGAGAATGGATGGATGGATTTTTTTAAAATCTGGTCCCAGAACTCTCCACCATCCCTAGCTGAAATAGACACCTCTTAGCTTCATTTTCTTACTGGTCTCATCCAGAGCTGTCCCCCCATACAACCATTTCAACTACTCACATTGCATCACTGGCCCTCTTTTTCACTCTCCTTGAGTGTTTTGCCTGACTGGAATGTGCACTTGAACTCTGATAATACCTCTTGCTTGCCTAGATGGAAGACAGAGATGACTGTTGTGAGAGTGTGCAGAAACTAGCTTACCATACACAGGTAGAACTTTCATTTGTAAGTAAGTAATATCCCAGTCTGCTTCTGTGTTGGAATTGCTTTTTAATATAATTTTAAACCTTTTTTAAAACAAACAAACAAACGAGGGAGCAAAAATGGATAAAGAATGCATGTATATAGGAAGGGGGGGGATCCACTGATTTACAATCTGTTGCACATCCCATTATCAAGGTCCAGGTTTAAGAAAATTCCTAAATTTGACATCAACTGCCTGACAATGTTAGGGCTGCTTTTGGAAATGCTGCCAGGGAATGAGGCATAAATCCAAGCATTATCTCTATAAAATGGATATTGAATTACATTGCACAATCGGGACATAAATATATAACTGCTTTGCAGAATGTGGCCGGAGAGGGAGCCCAGAAGCGCTCCTTGTGCAATGGCAAAACGTTACTCCAAATGCATCGCCTTGGTTCTTGGAAAGGAAAAGGCAGGGATGAATCACACTGCTGACATATCAGGTTGAGAGACAGCCCCATTGCTACCCCATAAATACCCTTGGGATGCAGAAATAGGGCACAGGGTGATATAGGGCCAGGATGAGCAAAGGCAAACCTAAAGAGCATCATGAAGGCGAACAGAGAAGGCATTTCCCATGCTAAAGATAAGCAGGAATAGCCCTAAAATTGGTCTGGAGTAGAAATTGCCAGGAAAGCATAGATAAGCAACTCCTATAGGGAACCATAGCGATAACTATATAGGTAACCATATATAAAGCAGCTCCTATAAATGGAAATGGACTGCCTTCAAGTCAATTGCTACCGGTTCCACGCGCAGGACTAGCCAGACAGGCCCAGCTTCGCAGTCTCAATGCGTGGATGAGACGATGGTGTTGGGTGGAAGGGTTTGGATTTGTTAGGCACTGGGGAACATTTTGGGACAAGCCAGGCCTGTACAAAAGGGACGGGCTCCACTTGAACCAGAATGGAACCAGACTGCTGGCACTTAAAATTAAAAAGGTGGCAGAGCAGCTTTTAAACTGACTGAGGGGGGAAACCCAACAGGAGCTGAGAAAGGTCCGGTTTGGAATAAACCTCCCCCCTGGGATAAAAACCAAAGAAATGATGAAATTTTAAAAGGGGTAGGCCTAGAAGTAGGCATTGTGAGAGCAGGGGCACAGTATATAAATTCAGAAGAGCAAAATTACCACAGGCCTAACCACAAGTGCCAAAGACACTTGAAGAGAGACACTGCTTACAAGTGCCTGTACGCTAATGCTAGGAGCCTGCGAACCAAGATGGGAGAACTGGAGTGCTTGGTCTTAGAGGAGAGCATTGATATAGTGAGCATAATGGAGACCTGGTGGAATGGAGAAAACCAGTGGGATACGGTTATCCCTGGATATAAACTATATCGGAAGGACAGGGAAGGATGTATTGGTGGCGGAGTCGCTCTATACGTGAAAGAAGGCATTGAATCCAGCAAGCTCGAAACCCCAAAAGAGGCAGACTCCTCCACAGAATCGTTGTGGGTGGTGATACCATGCCCCAGGAGGGACTTAATACTGGGAACGATCTATCGTCCCCCTGATCAAAATGCTCAGGGAGACCTTGAGATGAGATATGAAATTGAGGAAGCATCCAAACTAGGAAATGTGGTAGTAATGGGTGACTTCAACTACCTGGACATAGACTGGCTGCATATGTGTTCCAGTCATGACAAAGAAGCAAAGTTTCTAGATATTCTAAATGACTATTCCCTAGACCAGTTGGTCATGGAACCGACCAGAGGGACGGCAACCCTGGACTTAATCCTCAGTGGGGACCGGGACCTGGTGCAAGATGTAAGTGTTGTTGAACCAATTGGGAGCAGTGACCACAGTGCTATTAAATTAAACATACATGTAACTGGCCAATTGCCAAGAAAATCCAACACGATCACATTTGACTTCAAAAGAGGAAACTTCACAAAAATGAGGGGATTGGTAAAAAGAAAGCTGAAAAACAAAGTCCAGAGGGTCACATCACTTGAAAATGCTTGGAAGTTGTTCAAAACATTTTATTAGAAGCTCAACTGGAGTGCATACTGCAGATCAGAAAAGGTACCGCCAGGGCCAAGAAGATGCCAGCATGGTTAACGAGCAAAGTCAAGGAAGCTCTTAGAGGCAAAAAGTCTTCCTTCAAAAAATGGAAGTCTTGTCCAAATGAAGAAAATAAAAAAGAACACAAACTCTGGCAAAAGAAATGCAAGAAGACAATAAGAATTTGAGGAGCACATTGCTAAGAACATAAAAACCAACAACAAAAAATTCTATAAATACATTCAAAGCAGGAGACCATCTAGGGAGACGATTGGACCCTTGAATGATAAGGGAGTCAAAGGTGTACTAAAGGAGATTGCAGAGAAGCTAAATGAATTCTTTGCATCTGTCTTCACAGTGGAAGATATAGGGCAGATCCCTGAACCTGAACTAACATTTGCAGGAAGGGATTCTGAGGAACTGAGACAAATAGTGGTAACGAGAGAGGAAGTTCTAAGCTTAATGGACAATATAAAAACTGACAAATCACCGGGCCCGGATGGCATCCACCCGAGAGTTCTCAAAGAACTCAAAGGTGAAATTGCTGATCTGCTAACTAAAATATGTAACTTGTCCCTTGGGTCCTCCTCCGTGCCTGAGGACTGGAAAGTGGCAAATGTAACGCCAATCTTCAAAAAGGGATCCAGAGGGGATCCCGGAAATTACAGGCCAGTTAGCTTAACTTCTGTCCCTGGAAAACTGATAGAAAGTATTATTAAAGCTAGATTAACTAAGCACATAGAAGAACAAGCCTTGCTGAAGCAGAGCCAGCATGGCTTCTGCAAGGGAAAGTCCTGTCTCAGTAACTTATTAGAATTCTTTGAGAGTGTCAACAAGCATACAGATAGAGGTGATCCAGTGGACATAGTGTACTTAGACTTTCAAAAAGCGTTTGACAAGGTACCTCACCAAAGGCTTCTGAGGAAGCTTAGCAGTCATGGAATAAGAGGAGAGGTCCTCTTGTGGATAAGGAATTGGTTAAGAAGCAGAAAGCAGAGAGTAGGAATAAACGGACAGTTCTCCCAATGGAGGGCTGTAGAAAGTGGAGTCCCTCAAGGATCGGTATTGGGACCTGTACTTTTCAACTTGTTCATTAATGACCTAGAATTAGGAGTGAGCAGTGAAGTGGCCAAGTTTGCTGATGACACTAAATTGTTCAGGGTTGTTAAAACAAAAAGGGATTGCGAAGAGCTCCAAAAAGACCTCTCCAAACTGAGTGAATGGGCAGAAAAATGGCAAATGCAATTCAATATAAACAAGTGTAAAATTATGCATATTGGAGCAAAAAATCTGAATTTCACATATACTCTCATGGGGTCTGAACTGGCGGTGACCGACCAGGAGAGAGACCTCGGGGTTGTAGTGGACAGCACGATGAAAATGTCGACCCAGTGTGCGGCAGCTGTGAAAAAGGCAAATTCCATGCTAGCGATAATTAGGAAAGGTATTGAAAATAAAACAGCCGATATCATAATGCCATTGTATAAATCTATGGTGCGGCCGCATTTGGAATACTGTGTACAGTTCTGGTCGCCTCATCTCAAAAAGGATATTCTAGAGTTGGAAAAGGTTCAGAAGAGGGCAACCAGAATGATCAAGGGGATGGAGCGACTCCCTTACGAGGAAAGGTTGCAGCATTTGGGGCTTTTTAGTTTAGAGAAAAGGCGGGTCAGAGGAGACATGATAGAAGTGTATAAAATTATGCATGGCATTGAGAAAGTGGATAGAGAAAAGTTCTTCTCCCTCTCTCATAATACTAGAACTCGTGGACATTCAAAGAAGCTGAATGTTGGAAGATTCAGGACAGACAAAAGGAAGTACTTCTTTACTCAGCGCATAGTTAAACTATGGAATTTGCTCCCACAAGATGCAGTAATGGCCACCAGCTTGGATGGCTTTATAAGAAGATTAGACAAATTCATGGAGGACAGGGCTATCAATGGCTACTAGCCATGATGGCTGTGCTCTGCCACCCTAGTCAGAGGCAGCATGCTTCTGAAAACCAGTTGCCGGAAGCCTCAGGAGGGGAGAGTGTTCTTGCACTCAGGTCCTGCTTGCGGGCTTCCCCCAGGCACCTGGTTGGCCACTGTGAGAACAGGATGCTGGACTAGATGGGCCACTGGCCTGATCCAGCAGGCTCTTCTTATGTTCTTATGTTCTTAGGGTTTTCATGGTAAGCAGTATTCAGAGATGGTTTTACCATTGCGTTCTGACGCTGAGAGGCAGTGACTGGCCCAAGGTCTCCCAGTGAGCTTCATGGCTGTGTGGGGATTCAAACCCTGGTCTCCCAGGTCTTAGTCCAACACTCTAACCACTACACCACACTGGGTAATCAGTGGCAGAGCATATTATTATTATTTCTATCCCAGCCCTCCTCACAGAGGAGCCCACGGCAGGAAACATCAATAGGTGAAAACAATACAATTTAAAATATAATTTAAAAACCTATTTGAAACATTTTAAAACCATTTTAAAAGGAACTAAAAACATTCCAAAGCTATTTTTAAAAACTTCAGAGCATCTAAAAACTTTTAAAAGCAATCATATGTCCTCAGAGCTGCTAATTTCAAGGTAGCCATGTCCCGAATCTTTCAGCCATCAAGTGCCTGGGTGAAAAGAAATGTTTTACAATTCCTCCTGAAAGTCAACTGACCAGGGAGGGCATTCCAAAAACAGGGAACTGTCACAGAGAAGACCCTGACATGGTTCAACGCCAGCCAGGTAGCGACAAGAGGCACCAGCCTTTTCCGTGCAAAAAGCTCCAGGTTCAGTCCTCGGCATCTGCAGATAGAACTGGGAAAACTACTGGCTGAAACCCCAGAGAGCTTCCACCAGTCAATGTCAACAATACTGAACTAGGTGGTCCAATGGTCTGGCTCATTATAAGGCTGCTTCTTCTGATTTAGAGGCGGTGCTGGTTTTCAACTTTGATCAAATTATACTGGGTCACTGTGAGCTTGCATTGGACTTAGCAGTGTTTGAAATGAAATTGTTGCTTCAGATGGTTTTATTTGTACTGTGCATATTTTGATGCATATTCTTGGCAAATTGCCTGAAGTTTTTTTTCTTTTCTTGAACAGCATTCTCTAAATTCTTTAAATAAACCCTTTTCATCTGCAATGCCACACCGGATGCTAAAAGAAAGAACATAAAACAGCCTTCTTGCACATCATGCTTGTGGACTGCACCACTTCAAACTTTACGGAGTGGGGGTGTTGCATGTTTAAATACTCACCTGCAAAGGGAGAGGACATCCCTGCACATATAAAGTGGTTCTGGGAGATATTTACTAGCTGAGTCTCCCTACCACATTTGTTCTTTATGTACAAGAAGTGATATGCATTCAGCGTTTAGATTCCCCATCTGCAATCTGAACTGGTACAGTCCAAGAACAGTTTCTGCAACTGATTTGCTGGTTCCTTATTATGTACAAAATGTAAACAGCACAAGTTGGAAACATTTATGGAGTGGGAAGAACGTTGTTCAAAATACATTTCTCTTATTACGGAAAATGATACCCTCTAGCAGGCAAATTAGTACGGAAGTGATATTGAAAATGTCACGCCTTTAATGAGGATGTTGAATTCTGACACATCATAAGCACTGTAATCATTTGTGAATAAGATTAAAACGTGTGTGTGTGGGGAGGCTCCTTTGATGTAATGCTATTTCTTAGAGCACTTGAAAGTGATCAAATTATGATCCATCAAAGGAAAAAACGGTTTGAATAACACAGAAGAGAGGGAGGTTTATATATACCCTTCAAATGAACATTAAAATTGTTCATTTTAATAATTCACACTTCCTTATTCCAGTCTAACAGCCAGTCCATTTACATCTCAGAAGCGCTCAAAGAAATTAACTATCTGAATTTGCTTCCCCAAAAGCCTACAATGATCACATACTTTTTTGATCACTAGTTCAAAGGTATGCGCCCTGATTCAGAGACAGTGGTTCTTTGTGCTAGCAAGGTCTGGCCCATTGCCTCGGGTTGTGTGCACATCATACATTTAAAGCGCATTACTTCCCCCAAAGAATCCCAGCAACTGCAGTTTGTTATGCGTGCTGGGAATTGTAGCTTCATGAAGGGTAAACACACTTTCGAGGTTTAAATGGACCTGCTGTTAGACTGTAACAAGGAAGTATGAATCATTGAAACGAACAGTCTTAGTGTTCATTTGAAGTGTGCTGGGAATTGTAGCTCTGTGAGGGGTAAACAACAATTCCCAGGATTCTTTGGGGGAAGCCATGTGCATTAAATGTATGGTACGTACGGAGCCTTGGAAAGTGAAGAAAGTGTTCTTTCTGCAAGGTGGAGTTGTATGCAAGGTATCTTCTCAGATTAGATGAGAATGGAAGAGAATAGAAGAGTTCCTGCTTGCGTGGAGCTCCGTGAGTGCAGATTAAAGCCCCATGAAGCTCTGTGAATGGTGGAAAAGAGCCACAGTCCTTCCATGATCACAGTGCTACTGTTCTGAACTTGTTGATCTGTTCACAATGGCAAGACCCATCCAGATTTCCCATTCCCACCCCCACTGCCATGTGGCTCAGATTCCCACCATAATGGTGAGGCCATGGTGCTCTTCAACAAGTGTCTAAGTAAGACATCAAGTGAGCTGTCCAGCAAAGAGGGTCCTGAAAGCGGAGCAGGATAAGATGTTGCAGTGGCAGGAATGAACTGAGCACCCTGCTGCTCAACCCCCACCTGGGGTGTCATCGGGGCCCTGATCTGGAGCATACGGCGAGTCTAGTTTCCACATCATAAAGTGGGCTCAAGGATTGGGCTCATGCTGCCAGGCACCCATTCTGCCTTCAAGTCTGGGACTTTGCTGGAACATGCCACCACATCTCCTGTGGTCCCAGGGGTGATGTTAGTGGGTCTGGAGCTGTAGGGTGGGACCAGCTATGTTACACATGTTCCCTTGAATCTGCAGCTCCCCCAAGCAGAACATCTTCTCAGGAGATGGTCAGAGCAGGAGGGTGTTGTCAGTGCCTGCCAACTCCCCTTAAACACCACAGGCATTTGGATGGTCATCCTGAAAGGGAGATGGTAAGATATGGCACCAGGCAGTGAAGCAGTTAAGTAGTTCAGTGGTAGAGCATCTGCTTTGCATGCAAAAAGTCCCGGGTTCAATCCTAGCATCTCCAGGTAGGTCTGAGAGATATCCTCATCTGGAACTCTGGAGAGCCTCTGCCAGTCAGTGCAGACAATACTGAGTTAGTTGGACCAATTGTCTGGCTTGCTAGATGGCAGCTTCCGATGTTCCTGGAGGCAGGCAATCTAAGAGCAATCAGTGGCGGGGTGACAAATTGCACCAAAGAAGGATCCAGGCCACAGCCAGAAAGTGTATAGCAGGAGAGGAGGATGTCAACCCCCCCCAAATGTGCTCCTCCGAGCTTCTCTATCTGTCCCTCAGAACTCCCTGAAACCCTCTCCCCAGACCACAGCCCTCACCGGCCATACTTCACACCCTGGGTGCTTTCGCCTGGCTGGAACGTGTCCTTGCACCCTGATAACTCATGCTTGTCTAGATGGAGGATAGGAGTGGGGCATGGGGAGGTGTGCAGAAACTAGCCTACTGTACAAAGGTCAGATTTGCATTCATTTCTCCATCCACTTTTACTTCTGGTCCCATGTGGCCCCTGGAAGGTTGCTCTGAAGCAAATGTAAACCCCCCAGCTGAGAAAGGTTTTCCCCTCCTGAGATGGAATTCTATTGTTCCGTGGTGTGACTGGACCTCTGCTCAGCTGGGAGCTGCAATGTCAGCTCCTGGCCACTTGGAGTGGTGGCGCTGCAGAGCAAATCAGATGTAATCTTCCTTTGCAGTGAAAAGACCTGCCAGGATCTCTGTGCCAATGCTCCCTGGCTCAAAGGCTTACAGCTTTGGCACATGTTCAACAGCATCCTCTCCCGGATGTGTCCTGGGGGTCTTCTTATAAGGGGCACTTTTTTTTAATGATTTCCCCACCTGAGGTTTGGAGTGTTGCAGTCCAGAATTTGACCGACTCATTTAGCATACGTTGGGTTGGATCTACCTCTGCAGGACAATGAGGTGGAAATGAACAAGGAGAGTTCTGAGCAGGGGTGGCCCTGAAATGAGCTAATGTGAGCGTTTTGGCTTAGGCAGCAGATTGTGATGGGTGGCAGAGTGAGTTGCCTGGTTGCTGCTTATGTTGGTCACCTGCTGCTTCTGCTGGTTGCTACGCCATTGCTGTTGCTGCCAGCTTTGCAGGGCCTTTTTAAAGGAATTGCTACAGGGTGTCAATTTTTTCATTCAAATGACTTGCACATGGAAGCCCGCTAGCGTGTACAAGCCCTGACATTTGGATTGAGGTGAAAGTGGTTCAAACTAAAAAAAATAAAACAGGGAGTAAATGCAAGTTACTTCTTGTTGTGATGTGCCTTCAAGTCGATTACGACTTATGGCGACCCTATGAATCAGGAACCTCCAGTAGCTTCCTATGTTCTTATAAGCTCATCCAGGCTGTTTGATCTCAGCAATGAGGAGGTGCCATCTGCAGATTCCCCCTATTCAGGGCCGGTGCCAGGCATGACTGGGCCCTTGGGCATCAGCCTGTCCAGGGCCTGTGGGCCTGCTCACATCTCCTGCTGTGATGAATGCTGGGTGTGCATGCCTGCTATCAACCAAGATGGCAGCAGGGGCTTCCCTAAGGGACTGATGCTCTGCCACCATCTTGGTTGATGGCAGATGTGCGCATGCAGCATGCACAGCATTTACTACAATGGGAGAGGTAGGTGGGGCATGCAGGTGGGTGTTGCAGGCTGTGATGTCCTTATATGTTAAAAACTGTAAATACGGTAAGTGTGGGTTTATATAAGGATATATGGTAAGTGAATTGAGTAAGAGGGGGCAGTACATGGGCTAGAATGCGGGAGAATGTTGAATGATGATTGGCTGAGGGTTTGAATGGCTGAAGGTATGAATGAGAGGATGACAGTTGAGTTGGGGAGGTCGGTTGGGGGCAGTTGAGAGGAGAGTGGTTGGAAAGGAGTTGAAGTGGGAGGCAGTTGGGATTGAGTTGACAGAGTTCTGAGGGAGGTTTGGATTCTGTTAGGCTGATGTTTGGACAGAATATATATAACTGGAAACATAAGAGTGACACTATATGAAACCATACGCTTGTTAAACATTCCTAAAGTAATCTTGTTATTTCCTGGTGTGATCAAATAAATACTTTTATTGGTTTACCAAAAGACTGATCCTTGGCTGGGGATATACAGACCAGAAGGGAGGGCAGTGTAATTACCAAGGCTGAAGGGAAACTGTATCATATGGTGGCAGCGGTGAAGGGAGATATTATAACAACGACAAGTATCCAGAGCAACCCAGGATTGTATGCTTTATAGACAAAGATACAGGGGGGTTGTGGACAGCAAGGGCACCCAGACACAAAGTAACAAGCCACAGGGAGACTAAGGCAAAGTCTCTAGCAGTATTGTTTACAGGGAGTAGCTAGTGGTGCTTCCTAGCAGTGGGATCTTGAGAGATCTGTGCTAGAGCGGAGTGGGAAAAAAATAAAAACGACGATCCTGAATGGTAGTGTCCTGAGGTGGTGCCTAGTGAAAGGCGGTAGCCACAAGCAGGTGGGAACGTGACAGGTGGAGCCAAAGGTGGGATCGTCACACAGGCCTGTGTGGTTGTATGAGGGGGTGGGAGCCAATGCGGCCACGGATCGCGGGATGGGAGCTCTACCCTCCCACCCTAAGGAGGGACCTATGGCCCCAGGGTGCTGGCCATGCCCCTAGTCTCCCCCTCCCTCTGTCTTTGCCTGGCCCCACTCTTTGCCCAGCGAGAAGTTTGGTCTTGCTGCTTCCAAAACCAGGGGAAAGAGCCACATTTGGAAGCAGAGTTTTGTTTTGCTTTGTTTTAACAATGTTTTTCAGGTTTCAGAGAATCTAAAGAATTTCTTTCTCTTGCATATACTATCGTTCAGCATTCTGGAGAGAAAAATAGTGCAACCCCACCCCAACCCCACGGGGTACATTTTTTTCCTTCTAATTGCAAAATAAGTAACCCATGTACTTTAACATCTGCAAGGTGGCTGAAATGGATAACATTCCATTTTTCAGAGAGATTTATATAATCCTTGTTAAAGAGTAACAGGTCACAGCTGCTGGGTGGCCATGTGGGTTTTCCACCTGCCATGTCCTGTCAGTTTGAAAACTCTGAATCCCCAATTAACTGGGGTTGAAAACATCATGTCTGAGAAGCCTCCTCCAGACAAATTTCATTTTTTTCCTAGGAAAGCCATATGCCATTCTGGGTGATGGGGGAGTTTGTGTCTGTAGTGTATTCTGTATGGAAGTGAGATCACTTAAAAACTTAAAATTAAAATTAATTGTAAGAAATAATTTTTAAAAGAAGTGAAAACATTATGCTAGGAAATTATATAAATATTCCTGCTTGCCTAAATGTAGTAGAGCCTGACCCTTTTCCTGTGATTATAATTTGTTTGAATTGTTTTTAATATTACATTTTAAACTGGGGCCTGATGGTGAAGGGTGGGGCATAACAATAATAATAATAATAATAATAATAATAATAATGAACGCAATAAACATTAAAACCAGTTGCTCTATAAACTGCTAATCAGACATTTAAAGGGACTATTACAGTTTAAGCAGACTTTCATAAGAGCTCCATCTGCTAAACCAGGAAACCTTTCCAAATAGGATGCAGCAGCCTGTCCCTCGCTCCCTTATAAAACTTACAGTACAAAAGCATGGGTAGTATAGACTCCACAGCACCAGAACCACCCAGACACCTTCTCTGATCATGAGGTGTGCCTTGGAAGTGGCCTTTCATCATCGCAGAGGGCATGGCATGAACCCTAGCCAGAAAAAAATGCTCTCTTATACTTTGGCACAGAGAGTTTGGTGAAACAAAGGGAACATTCTTTGCTAGAGGAAACTTTTAGTCTTAGGGCTATAGGGGAGCAGGAGAGGTTTGACAGGGCTATCATACTCTGTCAATATCCAGCATTCTCGGCTATGGGGCAGTACACAAGTATAATAAATAAATAAATAAATAAGCCCTGCCCTCAAAGAAACTAAAGAGTAGAGGCATGTATTGGCTGTGTGTGAACATCAGAGATGGGGGCAAATTTTGGCGTTTTCAGATCTGTGACCAAATTTTGCCAGAATCTGTAAATATCCTGTATGTCTTTGGATCAGGTTTGACTAATGCTTGTGACTGTCAGCTATGCCAGCTTTTTCCAAAAACAAATCCAGGGTGAATTTGACAACGTGAACAGCTTTGCTCTGAAGTGCTGCAATGTGTATTCCGTTGAAGTTCCGTCTCAATGAGGTGATATCAATCGCCATTAACATCTTTGGTCAGCACCTTAGTAACCTGAGGCAAGAGGCAGAATTGACCAGCGATGATCTGCCTAATTTAAATTTAAATAGAAAACCCAAGAGACCATCAGTAGAAAGATCGCCAACAGCATTAGGAATTTTGTTAGCTATTACAAGCTGATCGGAAATAGGGGAAAAAATTCAGAGGGGAAATGTTGCGGGTCAGCACCACAAGCCAGTTGCGAAGATCAAAATACGGGCCAGAACCAAACAGCGAACTCCATCCCTAGTGAACATATGCTGGAAATTCGTCAGGGTTGTATCCAGTGTAAGTTCTGCTCTGGGTAGACCAACTAAAATTAATGACCATGACTAAGGGAACAGTCCAAACCCAAGATACGCCAGGATGAGCGCATCAGGATCTGAGGATCTCTGGTTCAGCCTGGTAAACTCTGGCTCAGCTGAAGCCCACTGAGCCGAGGCTGCGTAAGTCCCCCCAGAAAGGGGCGTGGAGGGGCATGGTGGCAGCAGCAGGTCTGGGAAGGGGGGGAGACTTAAGCTGGATCCTAACACGGTGGAGCTTACCCCAGCAAAAAGGGTGGCGTAAGTCAAACTCTATTGTAAAGGGTGGTTTCCTCACTGCCAGTCAATAGCCTTGTTCCTGAACAGGGTTTGGACTTGGCATACTTTACACTGGCTTTCTGTAGATTGCTCCCTAATTTGTAAGCAGGTTTGACTACTGTGCACGTTTTTTGCAAGCAAGTTCCCCTAATATAATGCATTTTTTGTGTCCTATTTCAAGTATATGCACTTTTGTACCCATCGCTTGGCTGGAGAACTCCACTGCAAAATTTGGAGAAGTGTGAATTTTGAAGATGGCTGTATTTCAGTTTGCATATTGCTTTGGAAAGTGTGAATTTGGTAAGTTCAGTTTTAAATGCGAACTGAATCAAATTTTCTCCCCCATTCCTATTAAGTGCTTTTGCCTGGCTGGAATGTGCCCTTGAATTGTGACAATGGCTCCTGCTGGCCTAGATGGAGAGAGAGAGGTGTGTGTGTGTGTGTATAAATCTCTGATTTACACAGTAAAAAAGCAAGAGTCTGCACCATCCATGGCTACACCCACTTTTGCCTCTGGCCCCACCCACCATTCTATGTGGCCCCTGGAAGATTTCTTCAGGAGTCAGGCTGAAAAAGATCTCCCACCCCTACTTTAATTTGATTAATTTATCAATTCAAGCAGTGAAAAGCTTGAAGTCCTGGTTATAAGTTATGTGAACAGAAAAGCCAACTACTATGGAATTGGGAAGTCAGAACTGAGCTGACTGTCATGTTGTCACTTCCAATACATCCAGGTCTCTCTGAGAGTTGCTTACATGCTTGCAAAAGAGGCACAGGAGAAAGAAAACCCGAGCAGAATGAACCTCTGTTTTCCTTTTTAAAAGAGCTGCTGATATTGTGTGCATAAGACAACGGTGAACTAAATGTGGTCTGAGTCAGCTCATAAATGTTTCAGAGGCAAGGAACCTTTCAGGCCATCAAACCACAAGAGTGGAGCACCGACAATGCATTAGATTAAGAAAAGAATGCAGGCAGCAAGGAGATGCTGCAGACAGCAGCAAGGTGTGGCATATTCACAGGCTGTCGAAGGACCAGAAATGGCATCACAAAATATGTTGATTGCCCCCACACCTATAAAGAAGACTTGAGAGGGAATGAAATGGTAGAAAGGTTATATTTATTTAACATAGCAAATAGATCTGCAACCTCACTAATCAGATTCAGGGTTGGTGCAGCAAATGGGCCCAGATTAGCCCAGAAATGGCCCCACAAATTGCAGCTCACTTGGGGTGGAACAGGATCCGCTCCTCTCCCCCACCCCATCTCCAAAACACCCCATTTGAGGGCTTTACACTCGCTCTTTCCACAGAGGATACTGCTGGCAACAGCCTTCCCCAACCTGTGTCTTTAGTAGGTGGAGTTGGGACCTGCACAGGAATGGAGCCTCCCTGCCATGCAGGTAGAATGTCACCTCTGCCTCATCCCACCTCCTCCAGTGTGATGGACTCATGGGATGTTTGGAGTGCTCTGCCTGACAGACAGTCCAGAAACCCTTTCTGGCCCTGCCCCCACCCACCTCTGGAATAGCACTTGATCTTGAGAAAGCCCCTTTTATTATGTCATGCTCTGCTCTTCCCCTGGTTTCCTCCAGCCTATGAGGTAAGCAAAGGTCTCTGTGTGGCCACCTCATTCTCAGCAAGAAGAGGACCAGTGCTTGTGATATAATCTCCCTTTACGCACTTGGCCACTGATCTTCATAGGAGCATAAGAATAAGAATACTGAATGAGACCATTGGGCCATCTAGGTCTGTGTTGTCCATGCTGACTGGTAGCATCTCCTGAGGGTTTCAGGAAGGGAGTCTTTCCCAGCCCTACCAGGAGATCTCATCAGGGATTGAATTTGGGACCTTCTGCATGCATAGCAGATGTTCTATCACTGAGCTATGGCCCTTTGTGGGAGAGGACAGAACTTTAGGTCCCCCAAAAATATTCCAAGAGGCTTGACCCCTGTCACTTATTGCTCCGAGAAGGACATCAGGTCTGGTTGAGAAGAAGGATCTGCTCCACCACCCACCTACCCACCTGCATAAAATGATGCAAGGCATGGAGAAAGTGGATAGAGAAAAGTTTTTCTCCCTCTCACATAACACTAGAATTTAGGGGCATCCAATGAAGCTGAATGTTGGAAGATTCAGAACAGACAAAAGAAAGGACTTCTTCAAATAGTGCATAGTGAAACTATGCAGTTCACTCCCCCAAGAGGCAGTGATGGCCGCCATCTTGGATGGCATCTGAAAGAGGTTTAGACAGATTCATGGATAATGACTATCAATTATTACTAGTCATGATGGCTATGCTAGGCCTCCATAGCTGGAGGCAGCATGCTTCCAAATGTCATTTTCTGGAAACTACTGGAGGGGAGAGTGCTCTTGTGCTCCTGCTTGCATGCTTCCCATTAGGGCATCTGATTGGCTCCTGTGAGAACAGGATGCTGGATGAGATGGACCACTGGCTCGATCCAGCAAGATCTTTTTATGTTCTTACCAGGGCCAAGCCCTTTGTATTGAGTTGGCTCCCAAGAAGCTCCTTCTTGAACCTTGGCTGAGTTGACCTTCAATAGGCCAGAAATGCATGTTGCCCGTGCTCACTGCCTCATGGAGAACTCATGCAAGATGTCTAAGTTTGCGAGCCCTCAGGCATCACACTAGTGGACTCTGCCACTCTTTGGCCAGGTGGCTGCTTCAACTACTCTTGCTCCTAGCAACCACTGCGCTGGGATGTTGTGGGGACAGCAAGTGCATAGAATCATAGAATAGTAGAGTTGGAAGGGGCCTATAAGTTAATTGAGTCCAACTCACGGAAGGAATCAAGCTTAAAGCATACCCAACAGGTGGCTGTCCAGCTGCTTCTTGAAGGCCTCCAGTTTTGGAGAGTCCACGACCTCTCTAGGTAATTGGTTCCATTGTTGTACCACTCTAGTTGGGAAGGTTTTCCTGATGTTCAGTTGAAATCTGACTTCCTGTAACTTTAGCTTATTATTTTATGTTCTGCACACTGGGACAATTGAGAAGAGATTCTGGCCCTCCTCTGTGTGACAGCCTTGAAAGGCTTGAAAAGTGCTATCATAACTCCTCTCATTCTCTTCTCAGCACTAATCATGCCCAGTTCTTTCAGTCTCTTCTCTTAGGGCTTTGTTTCCAGTCCCCTGATCATCCTCATAGCTCTCCTCTCAACTTGTTCCAGTTTGTCTGCATCCTTCCTAAAGTGAAGAGTCCAGAACTGGATGCAGCACTCACAATGAGGCCTAATCAGTGCCGAAGAGTGGGGAACTAATACTTCACGTGATTTGGAAACTATACTTCTGTTAATGCAGCCTAAAGTAGCATTTGCCTTTTTGTAGCCACATTGCACTGCTGGCTTATTTTCAGCTTGCGATCAACAACAGTTCCAAAATCCTTTATGGGTGAGTTCACTATGCCTGAACTCTACTCAGTTACTCATTACTTAACTTCAGAGGAGCCCTGCTGGATCAGGCCATGTGCCCATCTGGTCCCGCATCCTGTCCCTACATGCTGATGGGAAGTCTGAAAAGAGGACCTGAGGATAACAGCACTCTCCCCACTTGCTATTCTCATCAACTGATACTCAGAGGCACACTGCCCCCGACATCAGAGGCGGAACATAACCATTGTGGCTAAGAGCCATTGGTGTAGTCTCTTGGGATGGCCTTCCAAATGTGCAAAACATTGTGGGGAAGGATCTGTCTCACTCTGTCTCAGCAGCTGCTGGGGCCATGTGAATGGCATAACAATTGCCTCACCGAAAAGGGCTGAGAAGAGAAAGAATCACAAAATGGTGCAGGTCCACCAGCAGCCCATTCAATGGAGAAAAAGGCCTCTTCATCAGCCACCACTGAGCTTGCTTTGACAACAGTTCTTGGTCCTCATCTGTTCAGAATGGCAAGGAGGTTGGATGTCCCATGAACTGTGTGTGTGTTTAAGGACGTGTGTTCAGGAGAGCAAGTGCAAGCAGACACTGAGCAGGAAGAGCAAACCATCTCTAGTGCATTGTGGATTTTTGAGGGAATATTTACTGAGACCTTCCATGGGCACCCTAACCGGTTCAGACAGGCAGGCTGATGCCTGAGGGAGTGCCACATTGGTGACCCCCATTATCTGGCATCAGTAGTCACATGCACACACAGAAAAAGAAATGGTGGACAATATTTGGGGGGAAACCCTCAAAGTGTCCTGAAGAGGGGAGATGAAGAAAAAGAGAAACCTCAGAAGTTTTTTCAGACACAAAACATCTTCCAAGAAATGTTGGCTCAGCCTCAGCTTCAACTGCTCCTGTTCCTTGTGTGCATTTCATAAAATGCGGCTAATTAAATAGAGTAAGAACAGCTTCCATGGAGAATTTGTTTCAGCTATTCAGAAGACGCATCTCAAAACAAATTAGAAATTTTAACGGGGAAGGAGAAATGATCCTGTCTTACTTAAACCTCTCCGCTCCCGTCATAATGGCTCCCACCTGCCAACAGCACTGTTGCTTGTAAGTGTTAGGTCCAAACCCAACACGTGAGTCGCCCTGTCAACCCCAACTCGCTTATTACACCCGGGAAGAGTGCGGAGTTGAGTGCAAATGAACCCACTATCAGAGATCAAGTAACACAAGACAATTCCTTTGCAAAGGGGACCCAATACTTACAAGCCGAAGCAGGTCAGCATGGGAACCTCGTTTATTGGTGTCTTAGGGTTTATATAGGCTCACCCCAAAGTTTACAATATCGGGCTCACGTCATAAAATACAAAAGAAGCAATTGCTAGATATTATAGCCTCAAGGCATATGTAAGGAGGTAAAGGGGTACCGGGGGAAGGACAAAGTAGAAACATTGAGACTATCTTTCAGACTCTATGTCTGCATACTTCGCATGTCCTTGAGATAAGCACTTAGCAGTAACAGACAAAGACAACTATCGAGGGGAGGCCCAGCTGCAACCGGGCGCCCCTTAAACTGGAGACAGTCATGATATACTTTGCTTGCATATCAAAGGGGTTTTACAAGTCAAGGTTTGTGGGGCAGTGGAACAGCTTTTAACATTTCTATGCAAAGGCACATTTGTAACAATAAGCAAGGTTATAGGCATAGATGTGATACAAGAAATACATAATAAGGAAGTTTCCAGCTTAAACCGGCTTTTATTATGCGAGCCACTGGAATGTAGGTAAGGGTCAGGTCACCAGGAAATAAACCTTTCTTGATATCAAAAGTCAGTCAGGGGTCACTTTGCATCTAATCTGGGCACTGTTCACATTTATATGGACAGGGTATAAAGCAAACTATAATGTTTAAGGCAATTCTTAAATTTCAACACAACATAAGTTTCAATGCATAGATGCATGCACGCACATACAAAAAGGAGAGAAAACTTTTATCGTCTTCCTCAGTGCATTGATGATGGATTTTTATACTGCAAACGACGGAAGCCCGGAAGAAGGAAACAATTGGAAATGGCCCAGCACACCCTCCCTGTCCTGCTGCTACAGAAATAATTCCTCAAAATAAACCAAGGTGATGAGATCAAAAGTGAATGGCAGAAGGAAACTGTGGCAATTGGAAACACCTTTGTAATGGTCCCAAAGCACTAAGCAACACAGGATTTGATTTTTTAAAAGCCAGCTTTATTTATTCTTTACATGTCAAAACTCATCCTTCTGCAAACACTTTCCCTGTTTTAAAAAAGTGCGTTAAAAACACATCTTGCTAAAACATATTGGGCTCTTTTATTTGTTTATTACACATTTACCACCTGTAAATACATACACACTGTGGGCAACAGACACATCCAGTGGCGTCTCGTGCCCATTGGGACTGGTGGGGCAGAAAGCAGGGAGCCCAACAGGAAGTGGAGGCAGAGCCAATGACAGGCAGAGCCAACTCATTCTACTTTTGGCCCCATCCTCCTCCCTGCTGAGTTCTACAAAGGTCTCAAATCACTGAGACATCACTGGTAATTGACAGGCAGTTGCTCCCCGCTGGACAAGTTGCAGTGAAGAAGGCAGGCAGGTGGGGGCTGGCTTAGGGCAGACTGAGGATGGTGGGGCAGTGCCCCCTTCCTCCTAATGGCCCACCTTCCCCTGCCTATATCCACACGCTCTATCGCACACCTATGATATAAGATGTACTAGAGGCATCGGTATGCTCTTTTTTGAACGGAGAAAGGGGCTATGAACGGGGAGGGCTAAAAGGTTTTCTCTCTGGCAAGACAAGATGCTCTTCTCTGCCTCATTCACAGGGCATTTGATAATTTCTTTGGAATTCCACTGGGTGCGGATTGAGCTTATTTTATAATTCTGGTGTGCTACTGTGGTTCTCAGGGTTTTTTTTCCTCCTCTGAAACCAGGGTTGAGGACCTTTTTTCAGCCTACAGAAGCAATAGACGTGACTCTTAGCCTGGTGTAGTAAAAATCAGAGGTTTTTATATACACCCACAGTGCACACTCATCTCCCCGAGCTCCATCCAGGCAAGCAAGGGGCACTATCACAGTTTAAGGACACACTCCAGCCAGGCAAAAATGGGAGTAAAGCACCAACACATATTACAAGTGTTCTGAACCAGTGGGGCAGGGGGTAACAGAAAGGCAATCTATTCTTCCCTAATTCCTCCTCTTATGTGTTTATTGCTTTTGCAAGCTTTGCTCCTCCCCTTCCTCCTTTCTCTCCCTCTGCTCTCAGTTAGTTAGTTAGTTAGTAATGGCTCCCTGAGTGCAGAGCCACATGGTTGCTTCAGCATGTATGAATTTACCTCTTTGTAGTAATCAACCTTAACTTCCTTTATTCTTTCATCTACCAGTCTTAATAGACGAGTTATTTCTGCACTCTGGTGTAATATGTGTGTGTTTCATTGTGTTTCATAATGTTTTCATGGCACTTCTCATTTTGCATGGAGTACAGTGGCAAATGCTGATGGAACAGACTGTGCGCTTCATGCATCTTCCCAACGATGTGTCTGATTTATTGGCCCAGGAGTCAGACACCGTCAGCAGATAACACCTCTGTTCAGGGGTCTGCATTGGTTATCAATTTCTTACTGGGCCAAGTTCAAGGTGTTATTATTGCTATATAAAGCCCTTCACAGTTTTGTGTGCCCACCTACGAAACAGGCACTGTTAGAGGCGCCACATAATACTCATTCTGCACTTGTAAGGAACAATTCTTTGAGTGTGGCAGCACCTACTCTTTGGAACTCCCCGCCCCTTTACATTAGGCAGGAGTCTTCGCTCTATTCTTTTCAGCATCTGCTTAAAACTTTTTTCTTTCTTTTGGTTAGCCCGTTTAGACACATAGATGTGGATGTCTTTTAATATTTTTGGCCTGTTTTGCTTACAAAATGTTTTTAATTACATGTTTTTAACTTTTATTGATGATTTTCATCTCATTTGTAAACCACTTAGAGTTCTGTGTGTGTGTGTGTTCAGATAACCGAATTTCAAAAAATGGCTCAGTTCTCAAGTTGTTTCGGAAAGTGTGGATTTCATAAATTCAGGTCGAAATGCGAACTGAATAGAATTTCTCCCCCATGCCTAGCCCAGAGCCATTCTGTGGGCAAAGTAAGAGGACAGCTGGATTGCCTAGTGCTCCTCCTCTCAAAGTCAGCCAGGCCTGAGAGGTGTTGCTGCCGCTCTCCCTGCCAAAGCCCACTGCTTCTGTTTTGGCCACTGATGTTCTTAGAGGCACCATTGCAGCTGGGACCCAGCACCCCTGCCCTGTTAGTCTGTCAGGAAGGGTCTGCAAGGCTGCATCCCTGGTCCCCTCTGGAGAACCCCTTGCCGAGGGCCCTCTCAAACCGGTCCCCAGCACCCCATATATTAGTGTTCATCCCCACTGCGAAAGGCGGCAGACAACAGCATTGGGGTACAAGTAATCTGGTGCAACACATCATAATGACAAATGGAAAGTCAGTCAAAATGGACTTTATTGATACATTTAAAACGTGAAAATACAATATATCTAACAACAAAACAGTCCAAGGAACATACACAAAGCAACAAACGGTGCTCCCTCCCTCCCTCGCTGTCCAGAAAGCATTTTGATTCTTTCTATTCCAGATCTTCTATCACCAGCTCTTCTGGAAAGGAAAGAAGGGAACAGAAGTGAGTCTTAATTATGGCCACTTTATTGGACTTGGCAGATCCAGAGCCAGTATCTGGCATGCTTGGGCAGCTGATGGGGGCCCATATTTTGGCTGGGACATCCAGCTGGGACCCAGCACCCCTGTCCTGTCCCCCCACCCCACCCCATTTCTCTTGGCCTCGGGGCAGGAGGGCTGGAATTTCAAGACCCCACAATTTGAGAGGTCAGCTGGTGTTATGGCTAAGAGTTGGGGCACCCTCATGCCCCAATGAGGCTACAGGCGATGTCTTTCGGGTGGAAAGTGAGGCCTGTGGCTTGGCTCTCTGCTTCCAGGATTTTTATTTTATTTATTTTTATTTTGTTGCATTTATATACCGCCCTTAGCAAATAGCTCTTGGGGCGGTGAACAGCATAAGATAAAATACATCCATCTGCATATATGGCTTCCCCTTAAGTACCTCTGAGCTCAGTCCTGAACAAATTGTGTATGTCACAATTGTCTGTTTCTACCATTAGGAAGAGAGTGTCAGGTGGCCTTCACTGTACACATAAAACCAGGGCTGAAGGGTCTCTCCTGAGAGTGAGGCTGCTGGGAATGTGTAGAGAAGGGCTGCTCTGTCAGCATCATAAAAGGCCCCCTGGCCACCTTCACAGTTCAGAGTCACTCGGATCCTCTTGGGCTCCTCACCCAGGGTCAGAACACAGCAAGGGGAGATGGAGGCCCCGTATTCACCATACCGCTTCCCCATCACCCAGATCCCTTCCTCAGGAACTGGTCTGAAGACACCCTTCCTCTTCACAGACTTCCCCACCACCCATTCCTCCTCACTCCCCACAAGGACTTCCCAGAAATGTCTGCCTGCTGTGAACCCCTCCCCCCCAAGCACACAGCCATATGTGTCAAATCTCTTAGGACTGTCAGGCAGGCCTTGACTCTCATATCCAACTCTCATACTCTTGAGATCCTCAGACAGGATGAGACAGGGATGTGCTGTGTCTGAATCTTACCTTCACTGGTTCGGGAGCAGAGCCAGGACAGCTCGGGAGGGATGATGGTTCTCACAGACTCCCGCTGTAGAGAGAAGAAAATGCTACATCAGGGCCTTTTTCCAATCCCAAAAATCAAAGTGTGGGTACCCCAAAGCAGGACTAAAGGAGATTCAGCTCCTCAGTCCCACTCCTTGCCGGAGAGAGCCTTTGTGAGCTCTGCCGCCTCGTGGGCGGAGGTTGAAGGGCAGCCCCAAAGCAGAGGGCAAAGAATGCCACCTCCATCATCTGGGTCCCATTCTGGTCCCACAGGGAGACCCTGTTAGTTCTGTCCCAGAGAGCAGGCTGGAAGGTTCTCATCTTTCGTAAGCTGCTTTGAGACCCTCTTGGGGCCATAGAGTACAAGTATTCTAAATCAACACAGAAAGGTGAGATACTTACGGTCAGGTCTGGGAATGTGAGTGCCTCGGCCAGCAGCCATTGGAGGCTACTGGCCGCCAGGTCCCTTTCTTTTTTGTCCCTTCCCTCCATGTAAATGCGGAGGTCCTGTGGGAGGAAAGAGCAGCTCAGCATCAGGGGACCAGACAGGCTGCCACCACCAGTCACCAAGGCATTTCCCCCAGTAGTCGAGGGAGATCCCAACCCATCTGAAAGGACTGCCTTCTCTGACATGGCCCAGTCCAAAATCTGCACTGGGGCCTTCCCCCGGGTGCACCACCCAGTAAGCTTGGGTGCCTGGCCTTGCACATCATGCTCAAGGCTACTCTGCAGCATGTTGCCAGACATGTGGCACAGTGTGGCAGGGTGTTCAGCTTGCCTGCCGAAAGGGAAGGGGCCTGAGGGGTGACTGGTGGGTAATTCCGCTGAGAAAAGGTGTGTAGGGGGGGTGATGCCTCCCTACCAGGCTCTGCTTCAGTGAAACATACCCTCCCAGCACACTTACTTCAATGATGCTTGATAAAGTTTCAAGGGAGGGGGCCTCCGATAGGAGACCCCTCAGCATCAATTCAAAAATCGCCTGGAGATCCTGATGGCGAAGACAGTTTTCATTGAGGTGGATCCGTAGATTCAGGCAGGAGATGATGTGGAAGGGGAAAAAAGAAAGACAATCGATTTTTTAGCAACGGCGATACTCAAGGAACCTGGCAGAACAGAGAGAGGGGCCAGACCGAGAACCATCTTCACTAACAGAGTCCACTCAAGGGCTTCCATCTGCGGAACTGGCATGGCTAAAGTGCTCCCTAATACTTGTCCTGTGCTTGGAAATCGCTCTTTTGGGTGGCAGCGCAACACCTACTCTTTGGAACACCTTGTCTATTGACATCAAGTGGTGCCTTTGTGGTATTCCTTTCAGGGGCTGCTGAAATAATTTCTGGTTAAGCAAACCTATCCAAGCATATCGATATTGATATGCTCTTCTCTCTTTTTAGTAGGCAGCTGTTTTGACTGTGTTTTAAATGTTTTAAATTTCTTGTTTAATCTGTTTTCATTAATAATCCTGATGTTTCTTGTAAATACTTAGCGGGTTTGAATAGGGCATACTTTCTTTTAAATGTGGAGCACAGTTTTTAAAAAACCGTTGTATATAAACAGTTCTGGAAACTTTCAGGAGATATATAGAAATCAAAACGCAAGAAAAATGATCGAACAACAAAGAATTTACCTCGTTGTCATCCTCAGTAAATTCAATCAATTCATAGATTGAATAGAATATTCCCTGGATAATCGTTCTTTTCATTTGTGTTGAAAACGGAGGCTTCATTAAACTGGCAGGATAGAGGAGGAAAGATGAGGTGGATTTCCCCAAAGACCTGTGAACAGTCAACAGGGGGTGTTGGGAGCCCCAAGCCCCCCCATGCCTCTCTTACATATTTGCGTACTGAGATATCCCTCCCCCCCCCCGAAAAGAAGAAGCCTGGGCTATGCCTCACACCAAGATGAGGAGGGGGCTGGACTGGTGTTTGCTCCCTCTGCCCCCAGAGTTAGCCATCTGAGGCATCTCAAAGGACTGGCATTGGAGGCAGAGAGAACAGACACCAGCCCAGGACCAGAGTCAGGATCAGGCCTGACCCACAGCCAAGCCCACCAGATCTGGGGCTCTTGAGATAGAGACCCTCAAGTTGGACATGGACCTCCAGGGTCTGTGTCCTCAAAGCCTCCACATCACCCGAGGAACCAACCCCCTTCGTGCTAGGGATCCCCTACAGGGCCCTTCAATTCTAGCTTCCAAGTCAGAGGCCTGCTGCTCGTTTAAGGTATTCCTCTCCACAAGGAAGGATCACAAGCCAAGAGGGCTGATCTGGCCCCAAAAGCATAAAAGCTGTCCAGTCCTTCGCCCCGTCCTGCCTCCCTGCTGGCTCTGACAACTGCTATTACTGTGAATAAATATCTCCACCCCACCCCCAGTCAACAACACACCTGAGATAAAAAATGGCCTCCGTAGACAGTCTCAGTATGCTGGAGGGGTCCAGGAAATCATCATGCTTGTCGACGATGTCCTGAGAAGAGATCAAGGAACAGAAGGGTCAAGTCGGTGTCCCACGGATTCAGGAGGGCTGCTCCAGCCCCAACCTCAGGGACTGACTTCACTTGAAATAGGAATTTCCCTTCGAAATGCCTGCAAAGTCCTCCCCTTTGCTGGTCCCAAAAGGGTCCCTTCCACAGAACTTGACCCACAACCCATCCCCAGGCCTCCTCCTGCCCACCTCCCCGCAGGATTGCTCACCCTGCCTGCATCCCACTCACCATAATGGTCTGAGCTACCAACTCTTTGTCGTATGGGACAGTATCCTGGCCGCTCGCCCGGGTGTCTGTGCAGGTGGAGGTGACGCAGAAAAGGAAGTACTCCTGCGGGGTGACTTCCTGAAAGTGGAAGAATAGTCAAGAAAGAACACGTTGGTTCCAATGGGGGTCTGCCTGGTCCCAGGGGAGCAAACATCCAGAATGGGTTTGGGGGAGGGAGAGGCAAACTCCTGCGCCAAGAGCTTTTGTGCCCGCCCTCCACTTCTGCTCCCTACAATACTAACCTCGGGCAAGGGGGCAGCGTTATCCACCTGCAGTTCTGCAAACTCCTGCGCCAAGAGCTTTTGTGCCCACCCTCCACTACTACTCCCTACGATACTAACCTCGGGCAAGGGGGCAGCGTTATCCACCTGCGGTTCTGCAAACTCCTGCGCCAACAGCTTTTGTGCCCGCCCTCCACTTCTGCTCCCTACGATACTAACCTCGGGCAAGGGGGCAGCGTTATCCACCTGCGGTTCTGCAATGGAAAGAGGACAAGTTGTGAGGAAAGGTTCATTCCTCACCTGCGTTATTCTAACATCTTTGTGTTGATCTTTCCACTTTCTCTTTTCCATCTCTCCACTCTGTCCCCAACCCTTTCAAAGCACTCCATGGCTTCCATCCCTTCACTCCTGATGCTCCTCCTCAGACCCTTCGCTGGGGAGGGACCTCACCATCTCCTGGCTGAGCTCCAGATGGCCCCCTATGCTCCCTTCCTCCCTGCCTGCCTGCCACCTTCCCCTCACATCTTCATCTCACTCGAAGGCCTTCCCTTGGGCCAGGGCATCCAACTCCTCCTCTTTTTCACATTTGACACCCTCCTCCACCACCACCACCCTTGTTTCTCTCAGGTGTCATGCCTTTTTTCTGTGTTGTAAGGCAGGAGGCATATAAAACGGTGCCTGGAGTGGACAGGGAGAGCGTTTTCTCCCCCTCTCGTAATGCTTGAGCCCAGTGGGGACATCCGGTGAAGCGGAAGGGTGGCAGCTTCAGGACACAGAAGAGGAAGGGCTCCTTCCTCACACAGCACTGCATCGCTCAAGGATGGAGCTCCCTGCCACTAGATGTGGGGATGGTGGCTGCTGGTGAAGAGGACTACAGGAATTCAGGGAGGAGAAGGCCATTGATGGCTCCTAGTCGAGGTGGCGGTGCATTCCCCCCAGAATAATAATAATAATAATAATAATAATAATAATAATAATAATAATAATAAATTTAATTTTTGTGTCGCCTATCTGGCCGAAACCACTCTAGGCGACGTACAACATTAAAGTTCAACAATACAGTATAAATACATAATAAAATACAGTGCAGTCAACAATAATCATTTTAAAAGCAGCAGTACAGAACAGTTTAGGGCCATCAATAGACAATGTTAAAACAATATAAAGAAATTAGCCCACCCCGGGGACCCCAAAGACCTGTCCAAAGAGCCATGTTTTCAAGGCTCGGCGAAATGTATCTAGGGAAGGGGCATGGCGAAGATCGAACGGGAGGGAGTTCCAGAGAGTGGGGGCCGCCACTGAGAATGCCCTCTCTCTAGTCCCCACCAACCTAGCTGTTTTCGTTGGTGGGACGGAGAGAAGGCCCTGTGTGGCTGATCTGGTCGGGCGGCTTAGTTGGTGGTACTGGAGGTGCTCCTTCAGGTAAACTGGGCCGAGACCATATAGGGATTTAAAGGTTAAGACCAACACCTTGAATTGGGCCCGGAAAACAACTGGAAGCCAATGTAGATGAATTAACACCGGTGTGATGTGATCATGGCGGCGGCTGTTTGTAAGTAGGCGTGCCGCCGCATTCTGCACCAGTTGTAGTTTCCGGACTGTTTTCAAGGGTAACCCCATGTAGAGCGCATTGCAGTAGTCTAATCGAGAGGTGACCAGGGCATGTACCACCAGTGGGAGCTGATGAATAGGGAGGTAGGGTTGCAACCTCCGTATGAGGTGTAGTTGATACCAAGCTGCCCGGCTCACTGCCAAAATCTGAGCCTCCATGGACAGCTTGGAATCAAGAACAACCCCGAGGCTGCGGACCTGATCCTTCAGGGGTAATCTTACCCCATTAAGATTCAGGTCAGCAACACCCAACCTTCCCCTGTCACCCACAAGTAGCACCTCGGTCTTATCAGGATTGAGCTTCAGCCTGTTTCTTCCCATCCACCCACTCACGAATTCCAGGCACTTGGACAAGGTCTCTACAGCCAACTCCAGACAGTGTGCCTCTAAATAGGAGCAGTTGTTGGGAATATCAAGTGAGAGAGGGCTCCCGGAATGGGTTCCGTTGTGGGCTTTGTCCCTGCAGCACCAGGTTTGACCATGGTGGGAACAGGCTGCTGGACTAGAGGGGTCTTTGGTCTGATCTAGCAGGGCTTTTCATGATCACCAGGTTGCCCTCCTCACAGATTCCCCCACGCCATCCTCACCTTCTCCCTCCCCACAAAAGGGCACACCTGCTGACAGAGGCAGCCTCACCTGGCTTGGCTTTGCGTACTGCCGCAACCCGATTCCTTCTCCATTTTAGGCACGGGCACTTCCACCTCTTGGGGGAAGCCTCCCCTAAAGAGACAACCTTGCTGGTGCGCGCCAGGAGACTCTGCAGACATTTAAACCTGAAAGAAACAAGAGAGAGGACCAATTGAGGCCTGCAGCCAGAAGCGTTGGGGTAGGGGGCTCTTCGAGCCCAGCACTGGTCAGTGCCTGGATGGGAGACTGCCTGGGAACCATATGTAAGCCACCTTGGGTTTCTATCAAGGAAAGAAAGGCGGGGTATAAATGTAATAAATAATAAATAAATGAATAATAGATAATAATAATGGATGTAATCAAAGAAGACTTAGAGGAGAGTCCTCCTGCTCTCTGCAGCTCAGGAGATGGTGGCGGCAGGCCTTGTGTGGACCATTAAGGTACGTCTGGACTCTACAGAGCAGGAGGACCGCTGCCTTTGTATCCTCCAGGGATGCAGGCCACGTGAGGGACCCCGGGCGCTCCCCCCAGGATTTGAAGAAAAGCAGAAGAAACCCTACTTACATTTTCTCCATGTTTAAACTCTCGGATGGCAACCGCCTCTCCAAAAAGTAAATTAAAAAGAAACGGAAAGAAAGAAAAATGAAAATAGAAATCAAATCAAAGCCAAACGCCGCCCCTTCTCTCTGCTCTCTCTAATGCCTCCTACTCTCCTCCACACCACCAACTCCTTCACTAAACCCACGCTGGACACCTCAGCTTGGCAGCTTTTATACCAGCAGCAAGAGGTGCAATAAAGGAGAGTGACTCAGTGTTACCTTGGCAAGCCACCTGCCCTGACAGTGGGCATTGTTCCTGCAGAGCCTGGCTGCTGCTTCAGAGCTGGGAGGCACCTGAGGTCTTGTCTGCCAACTTGCTTCACTGTCTCTCTTTCTTTCCCTGTCTCCATTCCTCTAATGACCAATCATGTTATTCTCCGTTAAGCCACATTTCTAAAGGAAGACCATCCCAACCTCCCTTGATATACCCTAGAAAACTCACACCTTCCAACAGCTGTGTCTCAGGCAGAGCTTGGAAAAGTTACTTTTTTGAACTACAACTCTTAGCTTTCATATTTTTTTTAAAAAAAATAACTTTCTAGGTGATCTGGTTCAAAAGATATAAACCAAAAGGTCAGCCGTGCCCCTTGCAACTTCTGTTCCATACCGGCTGCTCTAATCCCGGCCCTTTCAGGTGTCCAGCCAATAAGTGATTCACAAGATCTGTTGACCCTCAGGCAATAGCTAAACCCCATTTCAAGTTCTGAGCACAGTTTCCTTTTCCTGCTTATCTCACATCAGGAATTCACTAAACATATTTTTTTCAGCAGTATAAAGAGTACTTTACCCTCTACAGGATGGGTATTTGCTTCTGAGTAAGCAGGCATAGGATGCACTACAACAGAAGATCGCAGCAGAATCTTGATAGGCATAAACGTGCACATGCAGGGTTTTTTTTAGTTAGTTGCAAAAAATGGCATATTATACATTTTTTCTTTCAAATAAATTTTGAAGAGAAGTTTTAAAAAGTGTACATGCTGCAGTGTTGTACTTTTCTAATGGAGGAGTCAAACCAGTTTAAATTTTATTGGACTGTTGAAGAGGACCGTTTATTTGTCTTATTCATAACCTGTTTTGAAAACCTTCCCAATATGCCTTTCTGGGAGTAAAGCTGCCATGCTAATGCCACATACCTGGGAGTTTACCCCATTGAATTCAGTAGGACTTACTTTTGAGTAGACACGGTCAGGATTGTGCTGAAAATGTAGTTTGTTAAGGGTGCTAAGCAGAGCTTGGAACAGTTACTTTTTTCAACTACAACTCCCATCAGCCCCAGCCAGCATAGCCACTGGATTGGGCTGATGGGAGTTCTAGTTCAAAAAAGTAACTTTCCCAAGCTCTGGTGCTAAGTGATCTTAGGAGGGCTCTATTCCCTTTGCAGAGCTGCACTTCCCAGTGTTCTCTGGGAAGAGGTGCTGATATGGGGTCTAATTGCTACTGTCTCCATCATCTGCCACTCTCTGGCTGGTCATTTCTCCCCTCACCCCACCCCACCCCACCCCCAGGTTTCAGAGTCTACCACTGGCTACATTCACAAGCATTCTGACCTAGTTTACGGCAGCGTCCTGTAGAGCTAGAAGTGTTGTAGTGAGGGGGACACCAGCCAGGGTGCTGAAGAGGAAGAACTGAAAATAAGATCAAAGTTATTTAAGTACATTGACTATGAAATGCACTAAAGCATAAATTTCATACGATGAGAAAAGTACCAATTGCCAATGGTTGCAGTGCCTTTGCACTCTCCCATTGGCCAGAACATGGGAAGGGGTTAGGATGGAATCGCAGCTGCTCAGCAGCGGAGCACCAGCTTTGCACGCACAGGGTCTCCAGTTTGTGTTCCCAGGTCTCCGAATTGTACCCAGAGACTCTGGGTTTGGAGCTCCTCCCAGGGTCTCTGGGGGATTCACCCCACTCTCCAGGCAAGTCAGGGGTCATGAAAGGTCACACACCGTCTCTCATGACCTCTCATGTGACCCCGCGACCTCCACTCCTCGCCTGCCTGGAGCTACGGCAGCAGCGAGCGAGCGAGCCCAGGCCTCCCCGAATGATCAGTGGGAAGGAGGCCATTAAGCACCCAAAGCAGGGCGCCAATGAAAGAAAGTGGTGCGGGAAGGTAGGGACAAATGTGCCTGGGCGAATGAGTGAAGTGGTGGGTGGGGCAGTGAGGAAGTGTGTGGGGTGGGGGATAGAGGAGTGAATGGGCGTAGGTAGTGGGGAATGAGTGGGTAGGGTGCATGGGGGTAGGAAGGTGCCAGGGGAGTGACATCACTGGGGCCCCACCCTGTGACATCACTAGGGTCCATCCCATGACATTATTAGGGCCCCACCTGGAAATCTCAGGTTTTTGGATGCTAGCATGTCTGTCTTTCTGTTCATGTACTGTTCTGGGAAGTGCAAATAAGATAGATTCACATTAAATGCAAACTAAACTGAATGTCTCTTCCCCCCCCTTTTTAGTCAGTTAATAAGTCAATGGGGCTAACTGGACTAGCTCCACGTCTGTCTGGAACTGACTTAGCTGTGCTGTGTCCGATTCTGTTCCCACAACCCTCTCCCTAAGGTTCAGACTCCATCTGGCCCCCACTCTCAAGAGTTTCATTTGCATCCGCAGCATAGTTTGTCTTTCCCAAATCTAAATCATTGTTGCTTTATTACTTGGTATAATTTGATCCTTGGCTGAAGCTAACAGGAAAGAAAATGCCTCTGTTAAAGGCTTGGATGCAAGGTTGAGTTGCCTAGCATTAATCTCCAAATATTAAGAGGTGTTGAAATGCATTTTAATTGCACAAGATGATTTGTACCATTAAAAAAAGAGCAACAAAAAGCAACGTGGATGAATATTCATCCTGCAGACATGCAATGACAAAATGATCATCTTTGAAAGTTCCTGTGCTCTTCTTCTTTTTCAGGCTGTGTAGAGAGCCTACACATGATTTTAATAAATAGTGTCACTGACTTCTTCAAACATACAATTCTTTGCACTGCCATTCTGGAGCTGGCCTAAGGCACTGATATAAAGCCTGGGGAGCGGGAAGAGAAGAACCCAACTGTTGATGTCTCCCACTGGCTGAAGTCTCAAGAGCTCCTGGCCTGACTATCCCGAGAGGGATTTCAAAATATTTCTTCCAAGAGCATCTCTGCCCCCACCACTATCACTGTTATCTACTGCAGGCTGCCTTTGCAACACATCTCCATTTCAAAAGTAATTTACCATGCAATGTAGAAGTTTGTTTTTTGAGGACTACCAGTCCTAAGATCCTAGGACTTCAAATGAAGCTCTGAGCCTTCAGCAGTTCTACCTCCTGTGCCATTAGTACTTCACGTTCTGCCATAAACCAAGTAGACTGTACGTCAAGGACACCTTCCAAGTTTAACAGCCTTCTTGAGCCCTCTGTCCATCTCACAAGGATCAGTGTCTCTCACTAGACCTTACAAAGCCCCAGCCTCACAGCTTGCCCAGTCTCACCAGAACATCTGAAGAGCTCTTCTGGATCAGACAAAGGGTCCATCTAATCCAGCATATGATCTTCAAGGGTGGCCAATCAGATGCATCTGGGAAACCCTCAAGCAGAGCTTGAAGGCAGCAGCTCTCAGTTATGTGCCACAGCATCTGGTACTTGGAAGTATACTGCATTTGTACATGGAGATTCTGTTGGGAATAAGCAAGCTTGTATGCGTTAGTACAAATGTAATGAAATGTCCCCTCTGTGTCTCCAGCTCTATGTTTGTTTACTGTGATATAACTTCCCCTTCTTCCTTCTCTTCCTCCCTTTTGTTTGTGAGTTTGTTGAGTTTTGTATATCCTCCATTAGCCACAGGAGGAGAGAGCAGCCACTGAGATGCTCCATCAACAGAACTCTAAATCATGGACTAAATCTGCTACCTCCTTTTCACCCCTTTCTCGCCAAGCTATAGCCTATGGTTCCTGAACCTAAAGCCTATGGTTTGTGTGTAAAGGCTACTTATATACTATTTACTGAATGAGATTATATTTCTTTTATTCAGCTAGTCTATGGGAGGGGGAGGGGCTGGCTAATTCTCAGTTCCATTCTGCCAATTTTACTCTGCTAGAGAGATTTATTTATTTATTTCCCACCCTCCTAATAGGAGCCCAGCCCAGATAGAATTATAGTTTTTTTTAATCTTATGAAACCCAACAGGTTCTATTCCTGTAACTACCCTGTAACTTAATAGAAAGAGGTCCATTGGATCAGTCCAAAGGGTATCCAACTAGTCCAGCCTCCTGCTTTCCACAGTAGCCAGCCAGATGCCTCCAGGAAACCCACAAGCAGCGCAAGAAGGCAACAGCTCCTCTCCTGTTCTTGCTCCCCAGAAACTGGTAACCAGAGTTACACTTTCTCTGAGCCCAGTGGTCCCATTTAGCTATCCTGGTTTTGCATTACATTGCACAAAGGCAATAGCTGTCCCTCAAAAAGTGGCCTTATACTGAGTCACGTCATTGGTCCATCTAGCACAACAGCTCTCCTGGATTTCAGATGGAACCTCTCCTAGCCCTAACCAGAGATGCCAGGGATCGAGCCTGGGACCTTCTGCATTCAACGTGGATGCTTTTCCTTCCTTGCTATTTGCACTCCACAGCAACTGTTGCTGAGAGATATACTGCCTCTGAAACTGGAGATTCCAAAAGTCATTCTGACTAATAGGAAGATATGACCTTTCAGAGCAAACTTCTGTTCCTTCTCTTTGATTGGTGGCCTGGCCTTTACTCCTGTCTGGTTTGAGGTACATAGTGTTTGTCTGTTTATGGCATCTATATCCCACCTTTCCTCCAAGGAGTTCAAGGTGGCATACTTGTTTCTCCCCCTCTCCATTTTATCCTTACAACAACCCTGTGAGGTAGGTTAGGCTGAGAGATGGTGACTGGCTCAAGGTCATACACTGAGCTCCATGGCTAGGTTGGGATTTGAACCCTGGTCTCCTAGCTCCTAGTCTGACACTCTACCCACTTCACCACACTGGTGTCCTCTGTTGCTTCCTTGGAACTGAGTACCTGCTTTTTGTTGACTTAGGCTGGTCACTTACACGTTGCCCACCCCGCCCCTCAAAAAAAGAGGAAATGAAAAGAGGACACAGACAGGATTGTTACGCAAAAAGGCTCTTTACATCTGGAGGAAGCTTCAATAATCACCAGATGAGAAACCAGATATGAAACCACACCTTTATTGATTAATTACCTACATCCTTTGCAAAAGAGAGACAAAGTATTCGGCTAACGCCCGAATCCTGGTCTGAAAAGCATAGCTGCACAGATAGATTGATATATGGCTCTCAAGTCCTCCACATACACAGCCCCTCCCATCTTGTTCGCAACAGTTCTCAGTGTGCTCCATTGTCTTTTGATTTAGAGCGTTCTAATCTTGAGTGCTCCCTGTGCTGTTCCTATCTCCCCCAGGCACAGCATATTCCTCGCTCAGTCCCTATCTTCTTGGAAGGTGTCCCATTACATTGGTAAGCTAGCATTTTGAGCATCAAACAGCAACTAAGCATTTTGGCCTCCTCAGGCACTTTTAGTATCCACAGAGGAATTTTGCTTTTCTGCTTCTAAGTTAATTCAGGTTAATCCATTTTCTGCTATGTCATATTAACACTACACACTATAGTTTCCAAACTATATATCTCATTTCATATCAGGATGGCATAAAATGTGCAGATGCAACTTTGGAAATGATTACTATTTGTTTAAATAGTAAACAAACAAGTTCAAGGTTCTAGTTTTGGTATACAAAGCCCTATACAGCTTGGGACCAGGATACCTGAAACATCGTCATACCCTTTATATACCCAGTTGATCACTGCACTCTGCAGGTGAGGACCTCCTGCAGATACCATCTTATCAGGAGGTCCGTTCTGCACAACATAGAAAACGGACCTTTAATGTAGCGGCACCAACCCTTTGGAATTCCCTCCTCTTAAATGTTAGACAGGCACCATCTCTGTTATCTTTTTGGTGCCTACTGAAGACCTTCCTCTTTCAACAAGCCTTTTTCAGTTGAGACCTTATCCCAGTCTGTGTCTGTGTTGGAATTGCTTTTTAAGATGTTTGTAAACCTTTTCTTTTTTAAAAAAAAATATGATTTTGAAAGCTTTTTAAAAAAATGTTTTTAAAGATGTTTTGCTTTAATATATTTTAAAGTCTGTTTTCATGATTTTTAAAGTTTTTTTAGTGCTTTTGTTTGCCGCCCTGGGCTCCTACTAGGAGGACAGACAGACAGACAGACAGACAGAGATTAGATAGATAGATAGATAGATAGATAGATAGACAGATAGATAGATAGATAGATAGATAGATAGATAGATAGATAGATAGATAGATAGATAGATAGATAGATAGATAGATAGATAGATAGATAGATAGATAGATAGAAAATGGAACAACGATGGACAGCAAAAGAGGTTTAAAGATGTTCTTAAAGCAAATCTAAAAAAAATGTAATGTGAACATCAACAACTGGGAAGCCTTGGCCCATGAACGTCCCAAATGGAGGTTGGCTATTATCAAAGGTGCTGTGGACTTTGAAGAAACATGAATACAGGGTGAACAGGACAAATGAGCTAAGCGGAAGGCACGTCAAGCAAATCCTCATCGCGGCCATCTTCCATCTGGAAACCTACATCCTCACTGTGGGAGGCTGTGTGGATCCAGAATTGGCCTCCACAGTCACTCACTGTTACAGACCTTATCTTGGAAGAGAATCTTACTCAGCCACGAGTGATCGCCAATGAATGAATGAATGAAATGAAGATAGATAGATAGATAGATAGATAGATAGATAGATAGATAGATAGATAGATAGATAGATAGATAGATAGATAGATAGATAGATAGATAGATAGATAGATAGATAGATAGATAGATAGATAGATAGATAGATAGATAGAAAATGGAACAACGATGGACAGCAAAAGAGGTTTAAAGATGTTCTTAAAGCAAATCTAAAAAAAATGTAATGTGAACATCAACAACTGGGAAGCCTTGGCCCATGAACGTCCCAAATGGAGGTTGGCTATTATCAAAGGTGCTGTGGACTTTGAAGAAACATGAATACAGGGTGAACAGGACAAATGAGCTAAGCGGAAGGCACGTCAAGCAAATCCTCATCGCGGCCATCTTCCATCTGGAAACCTACATCCTCACTGTGGGAGGCTGTGTGGATCCAGAATTGGCCTCCACAGTCACTCACTGTTACAGACCTTATCTTGGAAGAGAATCTTACTCAGCCACGAGTGATCGCCAATGAATGAATGAATGAAATGAAGATAGATAGATAGATAGATAGATAGATAGATAGATAGATAGATAGATAGATAGATAGATAGATAGATAGATAGATAGATAGATAGATAGATAGATAGATAGATAGATAGATAGATAGATAGATAGATAGATAGATAGATAGATAGATAGATAGATAGATAGATAGAAATACAATCCATCTCACTGCAGTGGGGAAGGCTGTGACCAGAAGAACTGTGCTCCTGCTCAGTGTGCTCTGTCTAGATTAGGGGAAAGGGCTATAGCTCAGTGATAAACTATGGCATTCCAGACAGTGCTGGAATGCAACTCTTGTCATCCCTCACTATTGGCCAGGATGGCCAGGAATGATGAGGGTTGGAGTCCAACAACATGCTAGGGATGGGATTCGTTGGCCTGTACCAGTTTGAAAGCATTCCATCAACCTAACAGGCTGGTATCATTTCCAGTTTTCTCTTTGTCTGTAAGCCAGTACATTTACCAATCCATTTTTCTTCCCCTCCAAAAAAAGTTGATATTGATCTCAATATTTTAAAGGAAATATTGATTAAAATATTGATATCAATATCAATATTTATGCACACTTTGAAAAAAAAAGGCCAGTTCTGAAAATAGCCACTGCAAATCACTACATAAATTAATATCAATATACTTAAGGGAAATAATATTTTTAAAGGAGATATCAATAAATGAAAGGAAATATTGATACAATTATTGTTTGTAATATTGATATTTTAGAGGCAATTTTTTTTTAAAAAAAATCCATTTCCAAAAATAGCTGTGGAAAATTACTACATAAAAATCCAATCCATAATGATAGCGAATAAATGAATTAAAGGAAAAATTGGTACTAAATCTGAATTGGGCGGAATCCTAGGATATCCCTACAACATGCAGAAAAGGTGGGCTTTTGAAGAGGAAGAGAGAGGATTGGCACAACTTGTGAGTAAACCCACAGACAACTCTTCCCAGATTTCTAATGAGTAAGCTGGTGCAACTATAAATGGTTTCTCCCTCTTTATGAGCGGCTACTATGATGGAGATAAATCTACGTCTAAGTCGCAACTTTTAAATTATGTTGATGGATGAAGATGTGCTGGTGTTGAAATAATAAAATTGGGCTGATCACCAGTTAATTGTTTTTTGAAACAAAGTCTGATTAATTATCTGCTTTTCATCATTTTAATTACTTTATATGGCTAGGCCAAACTGCCCTTCATAAATTTCATAGCCCCACCTACAAATATGTTATAAATTTATTTGTGAGCCCAATTCAAGGTGTTCATGCTTGTGTTCAAAGCTCTAAATGACTTAGGCTCCAAATATCTGAAAGACTCTCTCTCTCCCTATACTTCCTTTCCGGTGTTGAGATCAGCAGAAGGGGCGCTCTGGGTAGCTCTGACGACCTCAGAAGTTCAGGGGATGGTGGCCCAGGAGAGGGCTTTCTCTGTGGCTGCCACAACCTTCTGGAATTCTGTCCCCACTGGTTGGCTGGCTGGCTGGCTGGCAGGTTGGTTTATTATATTATTATTATTATTATTTTCAGGTATTTGTCTATTGCTTGATATTCAGAATTTCTAAGTAGTGTACATGTATGTGTGTTTTAAAAATGCAAAGAATAAGAATAATTAAAATTCATCAGAGGAACAACAACCCCCTCTCCCCCCACAAAAAAACACCTGTCTTAAAATGCCTGCAGGAACAAGAAAGTTTTAGTCATGTGCCTGAAGTTCAACAAGGAGGGTGCCTGCTTAATCTCTGTGGGGACACCCGTAACACTGAATGCATGGCTTGTAGAATTGGGAGGGTGTGTGTATGTTCGGCTTTGAGATTTACCAGACATGCCAGAGCATCACTCTAAGTTTGCAGCCATCTCCACTTCCCTTGCCAAATATGCAAGTTGACAGGAAATCACAAGGAAAGAACTCAGGTAATTCTACCCCAGTATAGCTTCCCCCCCATGAAATAAAGAAGACAGTAGTGGATGATGCTCATTGGAACTGGTGGGGCGGAAAGCAGACAGCCCAACAGTAGGTGGAGCCAGAGCCAATCACAGGCAGAGCCAACTAATGCTAGTGTGGCCCCTCTCCTCCCCCCTGCTGAGTTCTACAAAGGCAACATTGAGGCTACGGAGGAAGCTGACAGCCGGTGGCTAGCTGTAAGTAAAGAAGGCAAGCTGGTGGGAGCTGGTTGAGGGGAGATTGAGGTTGGTAGGGCAGTGCCCCACTGGCTTTAGCAGACCACCCACCACTGAAAAGAGAAGAAATGGTTTTGCCTTCAAATCTCCCATAAGTATGAGCCAATATTTTGCTAGTTCCAAAGTTCATCCCAGCTTTACCTCAAACCAGGAATAGCCAATGTGTTGCCCAGCAGAGTTCCATGGAGTGTGACTCAACTTATTTTAACATGATAGCATCCACTGGCTAGGTTTGGCTCTCCCTCAAGATTCTGGTAGAATGACCCCAATTAAGTGTTTTGTGATCCTCTGAACCTTTCCTTCCAATTATTCCTCTTGGCAAAGTGTTCTGAAATTTGATTATCTAATTACACAAGAAGGTCTTGGCAATGCAAATGTTAATGAGGAATATTAAATCAATTTGAAGCTTTATTAGCATTAAATAGGGATATTTCTCTCTAGAGCTTGTTTACAGGCTCTCTCTCTTTCTCCCATGGTTTTAGGGGAATATAGTCTTCAACCTAAGAGTGTGGTGTAGTGATTAGAGTGTTGTACTGGGACCTGGGCAACCATGGTTTAAATTCCCACTTGGCCATGAAGCTCACTGGGTGACCTTGGGCCAGTCACTGTCTCTTAGTCTAACCTACAGTATCTCACAGGGTTGTTGTGAGGTTAAAAAATTGGCCAGGGAGAACCATATTTGTACACCATCTTGAGCTCCTTGGAGGAAAGATGAGATATAAATGTAATAAATACATAAAACAAATATGTACTATCTACTGTTGATGTCTCCCCCAGCCTGCAATAACCCACTTCTGATTTCAGAAGCTCTTCTCTCCTAAGTGAGAAGAGGCGGATAGAGCAAGGTGGTGGTACCTAGGAACAGTGGTGGATCCATGGGTATTGTCTGGAAGAAACCATCGTTCATTGTCTTTTCTGATTTCAGTATGGGAAAAGGACTGTAGCTCAGTGGTTGAGCATCTCTTTTGTATGCCCTGGTGGCATCACTAGGTAGGGATGGGAGCCAACCCTGCCTGAAATCCTGGAGAGGCGCCGCCACTCAGTGCCAGCAATATTGAGCTAGATGTGTCTATGGTTTGACTCAGTCTAAAGTAGCTTCCTATGTTATGATTCTATCATTCAATCTTGTATGATTTGCACTGATTGCCAGTTAGTTTTCAAGCTTGATTCAAGGTGCTGGTGTTAACCTTTAAAGTCCATAATGACTAAGACCTGGATACCTCTAGAACCATCTTCTTCTGTATGTTCCTCCCTGAAGATTCTACCATGGGGCCTTGCATCAGTTCCAGTGATCTCATGAGGTGAGACTGGATGGTGGTGGGGGCTTGGGGGTGAGTTTGGGTTGGGTGTTGGCAGGGAGTTGTCAAGGGGTGGATGTGGGGTTGGTGAGCTGAGTGCGCAGGGGGGTAGAGCCCCCTTATATATATATATATACACACACACACACACACACACACACAACTCGGTGGTAGAGCATCTGCTTTTCTTGCAGGTCTCAGGTAGGTCTGGGAGAGAACCATGTCTGAAAACCCTGGAGAGCTGCTGCCGGTTGTGTAGTCAATACAGAGCTAGAGGGGCCAATGACTATGTATAAAGCAGCTTCCTATGTTTCTGTGTTCATGTGTACACAAATCTGGGTCGCCCACATTTCAAGTTTCCCTGGTTAGTTGGCTGCTTCTGTGCTCTACTGTGAAGGAGTTAACTGTTTTGTCAAGTCCTGCCCTGGGGTTTTTTAAGGCTGTCTGGCTACTTTATTGCTTGGTTTGGGTTAATCTGATTTTCAAATGTATTTTAATTTAACAACTCTTATCATTTCATGATTGTTGGAAACCGCTTTGGGGCCTTTTGGTGTAAAGTGATTCATACATTTTATAAATCAAATAAAGCTATCTGTCTTCTTCTCTCGCAATACTAGGACAAAGGGTCATCCAAGGATGCTGAATGTTGGAAGATTCTTCTCACAGCACATAGTTAAACTAGGGGATTTATTACCAAGATAGGTAGTGATGGCCATCATCTTGGATGCCTTTCACAGGGGACTGGACAAATTCATGGAGGAAAAGACTATCAATGGCTACTAACCAAGATGGCTAAATCATGACCATGACCAGCATCAGAGGGCAATTGGACTCATGCCCAGCTTGTGAGCTTTGCGTAGGCATCTGGCTGGCCACTATAAAAACAGACTGTTGGACTAGATGGGCCTTTGTTTCAGCAGGGATCTTCTTATGTTCCTATGAGGGAGACTAATGTGGTCTCCCAGTGAACTAGAATGAAATAAACAAACACTCATAAGCTAGAACTAACCACTGCTAAAGGTTCCCTTCCTCATGCGCAAAGCATGTGGGTGGATGTGGTGATAGGCATCACATCACTCGGCACACTAATTATGCAGGAACCAACAAAATCCAGGAGACCTTAATGACTCTTTCAGCTGATGGCAGAATCGTTCAAGTATCTCATGATTTCCTTTGCTGTTCTTCGAGTTCAACGGCTGATTAAGCCCAGGAGCAATATTGTACAGGAGCTTTCTCTTTGTTCTCATTTGTGTTCCTCATTCTCCTCAACACTTTTTGTTTCACTAGTTCGTAATCAGAATGATGAATTCCCCACCACCACCACCGTTACCAAGTAGCAATGAAATCATGTTCTCTTCATCTCTTGGGGCTCTGCCAAGACATCAGAGTTAATGTTTGGATCCTGGATAACTGGCAAAAAGTGTTCCTGCTCATGAAGTACTTCAAACATCCCAGAGTACAGGGAGGAACGAGGTGGTGCCATCCAGATGTCGTTGGACTTTAGCACCCATGAGCTCCAGGAATCATGTCTAATGGCCAGAGATGAGAGAGTTACAAATATGTAAGCCTTCTCCAACAGCAGCCTGCAGTAACCAGAGAAATGTGGGGTGCATGAATAAAATCCAATATAGACTACTTTTGGTTATGTACCCATGGGACAAAATTGTATACATATAATATTAGTTGTCCGCTCCTTTATGTTTTGTTTTGGGTTTTCTTTGATTGTTTATTTTGTTTGCTCATTTTGATTGCTCATTTTGTCTTAGTCTATCAAAAGGCTGAGGGGGGGAGGAAGATCAGTCTTTACCTGGCACCGAAAAGATGTCAATGAAGGCACTAGGCGGGCCTCACTTGGGCGTGCCTTCCACAGATGGTAGTCACAGCTGAAAAGGCCCTCTCCTTCATCACCACCCTCTGAGCCTCCTTCAGAGGGGGACTATGGAGAAGGGCCTCAGAAGAAGATATAAGAGGCTGGGTAGGTTCATACTGGGAGAGATGTTCCAGAACGTCTCCTACTGGGAGGAAGGGAGGGATATACATTTAATAAATAAAATAAAGAAATAAATGAAGATAGTGGGGACCTGAGCCATAAAGAGTTTTAAAGGTCAAACCCAGCACTTTGAACCATATTAGGGGAAATAGCTTTGCAGAAAATTGCATATTAGGCACAAATTGCATACAAAGATGTGCTTGCTAGGAGAAAATCACACTACAATGCTGCTGTATACTCATGAGTACTTAAAAATATACAAACTGATGATAACATGTGGAGAACTGAATTTAAGCGTAGAAAAATGAGAAATGCAGAAAAGCCTAAATTGAAAGATTTGCCCATCCCTATTTTCACCCGTTGTGCCCCAGTTTGGAGGGGGAGGTTTCGAGGCACCAGACTCTGATATTGAGGACTGGGGAGACAAGCTGGGAGAGGGGATAAGCAGCAGAGATGGTCCCCAGAACACGCAAGTCCCAGTCACTGACACTTCAACTTCCCCCGATCCTGCCCCCCCACGGATGCAACCAGGACTGTCAGAGACTGCCCCTTTGATGACTGTTCCATTAGACACACCTCTAATGTGTCTGCACACACAGCGGAGGCACCACCTCACCTAACATTTCCCAGTTGGGCACTCTGCAGGTTCCCACAGCTGAGCAAGCTGGTCACCCATCACTCTTGGAGGGGGAAGCTGAGAGCCAGGCCCCTTCACCACGCACGCCAAAGGCAGGAGTGGGAGATTCAACAGTCGTTAAGGAGGAACCAATGGCTTCGCGTGAAAGCCAAGCCTACTTAAGGGGGTGCAGGGAGGTTCATTGCTGAGTCAATGTCATAGTGCTGCTGAGTCATGCTTAGTCAGAGTTAGGCGGGGAAAAGTTCCTAGAAAGAGTAGTTAGGTTAATGAGGCATACTGCTTTTGATGTAACTGTAACTTTAATAAAAAGACTCAGCCACATCTGAGTCTGGATCTCTCGACTTTGGGCAGGACAACCCCAGATCCTGGGGTCAGGAGCAGGTACATAGAGACACACAGTATATAAATGCATCCAGATTCCCCAGCAATATACAAGCTGTCTCTACTTATCATCATCATGAGTCTTTCCACAGGAACCGGAATAATGAGCGCTCAGTGAAAATGACCAGAAAATGACCTCAATATAAAGCTCTAGCAAGATCTAAACAATGTGCTGTAGGATTGATTAAGATGTCGAAGTTGTGGGTGTTACCCATCATGGTTACCGCAATTATAAAACACAAAGAAGTTGGGCCAAGCAAAAATCTGACTTTGAAAGCCAGAGACCTCCTGCTACTGAATTTCTTTCTGATGCAGCAGGTGATCAATCACGGCTCTGCACCCTTGCAGGCAAAAGAGGAACTATTTGCATCTCTTTGGAAGCATTTACCCTTCCTTTTCATTCTGTTGGAGGACTTTAAACCCCACAAGAATCAAAGCAGGCCATTGCTGGACTCCCACAAAGGGGGAGGATAGATTTTTCCAGCAGAAGGTCGAAAAGTTTCCTTAACTGTAAGGATCTAACTCATTTCTTTATTCAAGGGTTGCCCTGCTCCAGCAGAACTAAGAGCAAGCAGAGATCTGCTCAAGCACTGCAGGACCATGGAGAGTTCCCCTGTGCTGCATGGCTGGGCCAAATCAAATCCAAAGTTCAACTGAGTCCTTGAAGGTCACCCCCCTCCCTTGAAACTTCCTACTGAGCTGTGGAAGTGGGGCTGTATTTTCACCAATATACTTGAAGGTTGGGGGGATCTTTATTAAAAAATGAATCGGTCATGGGGGGTACCTTACTGTGCCAAGTAGCAGAGGCACTTTCTAATTGTGTACTTTCTCTTAATCAACAGTTCTGCCAGTGCTTGCCTGCTGTAGTACAGGATGAGAAACTTTTTCCATCCAGGTAAACAAGACATTGTCAGCATTCAAGGACATGCTCCAGCCAGGCAAAAACAGCCAAGGAGCATGTGAAGCAGGATTGGTGAAGGGTGTCAACTGGTAAGGAAGTATGACCAGGGAAGAAGCTGGGAAGGCAACAGCAGAAATGAGAGTGCTGCTGCTTCCATTTTTGATGGGGGGGTCATCATCTTTGTTGTAGTTCTGTATTTTGGAAGCTCCAGCTGATGCAAAATGCTGCAGCTAGACTGCCAAGGGTGTAGTTGTCCAGGCTCTCGGGGGATCTTAGACCCTTTACTTTTTGGGAGCAGGTCCCTATGTCTCCAGCATCCTATGATACATCTTTGCGTTTGAGGACCTTTTCTAGTTCTCTCATAGCTGCCCTCCCCAGTCCTAGTCTTCTTCTAATTTCTTGACTATTGTCTCCATTTTGGTTAATGACTGCACCAAGGTATTGATAATCCTTGGCAAGTTCAATGTCCTCATTATCAACTTCAAAATTACCTAAATCTTCTGTTGTCATTACTTTAGTACACCATACCAAAAAAGCACTGGGAGCTGTAGTTCAGTAACATCTGGAGGGCTACCATCTCCCAAGGGATCCATGCCCCCCTGAGGCTCCTACTGGGAGGAAGGGTGGGATACAAATCTAATAAACAAGCAACCTGATTTGACTATCTTAAAGCTAGCGTGCAAGAAGAAGATATGGAAATGATTATTCATTTGTTAACTTCATCAAGAATTATAGTATGCCAGAATTGGAAAAATATTAACTATCCCTCCATAGATTCCTGGTTAACCAAAGTCTGGGAGATGGCATATAGGTAAAGCTAATGGATTTGATTAAAGTTAGAGAGGGTAAACAGTGTGAAGATGTGTTTTTTCCCTACAGAATTAGGGCTTCTTTTTTCAGTACTGGAGTAACAGAGTACAGGACTCGGCAAATCCATATATACTTTGATGGGGGAATTGTAAGTAATTAAGGAACATGAATTTTATACTAAATAAATAAATTGGCATAATGATTATTGCTATTTATACTTCTTTTACAAGATTGTGAAGTGACTGAATGTATTTAAAGGACTGAGGAAGTGGTGAACATATTCGATTACTGCTTGTAATTTTTTTGTATTTACGTTATTCGCTTGAGTGTATATTATAAATAATAAATAAATTGTCTATATTAAAAAGGGTTCCCTGCACCTGCTCTAAAATATGCATGTTGTACACATTTCATCCAAATTTCCCTTTAAAATAGGCATGTTTGTGTGCTTTTCTATGCATTTCCTCCTAAAATATGCATTTTGTATGCATTTTTAAAGCAAACCTGCACAGCAAAATTCAGAGTGCACAATCCAGTTGTTAGCTGCATTATGATCTGCATATTAGTCTGGGAACTGTGAATTAGAATAGGCCTGGCAACCAAGAGGTCTTCCGTATCTTTAAAAGTTCTGCAGGGGGAAGGGAGAATTCCACCTTGTGGTTTTCCCCATTACAGTGTTGCAAGAACACCGGCACTTGGCTGACTTTCTCTTCTCCTAAAGATACAAGATCAGTCTCAGGCCCTGAACCTGGCAACCCTACTCCAAATGGAACCTAAGCCAAAGCTGGCTCCAAGCCTGGAGCCTCCTGATCTTCCTTTGATGAAGACTCCGCTGATGAGGACTTCCCCGGCTGGGACCTGACACTGATCTGCAGGTGCAATGTCTCAGTGGCAGGAGTGTTGGACCAGCTCTGCCACTGCACCCTCCCTGCACTGAGCTCCCTGCACCCCTTTCTCTCTCCCTCTTGGTAAGTGGCAGCAACCCTTGACATCTGGGTGCCAGGTACGCAACACCACCCCACATTCACTGCCTCCCCAACCACTACTGTGGTCCACTATAAATCCACCAGCCATGCACTATTGTTGCATCAATGACGTGTTGCTGATTGCACCTGCAATTATTTTATTATATATGTAAAAAGTTTCCATTCTGCCCTTAAGTTAACAAACACTTCTAGCTCCTTCTAGCATACTTTTTCACTAAGCTCTAGGAAAACATGGAGTGGAAGTGCATAATTTGACTCAGAATAACGGCTTAGTTTAGGGAGAAAAAACAGCCTTGCTTTCCTCCAATAATCTGTGCAACACATGTACTTTCATATGCTGTCTTCTAAGTGGTTGACCTCATTGTGCCTTGCATAGTCCAGCAATCACTGCAATTAAAGCGCATTGTAGGATTCACCGGCGGTAGGTTTGTGGCTCAGTTCTAGGAGACACATTGGCATGAGGGGGGGGGGAAGGAAATGGCTGCTTTGAATGGGGTCCTGAAGATGCTGCAACTAGTCTGTCTTTTTCCAAGGCATAAGGTTTGATTCTTCAATTAACACCATGCTCTGAATGCACCCCTGTTCCTTGGCAAACTTAAAAAAACTACATGTTTTATTTAGACATTACCAAGGGCTAGGGATGGAAGGATCTGTCAGTTTTGATTCTCTCCATTTTTCGTCTTTGACGATCTTAAACTCAGTTCTCTAGAGTTCTGCAGAAATTAGTCATTTTAAAAAAAATCATGAAATGCTGATGAATTTTCATGAGGATTTTTTTCAAAAAAATCTGCAAATTTCTACAGAAATGTGGAGAAGTGCAAGACTGAAAGAAATGAGAAACTCAGAGAAACCAACGTTGACATATTCATCCATCCCTAGGCTGGGGTAATCAGCCTGGTGTCTTCCAGATGTGGAGTACCACTCCCAAGTGCCCCAGACAGTATACCAATGATGTCAGTCTCTGCCAGTTGCACCAAGGTGATTAATGGTGCTGTAAAACAATTAGCCAGCAGGGGTTTGGTTGTAAAAGCAGATAAGGCTTGACGAGAATGTGGATAAGCAAGGGTGGGGGTCAAGGGGTCTCCGTTCATGTACCAGTTCATCTTCCAAGGCAAGGTCAGCCAAAAATCAAAGATTCAATAATCCAACAAGGCAATCTGGGTTTCAAGACTCAACAGGGCCTGGTGAGGGTCTGACACTGGTATCTGATGTTGCTTCCAGCGGAGGACAAAAGGCCTCTCACTGCCTTTTAAACTCCCCTCCCTGGTTCAGGTGCTAGCAATCAGCCCTCTGACTCCTGGGAGCTTGTAGCTTCAAACGGCCAGAATGCCTGCATTGCTGTGCTACTCGCAGGCATCTTCGCTCTGCAGAGAGCAGAAGGGCCTTCTGTTGGCTCACTTAGTCTGACTGTGGGGCTCTAGCTGTGTCCTGAACACCTTCCAGTGGTGGGAGGTCTGGAGCTGCATCTTGGGTGCGTCTGCTTGTTCCCTCTCCCGGGTCTGATGTGCCAAACCACTGCTCCTCATCCTCCTCTGAGGACTCATCTGATGGAGGCATGACAAATGGTCAGGGATGATGGGAGTTGTAGTCCACAACATCTGGTGGGCACCAGGATAGCTACTGATGGGTTAGGCTTGGGCCAGAGTAAGGCAAAGATGTCAGCAGCCCTGATGGATTGAATTGAATGTATTTAATTCGGTCCAAGACCAGCAATCCCTGATAGATTAAAAGGGCTTCCTCCGCACAGAGGTGCCTCTGGCATCTTCATGGCATAGCTTTTGTCATAAGCTGAAAACATCCATGTGGCCTTAGACACCTGAGATATATTTCTTAGGAACCTCCCATTTGTCTGACTGTAAATTGTTTCAACTGATTCAATTATTAAATGGCTGTAACCCATCCTGGGACCTTGTGGTGAGGGACAAGCAAGGAATCTAATAAATAATAACAATGACAAAACAAATGAACTGGCCTTAGGAAAATAAGAAGCTGCCTTATACCTAGACAAACCACTGGTCATCTAGCTCAGTATCGTCTGCACAGACTGACAGTGGCTCTCTGGGGCACATCCTTGGAGGGCATAAATATGTCTGAACTGGCCAGTTGTGGGAAAAGAAGGTTCATGAGGTTCTGACGAGTTTCCTTTTTTTTTTTTTAATGATGCTAATAAGGTCATAGGAAGCATTTGGAAGATTTTTGTTTGTTTTCTTGTGTATTCTTTCAGAGAAGAAACTTTTAAAAGCCCTTTTCCATCTCACTTCAGAGAGTTCTTCCCCCTGACATACCAAGCGTTCACAGCGTCTTCAGGAGAAGCCGTCGGCAAATGAGCAGAGCTGGAGAAAAAAAATACAAGGGGTGTTTGAAATTTAGGACGCAAGCAGCGGGGAAGTGGCATTCTGTAGCACTGTTCAGCTGGCAGGACTGGTGGAGTCAAGCTGGGATTATCTGTTAAAAGGGAAGGCCTACATCCTCCCCCCCCCCGTAAATGTTTCATTGAATTCCTTTCCTCCTCAGGTTTGCAGTGCATTTGGTTAATGATGTTTTGAGTGTCTCGAGATGTTTTTGCTTAATTGGTTTGGAAGTCAACCGCTTTGAACAGTTGGAAATGCAGTGAAAAACAGACAGAGAGTTAGAGAGATTCTCGTTACTTGTTTGGGTGTCTCTGTTCCACCTTTCTTATATTAGCACTAGGTGGGAAGCAAGCTGTGTTCAGTGAGGTTGGCTGTCTGCCTCCACAAATCCTAGAATAAGTTGGCCAGCCAAATAAATCTGCTGCACATCCTCTTCATTATTCTTGGAGCATGAAATAGACATCAAACTTGGAGGCTAAATTTGCCTTCAGCAAATTATTCAGAAATGGGTGTTCCCATATGGCTGATCATCAAAATTGATTCACTCTCTTGCAGTGTACAAGATGCCTAACCAACAACCCTATTGAACATCATGGCAGTCTCCCCCCCCTTAGTCTATGGTAGGAATGGGCACACTGACACCTTCCAGATGTTGCTAGACTACAACTCCCATCATCTCTTACCATTGGCCAAGCTGATGGGAATTACAGTCTAACAACTTCTGGAGGGCCACAGATTCCCTCTCTTGAGTTCTAGGCCTCCTAGAGAGACCTCAGCTGAGATAAGACCCTGATCATAGCTCAGTGGCAGAGCTTGGAAAAGTTACTTTTTTAAACTACAACTCCCATCAGCCCCAGCCAGCATGGCCACTGGAGTGGACTGATGGGAGTTGTAGTCCAAAAAAAGTAACTTTTCCAAGCTCTGCTCAGTGGTAGAGTATCTGCCTTGCATGCAGATGGCCCCAGGTTCAATCCATGCCATCTCCAGGCAGGGCTGGGAAAGTTTCCTGTCTGAAACTCTGGAGTGCCACCACCAGCCAGAGTAGACAATATTGAGCTAGACTGACTGATGATCTGACTCAGTGCAAGGCAACTTCCAAATTAATTGAGCTCTTCCTTTAGAACCATGAAGACTAGAATACTTATTTTGAGAGGCAGGGCCATAGGTCAATGGTGGAGCACATGCTTTGCATGCAGAAAGTGCTAGGTTCAATTCCTGGTAGGGATGGGAAGATCTGTCAATCTCGATTCTCTCAGTTTCTCACTTTTCTAATGTTAAATTCAGTTCTCTACATTTCTGCAGCAATCTGCTAATTTTTTAAAAAAAAATCCTCATGAAAATTCTCCACCATTTTTATTGTGAATTCCTCCAAATAAACACATTTTTGTAGGCAGCTTTGACAAAGGTGCACATTTTTGCAAGCCGTTTCTCATCACATCATGCCTTTCTGCATGTTATTTTCACTCATATATGCATTCTATGCACATTTCCCCCTAATATATGCATTTTTATGAACATTGTTCAGTTGGCGAACTGCATCCCAAAATTCTGATAAATGCGAATTTTGAAGGATGGCCGTGTTTTGGTTCTCCTATTGCTTCGGAAAGTGCGAATTTGATGAATTCTGCTTGAAATGTGAACTGAATCAAAATTTTCACCTATCCCTAATCCCTGGTATCTCCAGGGACACGGAACCATTGAAGAGCCACTGCTAGTTATTTATTTTATTTATTATTTATTTATTTTATTACATTTTTAGACCGCCCTATAGCAATAAGCTCCCAGGGCGGTGTACAGCATAATAAAACAGGTTAAAATACAAAAACACAATAAAACATAATTAAAATTTTTCAATTTTAAATTCAAATTTTAAAATTTTTAAAATGTTTAAAATGCCTGGGCGAAGAGGTAGGTCTTTACCTGGCGCCGAAAAGATAGCAAAGAAGGCGCCAGGCGTATCTCATCAGGGATCAGTTAATGTAGAATATAGTGAGCTAGATGGATCAATGGTCTGATTCAGAATAAGGCTGCTTCCTATGGTCCTATGTACCACTGGTGGTCTCATAATTCATAGTTCTCTTGTGGCTTTCTTTGGCTTCCTACTGTCACAAGTACCTTTCCTTCTGTGCTGTGCAAATACATCCCTTGCCTTCATTCTCCTTGTTGTGAAGATTTGTCCTATTACTTTCTTTTTGATCTCACCTTCTGTTCTGTCTCCTGTAATCCTTTATGCTCAGGCTTCCTTTTACACTCCCTTTCCCCCAAAACCCCAGAGAAGTTCAGCCTGCCCTTTGCCTGTTCTGTCCCTGTAGGGGAAGTGCCGTTTTCCATCACATCTTCAGATGGTATAACTTAAAAGAGTCTTTTCTCTAAGATAAACCTTCATCAGATCTCCCAACGTTTCATTGGCAGGCAAGACACAGTCCAAGGACATGACCCTATCAATGCGGCTTTGAGCGCAGACTGGAACAGTTCTGAAAAAAAGAAATGCTCAAGGTTTCACAACTCCTGTCAGTATCTTACGGTAATCTGTAAGAGATAAAGGGAATCTCTTTTTTCACTCCTGTTTCCCCTAAAACCAGAAGATAAGTTTCCATATAGAGGCTAACATTTTTAATTTTTAATAACCTTTTTAAAAAACAAACACTGATAAACTGCTTAAAATGCAAAATCTAGATAAATCCAATATGTAGGAAAGTATATATAAAACAGTATAAGGCTCAGGAAACCTGAGTTCAAATCCGCATGAGCCATAAAGCCTATTGCATAAAGCTTAAGGATCAATGGTGCTCAGCCTAATCTACTTCACAGGGTTGTTGTGAGTAGGGGTGGAAGGATCTGTCAATTTCAGTTCTCTTGGCTTCTCATTTTTCCCAATCAGTCCACACTTGTACAGCAGTTTGCATTTTTTTTAAAAAAAAAGTCCTCGTGAAAATTCATCATTTTATTGTGAATTTCTCCTTTTTGTCTGCAGTTTGGACTATGTACACATTTTTGCAAGCAACCTTCTATTTTTGTATGTTATTTTACTAATATTTTCATTTTTATGCACACTTTGCCCTTATATATGCATTTTTTGTAATCATTCTTTGGTTGGAGAACTCCATCACAAAATGTCTGTGTTTCGGTTCATATTATTGAGAAAGTGTGAGTTTGCTAGATTCATCTTTAAATGTGAACTGAATCAAATTTCTCACCCATCCCTAACTCCCACACATGCAATTTTTTGGGTTTGAAGTTAACATTTGTTTGGTCAGGGACTCTCGATCCAAAAGGGCTGTTGAGAAGTTCAAACGCCTTGCACTTAAATCACTGCTCAGGTGCCACGCAATCACTTTTGGGACGATTTATAAAGTCAACATGGGTTTGACATTTTCTTGTAAATTATGGCTTGCTTAGATTGTCTTTTTAAGGGGAAGATGACTCATGTTAAAATGCTCTGCATTGCAAAAGTCATATATCTTGTTAAATGTCGAGTTTTTTAGAGTACAAAATGGTTAATCTGGCCAAGTTCAGAAAACTATCTCCATCACAATTAACGCGGGCGCTGCATAGTTCTAACGGGAGGGGGGTAGGAACCTCCATAGCATCTAGGGATCCACATTCTAACAGGAAGCATCTGAAGCCATTGTGATGTAGAGGCAGTGATGGCCACCAACTTGGATGGCTTTGGAGCACGATTGGACAAATTCATAGCAGATGGGTCTATCAATGGTCGCTAGCCAGGATGGCTGTGTTCTGCCACCATTGTCGGATGCAGTGTGCTTCTGAAAACCAGTTGCTGGTAGCCGCAGAAGAAGAGTGCTTTTACACTCAGGTCCTGCTTGCAGGCTTCCCATGGGCATCAGGTTGGCCACTGTGAGAACAGGACGCTGGACAAGATGGGCCAGTGGCCTGATCCAGTAGGGCTCTCCTTATGTTCTTATGTTCTAGCAATTAGAGTGCTGAACAAGTGGTGGCAGGATCCAGGCTCATATCCATGATAATTATTGGATGACACGAGGCCGGTCACTGTCTCTCTGCCTAGCCTACTTCACAGGGTTGTTGTGAGAATAAATTGGAGGGAAGGGAGAATCGTGTATGTTACCTTGATCATTATAGGATCCTTACAGGAAGGGCAGGATATAAATATGAGGGCAGTGCATGCCCCTCCACCAATCTGATTGGGGCCTGATCCAGCACTTTGTCTGCCCCGACCTGACCAGGAAAATCCAGGGCTGAACCAACCCAGATCCTGGCCCCTAACTGATCCAGGAGCCAACCCTAATGGGCAGTGGAAGAAGGAGCGTGTTCAATCCTGCTGGGATTCACTAGCGTGATCCCTGCAGAAAGCAGGATTGAACCCTACAATCGCCAGCTGATAAGCAGAGAGTTCAGCCATGCTGAGTACTATCTCACCAGTGCATTTCCCAATGGGAAGTGTTGGCAAAGCAGCCCCTGAAAAGTCTGCCTATCTCTCCTTCTCCCACCCACCCCCACCACCTGATCCCCCCACCGTGGGACAGCTCCAGAATGCTCCAGGTGGACTTGAACCCCAGATCTGGCCGAGTCGGGGCAATTCAGTTCAGGATCCAGGCTTTGGCCAGATCCAGTGGGCAGTCTTAATATTCATGCATGCATGCATGCATTAACCAACCAATCCTCCACCTGGCTTTCCATCTGACATGTACCTAGTTGCCCTTCACCACTGCAGAGGTGAAGGGCAGCATACTCTAGCCTCTACCAGTTGCCAGGGAACCCAGGACCATTTGTAGCTGTACCTTCTGTTTTCAGGAAAAAACATCACGGAAAAGGGGAAGACCAGCGTGGCCCCGTCCATCGGCCAGAGAATGCACAGCAGAAGCAAGCAAGGGGAAAGGACAGTCAGGTCACATCCACACCATACATTTAAAGCACAAGGATTTCCACCACCCAAGAATCCTGGGAACTGTAGTTTACCCCTCACAGAGTTACCCTTCCCAACATCCTTAACAAATGACAATACCCAGGATCTGGGGGGGGGGGTGCACCACGTGCTTTAAAGATGTGTTATATGTGCTTTGAATGTATGGTGTGGATGTGACCTCTGGATCCCTCCATTGGCCCAATGAGCAAGAGCCACCGGTCGCTATTCATGCAAGAAGGCAAGTAAGTAACATCAGCCTGGCCCGGCCTGGGTAAAAATGCCCACTTATTGCACACCTCCTGGAAGAACTCTACAAAGCTTCAAACTCTTTAGCCTTTCCTCTTAGAGATGGTCATCTGAGCACAAGATGGGTTTGATTGCTGTTTCCTGCACAAAGCAGGTGGGGCTGCAACAGGCATGGGAAACCAAGGGTCACATTCTCACAGGGGAAACCTTGTGGCGTGGGTGTGGGGCAGTGGATGAGGCCAGAGGCAAATGTAGGCAGAGCAACAGATGTGACTCTTGCAAATGTCAGAGGTTTCTTTTTTTTTTCTTTTTTAATATGTTTTTTATTTGAAATATATAAAGAAAGATTAAATATTAAGTATTCACATAATACAGAAACCAAATACGGATGTCAGAGGTTTCTACAGATATACATCTCCATCCAGACAGGCAAGAGGCATTATTACAATTCAAGGACTCATTCTAGCCAGGCAAAAGCACCCAACGAAGCTGGCGAGGGGTGTGGCGTAAGATGGCATGGCCTGAAGAGATTCCCAGGGGCCGGACAGAGAGATCTGGAGGCCCCCGTTCAGCTCGTGGGTCTATAACAAGGGAATAAAAAGACTTTGCAAAAGAATTGACAGATTTATGCTGAAAGAGTGTGATTAAAACCATAAATTAACCTGTGCTACCATAGTTGCAGCTAAACTCAAAAGGAACCGATACAGAAGAAGACAGCAATTTGCCCTGAAGTGTTTGTTAGCGGCTGGATGTCTTCTGCTGCAGAGAGAAGGCTGGCGAAAACCACATAGTAGGCCTGCATTGCAATCAGCATCCATGTTCGGCACAAGTTAATGAGCTCGGTGGGGGATGCTTTCATCTCCTTTGGTCTGAATCACAGGTGTGGTTTGTTTTGTGCTGACTCTATGTTAACACCATTTAACAAAAAAACCCAAAATCACTCTTTGCTGTCTAGCAAGTTCCCAGGAAGGAAAAAAGAGGAAAGCATAATGGCAATAAAAAGGAAATCCTTGCCCAGATGAAGTTGCAGTTTGGAGAGGGGTTGGGAAGGCAAGGCTAACAAGGGATGGATGCAAATGCAGGTCCATGTCACATGCTAGGCCACATGGAGGGTAATGGAAAATTGGGGGGAAATCTAAATTTTTCTGTTTTTCCCCCCTGGGCTTACCCATCTCCAGGAACATAGGAAAGTGCCTTATCCTGAGTCAGACCATTGGCCCGTCTTGCTCAAGATTGTCCACAACAGCCTTTCCCAACCCTTGTGTCCCCAGATGCTGCCAGACTACAGTTTTCATAATTCCTGACTGTTAGCCATCCTGGCTGGGGCTGATGGGAGTTGTAGTCCAACACCATCTGGGGACCCAAAGGTTGGGCAAGTCTGGTCTGCACTGACAGGCAGCAACTGTCCAGGGTCTCCGACAGGCATCTTTCCCAGCCCTACCTGGAGATGCCGGGGAATGAATTTAGGATCTTCTGCATGCAAAGCAGATGCTCTCACCACAGAGCTACTCCCCTTCCCTAAAAAGATTTCACATAGGAACATCGGAAGCTGCCATATACTGAGTCAGACACTTGGTCCATCCAGGTCAGTACTGTTTACACTAACAGGCAGTGGTTCTCCAGGATTTCAGACAAGGAATTTCTCTCAGCCCCTACCAGGAGATGCCAGAGATTGAACCTGGGACCTTTTTGCATGCCAAGGTGAGCTAGGGCACTTCCCTACTTCTCTACATACTCCTGCCCCCCTACCCCCCAACTGTGCTGAGCAAGGGGTTGGGATTGTATTTCAGATATGTCAAGGACTACAGACTTAATTTTCTAATTTGACTCCAGAACATCAGGTTTAAACACTTATTGCACCTTTCCCCAAGCCACTGCCCTGCAGATGTGGTTGGACTCCCAACCTCCCTGACCACTGGCCTTGCTAGCTGGAGTTGATGGAAGTTGGAGTACAGCAACATCTGGGGGGCACAGGCTTGGGGATGGCTATTTTACTGACTGTAGATTTGTCCCAGATGACAGCAGGCTTTTGTGGAATAAAAAAATTGGACAAAATTATATAGCACATATAAATTAAGGCTTTTATATTTCCAGACAAATTGAGCCATTTAAGTAGACCACAATTAGCATTAGGAAAAGAAAACCCCATCATTTCATTTTCTTAACTTTCTTCAATGTCTGCATATTAAAATTCATGATTCATTTTAATTATTTTCTAATTGCAGCAAAATTTGCATTTTAATAGATTCCCAGATGACTGAGCGGCATACATAGTTTGTTTTTTCAATTCCACAAACATTTTCAACATATTTGTGGAGTTTTATCACCAAAATTATCTGAACCATGCCTTCCACAATATCTTCACAAATCTTATGCAGGTACAGAACTGAAAGCAGTTTACTAGAGAAAACCTAAAACAACCTGCCAGAAATTTTGGGCAGTGCTAAAGAGTGTTTTCCCCACTTTTAATGATTTGGGCATTATTTGTGATGTTCGCCTATTGATTTTGAATCGCTCCCATTTACCCTCACTCACAATAGTCTTCACTTGCTGTCACTCTCAATAGTCCTCACTTGCCCTAACAGACAAATCTACTTGGATTCATTGTGTCTTGAAATCATCCCATTTCCATTGTGATCCCAGACTGGGTGACATCGTCCATGTGAGTAATCAAGACAGAAGAAAGAAGCGGCAGTTGGAGGGGGGGAGAGGAAGAAAAAACAAGATACAATTAATTTCCAGAGCCCCAAGCACAGCTTTGTTTAGCTTGAAATTTCTTAAAACTGTATTTTGAGCCTGTTCTGTTATATTCCTGCATCAGCTTACTCATATCAAACTTGAGTTGTCAGGGGGTTGCCTCAGTTTTCTTCTTCCAAATTGCACACTCTTGTATACATATCCCTCTAATTACCACTTTCATAGATATAGGAGCATGATTTGACATTTTAATCATACCAATATTAGTGTCACAAATTTCAAAAAGATGAGGAGACTAACAAAAAATATATTGTGAGTGATGTTTGGGGAAGCTTTTAGGATTCACTTTCCCCCAGACATCACTCACATCCCAATCTCTATTTTTTTTTTTACTAATAACAATTGGTCCAAATAATATTTCATTCCCTGTTTCTAATATCTCATCTGGTTCCACTCAGTACTATATATATCCTTGCTAGCCATGCCCCTAATATCCCAATTTAAGTCCCCTCCCAAAATCAATTCCCCTTCGCAAAACTTTTTTTAAAGTTTTGAAATAATTGATTTAAATATTTCAATTGTTCATCATTTGGAGCATAAATAGAACCCCGAGTAACTATATGCTGGTCTCCCAATTGCCCTTTCACAAAAAGATAGCACTCATTGTTTCTCCATACCTTAACAGCCTTGAAATCCAATGAAGATTATAAAATAACAGCAACCTCTTGAGCTTTAGAAGTGCCTGAAGCACTGAACTGTTGTCCACACATTTCAGGTTTCAACACCAGTTTCTTCTTATCAATTTTATGGGTTTCTTGTAAAAACAAAAAATGGGGCTGCATTTGCCTAATATAGTTTATTATTCTCGAATGTTTAACTATATTGCCAAGGCCATTAACATTTAATGTAACATGTTTAAGATTGGTCATGAAATCAGCATAGAAACCTTTAATGAAGTGTCATCTGTAAAAGCAAAATTTAAGTGAAACACAACTCTGTCTCTTCCTCCTATCTGATTGGGCTTATTTCTAAACTGACCCCTTTTCTTCTCCTTTACCTTCCCTCTGCCCCTCTGTTCAATTCCTCACCTGTCTGAAACTAATCAGCCTCCCTTCTTGGCTGAACAGGTGTGTCTGTGAGCATCACAGAAACACTCCCTAGCCAACACTGCTTCAGAGAAAACCAGCAAGTGTCAATATCAGCCTTCTCCACTAATACCTACGGAGGTTCTGTTTAAACCCAAAACCCAAAAAATAAAAACTCCGCTTCCCCCCCATCAGATTTTTTCTAACATCTTATTTAACTCGATTCAGCTGTCCCCCACCCTTCTAAACCCTACCATTTAATTACCACATTCTTCATCTAAACAGTAAATTAAGGGACTATTCCCTGATGCCATCAAAGTACTTGGCCTGACTCAGTTCAAGTCATTCCTTAGGATGGTCATAAAGAGTTAAGGGGAAAATATTGTTCATCTATTCTTCACTGTTTGAGATCGGAGGGCCCTGCTGGGGGCCAGAGGACTTTGCTGAGCTGATATCATTAGCCGACATGTCTGGCCTCTTTTATCTCATCATTGTCTTCTGCTGACAAACCTACATCTTCTCTTTCTTCTTCTCCCTGACCCAAGGTCACTGCTTCCTCCAGGAGTTCAATTTCAAGTCCAGATAACATTTCTGCTGCTTGTTTCCTATTTGTAGCCGAGAGGAGTGTATTTCCATGCATTATAATCAAATGAAAAGGGAAGATCCAGCGATACCTGATCCCCATTTCTTGCAGCTTGCTCATATGTGGATGCAATTCCTCAAAGTTTCCAGAGACAAATCTTGAAGGACCTTTGAAAGTGGAAATGGACTGTCTTCAAGTTGATCCTGACTTATGGTGACCCTATGAATAGGGTTTTCATGGTAAGCTGTATTCAGAAGTGGTTTACCATTGCCTCCCTCTGAGGCTGAGAGGCAGTTACTGGCCCAAGGTCACCCAGTGAGCTTCATGGCTGTGTGGGGATTTGAACCCTGGTCTTCCAAGTCATAGTCCAACACTCTAACCACTACACCACACTGGCTGTCTTTACTGGTTGATTATCATAAGCAACACTGTCCAAATGTCTTATTTATTGTAACACCTCCTCCTTTTTATAATAAGCAAAAAATGTTATAATGTCTCGAGGGAGGGACAGATTCATGGGGCTTACCACCAAGAGCACAATGTGCCCTTTCAATATAATCCAGTTCTAACTGTAATGTTAGAATGAGAGAGGTGAAGCAATTTGTCAAAAATGAAGTGAAATCATCTGTTTCCACTCCTTCTCTGATCCCAAGCATGTGAAGATTTAAAACACAAGCCTGATTCTCAAACTCCTCCAGCTTACTTTTAATGTCTTTACAGTATTTTATCTATAGAGTGTTTAATCAACTTTTCCTGTCATATTCCTGGGTCCAAGGCTGTTGAAACAGTTTCAGCAATACCATCCAAATGGGGAATAAGTTCCATAATTTACATTTCCAGCAGGCCCATAAGCTTCTTTCATGTTTCAGTCAAAGTTTCTTTCACAGAAATCTGTTGCGCTGCAGATTCCTCCTTAAATTAAACTCTGAGTCCATTTGCCTCAAAGCACTTGTCACCATGATGGGTGAGGTGTTTAACTGTGTGTCGATTAACTCCCCTCCTTTTAAACAAAGGGCACTGGCTGACATTCCAATTTATAAATCTCACAAAATAAAGACCATTTTCTTATGTTTCTCACATTTAAATGGATGCAGAGGAATGGAGGTTCAGACTTATTGGCCATCTTGAAACTTCTTTACCCCACCCCCCCAAATCAGAACACTTTTCACAGTTCTGGCTTGACTGTGCATGGGGTTCCCAAGCAGTTTCCCTGGGCCAATAAACATTTGGGGAGCACCAATGCCAGCATCAACCCCCATTGGCATACCAAGCATAGGCAGAAGCCTAGGGGGTGCTGGTACATCACATAACCAACAATGGCAGAGCACATCCTTTGCACGAGAAAAACTCCTTTCTAAGACCCTGGAGAGATGCTGTTCTGGAAAGACCAAGGGTCTGTATCGGCAGAAGGCAGCTTCCTACGTTCACCATCATGTTTTCTGAGCCAAGACCAAACTCTTCAGTCAGTGGGTGAGATGTAAGAAATGAACGGGCCATAGCTCAGTGGCAGAGCATCTGCCTTGCTTGTAGAAGGTCCCAAGTTCAATCCCTGACATTGCCAGGTAAGGCTAGGAGAGACCCCTGCCTTGAACCCTGGGGAGATGCTGCTTGTCGAGAACACTGAGCTAGAAGGACCAATGGTTAGCTTTGATATAAGGCAGCTTCCTATGTTCCGGTCTCAGGTGAACTATGCTCCCCTCCTGCTAACATGACTCTTAAGTTAATAGGGTATTTGTTTATTGAAACTCATACTTTGTTACGTCTGTCTGGAAGAAACATCTTTTTAAGGTGGGACTCCTTATGACTTTTCTTTTAATGATGGGGAACATCTAAGGCCACCCAGTGACCCTTGGCTAAATGGGAATTTGAATCACATCCCAAGGTCAACACCCTCGTACCCGGCTCTGCTCAATTTATTTTTCCTATAAGAAGATAAAGCACTTTCACACACAACTATAGACCAGGATTACTTGAAACGTTTTACGTGTCTAATCACATTTTTTTGCAGTCACTGTTCTGTGTCAAATAACCTTCAAAACCTGTTTCCCTCTTCCCCAAACGTGTATTGGCAAAATCAATCCAAACAAGTACAGCTGTAAGCATAAAGATTTACTGCTCATTATAAAAGCTACTTTATATTCTCCTGGAATTTCAGTGAGCATCCTTCCAGGCCCCAGCTACCCTGCCAAGATCTTCGCTCAGTAAGCAAGCAAGCAAGCCTCTGAATTCCCCTTTCAAACTCTTTTGTAGCTATGGGCCTTTTAATACATACATATCTAGAAATGGGGAAGAAATTCATTCACATTTTAATACAATCCTACCTAATTCATATTTCCTGAACCAAAACACAGCTCTCCTTTGAAATATGCACTTCTCTGAATTTTGCAGTTCAGTTTTCCAAACACAAACATTCATACGAAAATGTACATAATGGGAACCGGACATAAAAATGTGTCTATTAATGAAATTCATGCACATAAATGCATTACATGAGGCAAAAGTGCTTGCAAATACGTGCATATTAGGCAAAATAATGTACCAAATGTTTATATTAGGGGGAAATGTGCATGAAAAATGGATATGAAATTTTGTGCAGACTTCTTTTTTTAAAAAAAGAAATGCTAAAAAAAAGTGGAAATAGGGTGAACTGAACTTACAATTCGAAAAATGAGAAACAGACAAAACTGAAGTGAACATATTCGGCCATCGCTTCACATACAGAGTAGCAAATCCAGGTTCATCATGAAATGTATATTCAATAAAGACCCTCAGCCAATCCCAGAGATGTAATATAGGGTGCTGTCAGGCGCTGCTGTTGGTGGCATCAATATTATCAGGCGATTGGTGAGCGCAGCACTTTACAAAGACATGTGGGAAGTAGGGATGGACGAATCTGTCAATTTCAGTTCTCTTCGTTTCTCATTTTGTCAACCTTCAATTCAGTTCTCCACATTTCTGCGTCAGTTTGCAAACTTTTTAGAAAATATCATTGTGAAAATTCATCAACAATTTACTGTGAATTTCTCCTAATACAAACATTTTTGCATGCCGTTTTACCTATCGTACACATTTTTGCAAAACATATTTTCCCTAAAATAATGCATGTTTGTATGTTATTTTCACCAATATGTGCATTTTTATGTATGCTTTACCCTAGTGTATGATTTTTTTGCTTGACTGGAGGACTGCACTGGAATATTCAGGTAAGTGTGAATTCCACTGAACAGCTGTGTTTCAGCTGGCATCTTGTGTCAGAAAATGGGAATTAGGTGAGTTCATCCTGAGATGTGAACTGAATCAGATTCCTCTCCCATCCCTAGTGGGAAGCTGATGTAAGACCAGAGGTCAAGTCTCAGGAGAAAAGCTATAGACTGAGAAGAACCTACATATTCTACTCTGAAATTGGGATGGGGAGAAATTTGATTCAGTTTGCATTTCAAGATGAATCTATCAAATCCACACTTTCTGAAACTATATGAGAATCGAAACACAGCCATCCTTCGAAATTCACACTTATCTGAATTTTGTGATGCAGTTCACCAACCAAACAATATTTACAAAAATGCATATAGTAAGGAAAAGTGTGCATAAAATGAATATATGATATATGAATATATGTGCATTCAAAATGAATAAAAGTAGGTTAAAGTGCTTGCAAAAATGTATACATTATTAGGGGAAATAATGTATACATTATTAGGAGAAATTGGCACGAAAATGCTGAAGAATTTCTTTTTTAAAAATACACAAATCTCTGCAGAAACATGGAGAACTAAATTTAAGATTGGAAAACTGAGGAACTGAGAGAACCCAAACGGACAGATCCTTCCATCCCTACTCTGAAATAAGCTTGGGAGAGTGGCATCTTTTCTTGTCCAAATTCTGCTGAATGTCTGCAGAGCCTGCCAACTTCCATTTGGGATTCCCAATAACCTACCTGATACTGGTCATGGAAAATAATGAAAAACCTGGGGGCTTCCAGGGTTGTTAGAGATGCCATTGTTACAGTTGGCTTTTTCCAAAGTGCAGTTATATTCTCATGCTCTGTTTATCTCTGTTTAAACAGGATGCAGCAAGCTTCGCTTCTTGGGCCACTCCATTCAGCGTATATATTTGAAAGGGATTGTGTTCATCTGGTGCATTCCTGTGTGTGCATTGCTTTGCTCTTCAGTCCTGACTCCTGTTTTGCTCTTGCTCTGGCTTCTGGACTGCTCCTTTAGACTGCTTTGTTGTCAGCCCTAGTGTCTACCTCTCCTTTTGGTTCTGGTTCCTGCTTGTTCATGGCACAAATTTCTGGTTTGTCCCTCAGCTCTGACTCCCACTTGCTCCTCAGCTCCAGACTTAGGTTCTGATTCCTTCTTGTTCCTTGGCTGTTGAACCTCATGTGCTCCTTGGCTCCAAGTGGCCAGCTCAACCCTTGGCTTCTGGTCTCTAGTTTGTGGAGTTGAGAGCCAGGTGGTTAAAAGCCAAGGAACTGACCCAAGAGCTGAAGTATGGAACCAAGGACTAGGGATGGAGACAGGAGCCAAGGGAAGGAGGCAATGGATGGCCCTGGAAGATGGAGACAAGGGATGGAGGCAAGAGCCACGGAAAAGAACCAAAGGATGGAATTCAGAGATGGAATGAGGAGCCAAGGGATGGAACTTGGATTCCGATCCAAAGAACACACACACAAACATACTGGAACCTGGAAGATCATTCTTGATCTGGCAAACCTTGACCTCAAAGCAGTGCTTTATAGCCCTTTCTGTCTACTAGGAGGACCCAATGGACAGCCCAGAAAAATGAGACCAGCCATGAGCTCAAGGATATTTCACTGCCCTAGAAGATTCTAAAAGCCATAGATCTGGCAGCTGACCACATACTGGAGAAGCACACCAAGCCAAAGGTTTCCCAGGCTCCCCACGCAAGAGGTAAAAATATTCAGACGACACACCCCTGTGTCTCTCCCAAATGCATGGTAATGTTTTCTGTATAAATTTTTTCCACCCTATCCAACCCATTTGTAGAACAGAGGTTGTTCTCGGGCACTTTTCAGGTTAATCCTACCAATTAAGCATGTCTCTAAAATGTGTGGGTTATTTTAAAAGGAAAGTGGTCTCCTGAAAAACAGTTATTATAGAATCCAACATTAACAGCAATTATTCCATCTTATTACAAATTATAGCACAGTTACCAGAAAATGTATTTGCAAGCAATTACCTGACTAACTCAAACAAATGGGAAAGTGTGTTCCATATCAACAGCGAGTGCATTTAAAACCATAATCCACCCTAAACTAATGTGCAATCTCCTTTACACAGCAGCACAGGAATATGTGTACACATACTCGTTGGAGGGCCTCAGAAAAGGAGATCATTTTGTTTGTTTAGTAATTTTTTTAAGAACAAAATATTTGGAAGAAGGTCAGCTAGTATTCCATTTCACAGCTGGGAGGGTGAAAGTTCTGGCCTGGACCACAATGAATAAAGGCCACAGTTAAGCACTTGTGAGGTCTTCCACATCTGGTGTCAGAAAGGAAACCCAGAAGGTATTATTCCTATAAACTCCCTATCCAATTAGATGGCTTGGAGGAAGGAGGCTCACCTTCGTCTTCACCTCAGAAGAGCCCTGCTGGGCCAGATTAAAAGGTGGAGATTGATGAGCACACATTTTATGAAAGGATGGATAGAAAAACTTTGGGAATTTGCTGCAATGGCCAATAATACTCACTGTATTAGATTTAAAGGAGAAAAAACAGAGGTGTGATAGTTTTGCAGTAAGATGGAAAAACTTTACTGAACACAACAAAAACATTAAGGCTGATACTAGAAAGAAATGGTTTATTTATTTATTTATTATTTGATCTATATCCCGCCCTTCCTCCTGGCAGCAGTCCAGGGTGGCAAACAAAAGCACTAAAAAACTTTAAAACTTCATAAAAACAGGCTTTAAAGTACATTAAAACAAAACAATCTTTAAAAACTTTTTTTAAAAAAAGGTTTAAAAACATCTTTAAAAACAGGTTTAAAAACATATATTTTTTAAAAAGTAGAAAAAGATATTAAAAAGCAATTCCAACACAGATGCAGACTGGGAAAAGGTCTCTACTTAAAAGGCTTGTTGAAAGAGGAAGGTCTTCAGCAGGCACCAAAAAGATAACAGAGATGGTGCCTGTCTAATATTTAAAGGGAGGGCATTCCAAAGGGTCAGTGACACCACACTAAAGGTCCACTTCCTACGTTGTGCAGAACGGACCTCCTGATAAGACGGTATCTGCAGGAGGCCCTCACCTGAAGAGCGCAGTGATCGACTGGGTATATAAGGGGTAAAACAATATTTCAGGTATCCTGGTCCCAAGCAGTATAGGGCTTTGTACACCAAAACCAGAACCTTGAAGTTGGCCTTGTAGCACATGGGCAGCCAGTGCAATTCTTTCAGCAGCGGGGTGACATGTTGGCAACACCCTGCCCCCCGTGAGCAGTCCCACCACCTCATTTTGTACCAGCTGCAGCTTCCGGACCAACTTCAAGGGAATATATATATATAAAGTAGTACTGCAAGGTGAGAGACAAGCTCTCCCACCAAAAAGGAAGTGATCCGTGCGGGAAAGATCTATTCAGAAACCTCCGATCCGCAGCAATGACGCCTGAGCAAGACAGAACACTCATTGGAAGGCTGCAGAACTTTCCAAAGCATGGCACGTGATGATGCCTTCAAGCAAAGGACAACGCGACGTTCCAAGCGCGCGTGGCTAGACCAATCGGTATGCAGTACTTATCCGGCTAAGAAAAAAAAAAGCGGGGACAGTAGCTCCACGTTTAAAGGATAGCACGGGAAGCTGGCCCGTTGCTACTACTGTCAATGTGAATCGTGCTGTGAAATCTCCTGGCTGAATAGTTATCAAGTAGCAGGTGTCGCTGCTCCTGTTCTTCACAGACACGCTGCAGACCATCTGAACGACGTTTGCAAACACTGGTGATCCATTAACCACAGTTTGGGAACCCCCACTTTAGTACTGCATACTAATTCGGCGAGCCTGGGGCTGCGGCCTCTATTCGGGAGACAGCGTTGTTTGCCGAGGCAGTTTTCCGTCGGCTGCTAGGGTTGGGGCGCGCCCCTGCGGCCTCCATTGTCCTGCCGTGCTGGCCTTGCTCGTTTCGCCTTGTGTCGGCCGCGTTTTGCCTCTCATCGCCTTTGCTTTTGGCTTCTCGGGGAGAACTTTCCTGTTGGTCGCGTCTTCGTGGGGCCTGTTTGTGCCGCCTCTCGCTGTTTGCTACGCTGGATGCTGAGAGTGAGAGGAGATGCCGCTTTCGGTTTTGCAAATGACGCACCTTGTGGACTATACGGGCCAGAAGCTTTATTGAACTTTACTGTAGTAACCTTTACCTGTTGTTTTAGTTGTATTGCTGTTTTGATGTTGTGATACTTATATATTATGACTTTGTACATCGCTCAGAGTGTCTCGGTTTCCAGCCAGATGGGCGATAAATAAATCGCAGAAATAAATAAATAAATAAATATATAGTGAAGAATATAAGAGGAGCCTAGATGATGATGGGTAAGAATATCAGGCCAATGGCTCATTTAGTCCAGCATCTTGCTATCACAGTGGCCAACCAGATGCCTGTGGGTAGCCCATAAGCACAATGAGTATAAGAGCACAATCGCCACTTGTGATTCCCAGAAACTGGCATTCAGAGGCATACTGCCTCCAACAGTGGAGGTATCCATTGTGACTAGTAGCCATTTATAGCCATATCATTCATGGAATATGTTCATATGCAGGCAAACTGGAACAGGTTCAGAGCAGGGCAACAATGATCAGGGGAGTAGAAACAAAGCCCTCTGAGGAAAGACTGAAAGAACTGGGCATGTTTAGCCTTCAGAAGAGAAAACTGAGGGGAGATAGGATAGCACTCTTCAAGTCCTTGAAAGGTTGCCACACAGAGGAGGGCCAGGGTAGTCCCAGAGTGCAGGACATGGAATAATGGGCTCAAATTACAGGAAGTCAGATTTTGATTGAACATCAGGAAAAAACAAAAGGCAGCTGGACTGTCACCTGTCAAGGATGCTTTAAGTTGTATTCTTACTTTGAGCAGGGGTTTGGACTCGATGGCTTTATGGGCCCCTTCTAACTCTGCTATTCTGTGATTCTATGAACGTGTCTATCTGCAAGTCTATGCACAGTTACCTAGTTGCGAACCCCAATGGACACCATGAGACTTAGATCATAGTTGCTGCTGCCATCACAGATTTTCCCCCAAAATGCAATTCCCTGAAAGTTCCATCATTTTGCAGCATTGTGGGTAAAAAAAGAGAAAAGAAAATGGCACCACCACCAGTGGGAAACCCCAGCTCATGTCACTTTTGGCTGTGACCCCTGGCAGCCAGACCTATAGAATCTTTTTTGTCCACTTAAGGGCTGCACTCCCTTCTAGGTAGGATGGAACGATCGATCCATTTAGGCTCTCTCAGTTTCTCATTTTTTTCAGTCTTCAATGCAGTTCTTTACATTTCTGTACCAATTTCCACTTTTTTTAAAAAAAAAATCCTCATGAATCCTCAAATTCTTCAGCATTTTCGTGCAAATTTCTCCTAATAAACACATTTTTGTATGCTGTTTTGACTAATGCACACCTTTGTGCATACAATTTCTGGAGAATGGCAAGCAGGGATAGCATTGTTGCCCTCAAGTCCAGTTTGAGAACTTCCAAGGACAACTGGTTGGCCACTGCAAAAAGGGGAAGATGAACCAGATGGGCCTTTGGCCTGTTGCAGGAGGCCTTTTCTTATGAAATCCTTTCTGAAGCTCACAGAAGCAGGTCAGTTTTTCAGCCCAGTCCTCAGCCAGTTGCCACTGATCCTCCGGTTTACCCTCCTTCCCCGCAAGACCCTCACAGAGGAGATTTGAGATTCACAGCGTGTTAATTCCTCTTTAACCAATTGACTTTCCGGCTTCCGTTCATGCCAATTTCCAGGGAAGCCAGCAGAACTTTCTATAGAGCAAATTAGTGTAATTTTCAGAGGCATGAAATTGCCAGATGACATGAAATCAGAGTTACAGGGTGAAGAAATGAATCAAAATGTCAAAGATGCTAATTGGCAAATGACACATTACCTGCTTCATTTGATGTCCTTTCACCATTAGAGATTTCTGACGCTGACAACCTTGATTGGCATGTACCACTTTACAGGGGGTGGGCTGTTTTTCCAGTTAATTACAGCCACAGAAGCTGAAGAGCCACAGAAGCAAAAAAAACCTTGCTCTGTGACACATGCTCTCCCCCACCCCTGGGGTTGGCTCTTCATGCACTTTTGGTGTGCTAAAAGTGAAGTATATGCACATATGTCTGTATGTGCACATGTCCAGCAACATCTGGAGTGCACCAGGTTGGGGAAATATGGTGAAGATGCCAATGAGCAACATAACGAATAGTCTGAATCAGTTCAAGGAAGTTTCACATATCTATATGAGGTCTGAAAGTTGTTTTTATTGGCTCTCTGTGAGATGCATTTATTTATTTATTACATTTATATACCGCCCCATAGCCAAAGCTCTCTGGGTGGTTTACAGCAATTAAAAACATTAAAAACAAATATACAAATTTTAATACACAAAAAATAATTTAAAAACACAATTTAATTTTTTTAAAAATATTTAAAAACACATGCTAAAATGCCTGGGAGAAGAGGAAAGTCTTGACCTGGTGCTGAAAAGATAACAGTGTTGGCACCACACACACCTCATCAAGAAGATCATTCCATAATTTGGGGGCCACCGCTAAGAAGGCCCTCTCCCTTGTTGCCAGACTCCCAGTTTCCCTCGGAGTAGGCACCCAGAGGAGGGCCTTAGATGTTGAGCATAGTGTACAGGTGGGTTCATGTCGGGAGAGGCATTCCATCAGGTGTTGTGGTCCTAAGCCACGTAAGGCTTTATAGGTTAAAACCAGCACCTTGAATCAAGCTCAGAAACATACAGGCAGCCAATGCAAGTGGGCCAGAATCGGTTTTATGTGTTCGAACCGTCTGGTCCCTGGTACCAATCTGGCCTCTGCATTTTGCACAAGCTGCAGCTTCTGAACCATCTTCAAAGGCAGCCCCATGGAGCAAAGATCAAAACAGGAGCTGATGAGACACTGGGTCCCTTTCAAACAGATGTGTCCTCAGCAACAGAACATCATCAAAACAGGAAGACATTGGCAGGGGAACACATGCAAGTCCTGGAATCTAAACCGGTGGGGAAATGCTAACACTTTGCATAAATAAATCTTGGCTGCTCAGGGCACTGAGAGAAACACACATGCTCACACACACACACACACACACACACATCTTGCTTTGACAAGATTCTGTCTCTTTTGTTGAGAGGGAACAAAAAAATAGACAAGGCAAATAGAGGGGAAGCCGACGGTGGCTCCCTGGTGAATGGAGATGTGATTACTACAGCTAGCAAACATGCACTCATTTGTAAAGGAATGAGCACTGTGATTCAAGAAGTGTGTCTTTCAGCATGTTCTACAAAGGCTGCTGTGTGGCAGGGTTTCTGTTTATTTTGCAATATGCCCTCTGCTTTTCTGGATGGGAGGTTTTCGAACATTTCGACCCAACGAAGGCTTTGTATCTGTCAATCTGGTGAAACTGAGGACATTATACATTGCCTACTAAGATGCCCCCTATATAAGTCCCCAAGATTAAAATGTATTTCCTTCATCCTTCGCTCCTTGTCCAATAGACCTCCCCTGGAGCAGATACGTGTCCTGTTAGCAGGCAATGACATATTTATAACTACTCAGGTGGCAAAATTTGCTCTAGCTGCAGGAAAAGTAAGAGTTAGGGCTTAGTGGGATTAGTGGGGTGTGCCCCTGCGCTATTCTGACCATAGTATCTATACACTAAGACATGGGGTGGGTCAGGGTATCTCCCTCTCAGGAGAGGAAATTTTATTTGAACCGTACCGTTGCTCTTCCACTCTATGTTGTCGAATTGTGTGTTATCGTAATATGATCTGTTCTTAATATGTATTTTGTATCTTTTATATCTGTTTAATTGTGGTAGCCTATGGCCCTGAACAATAAAGACTTCATTCATTCATTCATTTTACAATAATACAGCAAAAATAATAGTGTAGAACTGTCTTTTGTAAGCTGCGCTGCTGTTGTTTTGTATGTGTATCTTTTTTTTAAAAAAAAAAGTTCCTAGTCCTTCTGATTCAAAGGTAGTTTTGAACACATGTGGCCAATGCTGGATGGACAAGGTTTTGAATTGATGGGGGGTTGGCAAGGGATGTGCATTGTTCTTCACCACACCCCATGATTAGCAGCAGTAGAAATTGTGCAAAGTTTATGTAAATATGCTTATAAAATTAAAATTAAAATAAAATAATGGTAGACATTATTCCACCAAATAACCAGTACCTTCCAGTTAGAAAGGTCTTTGCTACTACCAAAAGTCTTGTCATAAGAGGGAAACGGCCAGAAGGAGAATGCAATTAAAATATGCAGCACACGCTCCCTGTTCCCCCCAATTTCAACCGAAGACTGCAGACATTGGGGTTCAAGAGTCAAGGCCCTTGTTGGGCATGATTAGGGATGCGAGAATCTGTCAGTTTCAGTTCCTCTCCATTTTTCATTTTTCCAGACATAATTTCCAAATAAGTTTGCTTAAAAAAAATGTCTTCATGAAAATTCAACTGCATCTTAGAGCAAATTTCTCCTCATATACACATCGCTGTACGCAATTTTGCCTTATATATATTTTTGCAAAGCAATTTTCCAAATATAATGCATTTTTGTATGTTTCACTAATCTATGCATTTATGTGCACACCTTACCCTAGTACATGCATTTTTGTACACATTACTTAGCTGGTGGTTTGGATTGCAACATTCAGAGAAGTGCACATTTCAAAGGATGGTTGTGTTTTGTTTCTGGTATTGCTTCGCAAAGTGTGGATGCAGCAAGTTCACCTTTAAATGTGAACTGAATGGCATTTTCCTCCCAGCCCTACTGCTTAGTCACCTATATCTAAAACAGAAAAGCTTAGTCAAGCTTCTTGGGAGGGTGAATTGCATGCACATATCTGCAGATACATCGATGCTGAAATTCAGCATCGTCTGAGCTCTGCGAGTGCCGCATTCTCCCAAATGAAGTGTAGAGTGTTCGAGGATCGGGATATTTGCAGGGAGACCAAAATGCTTATTTACAAAGCCATTGTACTACCAACCTTACTGTACGCCTATGAAACATGGACCATCTATAAACTCCCAACTTCTTGAAAGATTCCACCAATGCTGCCTCCGGAAAATCCTGCAAATTACTTGGGAAGATAGGCGGACTAATGTTAGCGTATTGGAAGAAGCAAACACCACCAGTGTTGAAACAATGATCCTCCAACATCAACTTCACTGGACCGGCCATGTTGTTCGAATGCCTGATCACCGTCTTCCAAAGCAGCTACTTTACTCCAAACTTAAGGATGCAAAATGGAATATCAGTGGACAGCAAAAGAGGTTTAAAGATGTTCTCAAAGCTAATCTAAAAACAGTAACATAAGCATCGAGAACTGGGAAGTCTTGGCCCATGAGCGTCCCAATTGGAGGTCGGCCATTATCAAAGGTGCTATGGACTTTGAAGAAGCATGAGTACAGGGCAAAAGGGACAAACAAGCTAAGCGGAAGGCACGTCAAGCAAATCCTCATCATGACCATCTTCCATCTGGAAACATATGTCCTCATTGTGGGAGGCTGTGTGGATCCAGAATTGGCCTCCACAGTCCCTTACGGACCCACTGTTAAAGACCTTATCTTGGAAGACAATCTTACTTGGCCACGAGTGATCGCCAATGAAATGAATAATATAGCCTACAGACCTCCATAGGAATCAATCTATATAACAGCAAAGAGAAACCTGTGGCCAGATAACAGAATGAAGGTATTGCTGGACTCCCATCAGCCACAGCCAGCATGCTTAATGGTCAAGAATGATGGAAGCTGGAGTCCAGAAACATTTGGAGGGTATCATGTTGGCTACTCTGGCCTACAAAAGAGAGAGAGAGAGAGAGAGAGAGAGAGACCCCAGGAGACAGGAGAAAAGGGGCCATCCCTGGGTGGAAGGATAGAGTGGCTGCCATGGCAAAAGCCCCCCAGAGCAGGGCCAGACCACAGAGGAGGAACAGGGAGAGGAGGCACCACACTGCGGGGTAGGGATGGGGTTCGCTATCTGATTACATTTCATTTTTCAATTCATCAAATGGGCTGCCAGTTATGATTTGCCATAAATTGTGTTCCGCTAGTTATCGTGATTTCCGGTTCTCCCTTTTTAAGTTATTTTTTTCCAAAAAATTATGTATTTTTCCCGTTATTCCTTATGCTGTAGTATAATTTATATAACATGTACAGCAGCAGCTGACTGCACAAATAATTACATAAATAATTACGTAATTCTTGTTGGAGATTTTTTTTTTTAAAAAAAATGGTGTCGCCAACAGCTGCGAACATAAGCAAAGCGTGGAAGCCTATTCGACAATGAGACAAACTTGCAGATTATCCCAGAATGAGATACCAAATCCCATTTTGCAAATCTTCTACAACATCTCTACTGTGGGGCAAGCACCAGGCTGCAGGCAAGGGTGGGCGAAAAATCTGTTTAATTCTAACCATGGGGGGGTGTTTGGAATTAATCTGATATTCACCCATTGCAGCCTGCAGCTTGTGGTTTGCCCCACAGTGTGGTGGCTCCTCATTCTGTTCTTCTTCCTCCTTCCCTCATCCCTGGCATTACAGAGGAAGAGGCAGGAGAAAAGAGGCCCTCCCTGAGTGGAAGGACAGAGAGGCAGCAGTGGGGAAAGCCTCCCCAGCAGGGCCAGGTGCACACTTTCCCCTAAAGTATGCATTTTTGCAAACATTCTTTGGTTGAAGTACTATATTGCAAAATTCAGGGAAGTGTGGATTTTGAAGGATGGCCGTGTTTCAGTTGTCCTATTGTTTCGGAAAGTGCGAATTTGACAGATCCGGCTTGAAATGTGAACCAAAATTAATTTCTCCCCCATCTATAGCTGCAAATGAATAAATATATAGCAGAAAGCCACCTTCTTGATCTGTTCCCCTTCCTTTATTCAGAAACTTTGATAAGACATGGAACTCAATCCCACACACGCACACAAGCTTTCCAGCAGGGCTTAACAGTGCAGCGAAGTCATTTAGCAGCACAGAGCAAAACAGGACACCATTTTCATGAAACGATAATACAGAAGACAATTTGCTGTGGGATGCAGAAAAGATGTTTTAATAATGTTGTATGAAATGACCCAGAGCTTCTCTTCCTATGTGACACTGGCATCTTATCTCTCACATCCAGGAGGTTGGCTTTTCTGATTTACATTTTGACAACCAAATGTGATGCCTTCTGTTGCAGCGCTTCAGCTCCTGGGCATCTCTGGAAGCATATACTAGCATCAGGCAACAGCAACAGATAGCCTCCAGTCAGTCTGATAGCACCTCCCAGGGAAATGAATTTGAAAGGGGTTATGTATTCTCCCTCTGAAAAAAAATAGCATCCCCCTGAATCATAGAATAGTAGAGTTGGAAGGGGCCTATAAGGCCATCAAGTCCAACCCCCTGCACAATGAAGTCTAAGTATTACTCACACACTCTTCATTCAAATGGAGTGAATTTCATTCCTCTAAGAGGGAGGGGAGAATGGGAGGACAAGGATGGGGTTTGAGGCGATCCCTCCTAGATCAGCCAACCAAGCCAAGCATTGGCCAATCAGATGCCTCTGAGAGGCTCACAAGAAGGGCATGTGAGAATCCCAGAAGCATCCAGTTGGCCCTTGTGAGAACAGGATGCTGCAGTGGTAGCAAATGGGGCACTGCCACACTAGCCTTAGTCTGTCCTCAGCAACCTGCCTGCTTTCTCGCTTGCAGCCAGTCCAGAGGTCGGCACTGCCGGTCAGCTTCCTATATAGCTGCTGCCAGTCAGTGCAGACAGTACTGAACTAGAGAGAGACCAATTGTGTGACTTGGAGTAAGGCAGCTTCCTATGTTCATCTGGTCCTCTTTGCCAGGATTGGGCCATGAGACAGGAGCCGTGGGAACAGCCCGTAGTCAGGACTGCAGGGTAAGTCAAAACCGAAAGGCAAGCCAGGAGGCAGGATTGAGAGGCAGGTCGTAAGTAAGGGCTGAAAAGCCTACTTAGAATGAAAGGCAAACCTGGAGGCAAGGTCAAAGAGCAAGATGGTCGTCAGGACCAAAGAATAATCAAAGATACAGGAGCATGCCAGTGCTCAGAAAGACCTGCTGCTCAAGCATGTTGCACCTGCAACAGGAAGCCCTCATAATTCTTTTTGACCAGGTGGATCCAGTGACCAGCCTGGATAGATGGAAGTCAGTCCACATGGCCACTTCTTTAAGACGGCGGAGACCTGCAGTTCAAAGGTTCGCCACATGAAGGAGCTGCAGCCAGATCCAGCTGTTCCTGATAACCGTCAATAAACCAAATCCCAGCTTGATTGGGTTATAGGAGAGGGAGACAAATCCCTCGTTTTACATCATTTTACAATTTTATATACCTTTACCATATTTCACCTTAGTTGTCTTTCACTGTACATCTCTAGAGTCAAGAAAAGTCAGTATCTTCTGTGTGTGGAACAGGTGAGAATTTATGAGCATCTTTTGGGCACCTGCAACGAAGATGGATGTTCAGCTTCACGCACACAATCATTTTGCATGCAGGACACAACCTTGGCTATCAAACTCACCGATCAATCAATAACCTATTATGTCACGAAAATGAACTCTGCTCATATGCCTTATTAATTAGAATGTCTGGACTATCAATAAGGGAGGTCTGGAAAATGCCTCCCTTGAGGAGCCAAGTCCCCTTGCAAGACTTTTCTTTTCTTTTTGATTCATGGGCCCACTTCAAATAGTTCAAAATGCAGCAAATGAAAAATTGATCACCTTCCTTCCGTTCTTTTTTTGGCCATGCAAGCTGCGCCTTGACATTTACATCACAGAAACGAGGAGAGGAGCTCTATTAATAAACAGAAATGGAAGTCTCCTGCTTGAAAGCAGAAGGCTCAAAGCCCTTTCTGAATACTGGCTCTAATGATTCCCATAAGCGAATGCATCTGTTTTTTCCTTCCTCTGACCGCATGTTAAGGATCTTCGTTCAAAGAACAGCTCTGGCTAACCGCCAGCCTTGGAAAGCAGATTGCTGAGTAGGCAGAATTTAAATTAGAAATAATTGTTGCTGGTGGTAGGTAGCGCTGCTGATTTTTTTAAGTTAACTTCTACGTGAGACTGCAGTGGAATTGTAACAAATGTCTGCGAGTGTAGGCCAACTCTACCTGTATCCAGCAGTGTGCTTTGTGCTGGAATTCAGAAGATCCTGCTCTCTAGACCAGGCAAAGACGAAAGGTCAGGCTTGTGGTATACTTCCCAGGCCTAGCTGATCCCAACATTTCAAATTGCCCACCAGGGGCCATAGCTCAGTAGCAGAGCACATGCTTTGCATGCAAAAGATCCAAGGTTTAATCCTCAGCATCTCCAGGTAAGGCTGGGAACATACCTTGTCTGAAAACCTTGGGAGCTGCCAGACACTGTAGACAAGACTTAGCTAGATAGACCAATGGTTTGTCTTGGTATAAGTTAGCTTCCTGTGTCCCCAAAAGGGGTCAATTGTTGTTGTGCAAGCTTATTCCCTAATTTACTTGTAGAAGGCTCTGAGGCCTGATCATGCACAGGTTAGGTAGGTCACTAAGGTAGGCCTCAGGCCATGAGGTGTGCTATCAGATGCTTGGCATCACTGGCAACGTGTACAACGTCTGCCAGAACATGGATACAGCAAGGGCCAAAGCTCAATAGTAGAGTATTTGCATAGAGACTGTCCCAGTTTCCATCTCTGGCATCTCCAGATAGAGCTGTGGTATGAACTGTGCAGTTTGCATGGAGCTTGTGATTCTCGCATACCATCTGAAACTCCATTGTAGGGATCTTTTGACGTTGAGACCTAGAGGTGCACTCTAGAGTTTGGCACCCCAAGCATTAACACAAAGATAAAGCACATGTACATTTATTTTATCCAGAGGGAAGTAGCTTATTGCCCCCACACCTGCAAAGATGACTTGTGAGACGCAGCATTGAAGCAGGTTTCGAATCAGAACTCAAACATATCCAATCAATCAAATTATAAAATGTGGGCAGGTGAGGAATTAAACTATTCTGGCAGGGATGCAATCCCCCCAGACCTATGGGCATGTATCACAGCTGATAGCTGTGGCTCCCCAGGAAAGGATGTGGGCTAACTCTCCCTCCTTGCTAGGTGAGCCTTGGATGTGGATCCCTCATGCGCATCCTGGCCGGGCAGTACAGCATTCACCCCAATGCGCATGACAGGCCACAAGGGGCACCCCCCAGTTCCCCACAGACCCGAAGGCCTGCCAGAGTCCTGAAGGGTGTCCTTACCCAATAATGCCTCAGTGTACCTTGGGCCAGTCACTGCCTCTCAGCCTCATGAAAACCCTATTCATAGGGTCGCCATAAGTCAAAATCGACTTGAAGGCAGTACATATATATACCTACATCTCTCTCCCCCAAATTCCTCACTTGCCCAACCTCAATGCCAAAACAGGCTGCAACCACGCCACTCCCTAACAGCTAAACGAATTAGACCCAACAGTATAAAGTAGGCAAAACGTGAAGGGTTTCAAAAAGCGGACCCTAACCAAAACATTCCGACATTGCCCATACTACATTAGGAAGGGACAGAGGGTGTGGACAAACACAAGAAGGAAGCTCTAGGGGGTGGAGCAGTCTTAAATACAGCCGCTCTGCTCCCTCCCATTGACATGTGATGCAATGCATCACCCCTCTCCCCCTCCCTTCGGGAGTCACCCTCCCAAGTCATCCCTGTAGAGGGAGTGTTATGGAAATATATATGCAGAGATTCTCAGCCGTCTGAGCTGCGGGTGTGCCAGTGTGTGCATTTACCTAAGTAGCAGGCTTTTTACTCTGCAATTCGATCACTGAGACTTAAGACTTAGTAAAATAAGAAAAGCTACTTTATTTATAGAAATACATAGTTCATAGGAAAGGCATACCAAGTTCTAACTAACAACTTTGGAGGCTCAATGCCCAGACTTGGGTCTTGCCCTCATGGCTCAGGAAAAAGAATAAAGACACAGATGTCTCCTCTCTCCTCGGGCAGTCGAAGAAGACAAAGGAAGGAGGGGCAGTTCAGCTTCCCTGAGCATATCAGTTTACAACGGAAGGAAGTTAGGTAGAGAAGAGCATAAATAAAGGTAGGCAAGCCTAGCCAGCTGGAGGACCTTAGCTCTATCTTCCTTCTGGAATACAAACAAAAGAACCCAAACAGGAGCTGCTCTTGCCCCAATTCCAACAGAGAGGGGTGAAGGCAAATCTGTCCCACGTAACTGTGGGAACGACATTATCTAAAAAGGAAATTAGCACATTTAGGCAAAAGCAATAAACAGCACACACTAGGCTTAGGGGAGTTTTAAAACCAACACAAGAGTTATTATTAAAAAGCATTATTGGATGCACATAGGAAAATTAGGGTGGGGTCAGGGAAAGAGAAAAGGAGGAAGAGGAAGATATTGGCTGAAGGGGTGACAGGAGTCACTAGTCCGTGGTCTGCTCAAGTTGATTATAATGATATAGAAATCTCTTCAGCACAGCAGGGAAGGGAAGGAGAGTGGAAAACAAAAAAGGAGGGATCCACAAGAAAGGTTCTTGTGCAGAGAGGGAGAGATGAGGTCTCTGGGGTATCCAGAGATTCCTAATTGCAGAGGTGGAAAGCACAAATAGCTCTGGCCTGCATTCCCCGTTCCAGAATCCCAGTTAAACTAAAGCTCTGTTAAGGGAATATACTCAAGTGAAGTATATACTAGGAATGTGCACAGGCACCATATTTTTTCTTGTATCTGAACCAGTGCATTTATAAAAAAAAGAAAAACCACAGTCTATTTCTGAGTCATTCTGTGTTTCAATCTGTGCTCCAGGTAATGAGCCATTCTGTATAAAATGAAGCTCTTCAATACCCATTCAGTATAATGAGGAGTTTAAAATGGCTATAAGGTCTCTTCCTTTTGGCCAAAGTGGATGGAATTGGCAGCCATGAAAGCCCCTCCAGAGTGTATTAAGTCTGCTAAATTGTAAGCAGATACTCCCTGAGGTTTTAGCATAAATCCCCAGGAAAACTAGGCTGGAGGAAATGTCACTCCCCCAGCTTGTTGTTGTTGTTATGTGCCTTCAAATCGACTACGACTTATGGCAACCCTATGAATCAGTGACCTCCAAGAGCATCTGTCATGAACCAACCTGCTCAGATCTTGTAAGTTCAGGTCTGTGGCTTCCTTTATGGAATCCATCCATCTCTTGTTTGGCCTTCCTCTTTTTCTACTCCCCTCTGTTTTTCCCAGCATTATTGACTTTTCTAGTGAATCATGTCTTCTCATGATGTGTCCAAAGTATGATAACCTCAGTTTCATCATTTTAGCTTCTAGTGAGAGTTCTGGTTTAATTTGTTCTAACACCCAATTATTTGTCTTTTTCGCAGTCCATGGTATGCACAAAGCTCTCCTCCAGCACCACATTTCAAATGAGTTGATTTTTCTCTTATCCACCTTTTTCACTGTCCAACTTTCACATCCATACATAGAGATTGGGAATACCATGGTCTGAATGATCCTGACTTTGGTGTTCAGTGATACAGCTTTGCATTTGGGGACCTTTCCTAGTTCTCTCACAGCTGCCCTACCCAGTCCTAGCCTTCTTCTGATTTCTTGACTATTGTCTCCATTTTGGTTAATGACTGTGCTGAGGTGTTAATAATCCTTGACAAGTTCAATGTCCTCACTGTCAACTGTAAAGTTACATAAATCTTGTTGTCATTACTTTAGTCTTCTTGATGTTCAGCTGTAGTCCTGCTTTTGTGCTTTCCTCTTTAACTTTCATCAGCATTCATTTCAAATCATTACTGGTTTCTGCTAAGAGTGTGGTATTGTCTGCATATCTTAAATTATTGATGTTTCTCCCTCCAATTTTCACACCTCCTTCATCTTGGTCCAATCCCGCTTTCCGTATGATATGTTCTGTGTACAGATTAAACAAATAGGGTGATAAAATACAAACCTGTCTCACACCCTTTCCGATGGGGAACCAGTCGGTTTCTCCATATTCTGTCCTTACAGTAGCCTCTTGTCCGGAGTATAGTTTGCACATCAGGACAATCAGATGTTGTGGCACCCCATTTCTTTTAAAGCATTCCATAGTTTTTCATGACCTACACAGTCAAAGCCTTTGCTGTAGTCTATAAAGCACAGGGTGATTTTCTTCTTAAATTCCTTGCTCAGGTCCGTTATCCAACATATGTTTGCGATATGATCTTTGGCGCCTCTTCCCTTTCTAAATCCAGCTTGGACGTCGGGCATTTCTCGCTCCATATATGGTAAGAGCCTTTGCTGTAGAATCTTGAGCATTACTTTACTTGCATGGGATATTAAGGACCCTGTTAACCCCAAGGATCATTGGTGGTGGGTACTCCCCATACTTTGGGGTATAGACTGTTGGTCTCTCCACTTCCTGACTTAAGGAAAGGAGGGATTCCCCATGGGCAACCTGTCAGGCTCTGGGCAACCTATAGGCCAATTAACAAGGAGCCATCTTTAGAGTAGGGTTGTCCCACTAGACATAAAGTGCAATCAGATATAACACTAAATTTTGGTTTAGTTCTATGAGAATGCTCTGCAGCCAGTCTCAAACTCATGCCTGCTATTTCTCCCTCCCTCATTCAGTCAGAGTGTGAGGAAGCTTGAAGCTCTTGGTCATGGTTTAGAACAAACCAGAGTTTTCTGTTCCATCTGTTTCATATGGGAAACTGTGGTTTCTATCATCATAGTTAGTTGGCAAACCAGGATCCACATCATAGTTTGATATTCTGGCTTGCTAATGTTTGGCTATACAAGTCACAGTTCTCTGCATGCAGATGAAACAGGAAACTGAGGTTTGCTCTCAACTGTGAGTGGAAGTTTCAAATTTCCTCCCCTCACATCAGAAGGAGAGAAAAGCATCTACACCTATGGCTTTCCATAGCTCTTTCTCTCAACACTAAATCATAGTTTAGGTTATGAAAGAATCAAGAATCAATGAGCAATATTCTCTGGAAACACTCCTGTAACCAGTAGTAGTCAGTGGCATATTGGTGCATATCTTATCTTTCATTTATTTATTTATTAAATTTATATACTGCTCTTCCTCCCAGTAGGAGCCCAGGGCAGCAAACAGAAATGCTAAAAACACTCTAAAACATAATAAAAACAAACTAAAATATATTCAAACATCTTTAAAAACATGTTAAAACATCTTTAAAAACATTTTTTAAACATCTTAAAAAGCACTTTCAGCACAGACACAGACTAGGATAAGGTCTCTACTTAAAAGGCTTGTTGGAAGACAAAGTCTTCAGTAGGCACCAAAAAGATAACAGAGATGGTGGCTGTCTAATATTTAAGGGGAGGGAATTCCAAAGGGTAGAAGCACACCACAAACACACCAACAGTTTGATCCAGGGGTTTCACCAGTGCGCTTTTACCATGCTGACCTTGCCACCACCTCGCCCCTCCCAGTAAGCCATAGTGATGCTAGTGACGGGAGGTCAGAAAAGCCCCCACCCCTGGATTATGACCTGGTGGCTGAAATATATATGAAATATAACTGAAAAAGCATAGAAGGAAAACATTCACTCTCTGTTGGAATGCAAAGAGGGCACATTTCATAACATTTTGAGTTTTATTGATCAATACTGTCACTCAGTGGCTTCTCTCCCTTAAACCCTGTTCCTCCTGCCCTTTAAAATTAATAAACAATTTAGGACATTATTCTCCCCTAAAATGGCTTTTAGAGAAAGTTTTGCAAAGGTCAGGAACAAATAAATGTCTCTTTAAGTTTTCCCCAATAGGGTAGTGAATATTCAGTAAAGAAGGAGAGGACGTGCGGGGGGGGGGGGGAAGAGAGATCTATTTAAGGCAATATGGAATTAAATGGGCGGAAAAGGTACCTCGTAACACACAATGACTGCTGAATCTTAGGAAGTAAAAGGAAGTCTGATATGGTTTTAGATGAATCATCTTTGGGGGGAAATACAGGAAATTAAAAGCTCTGAGAATGATGGAGATGGGAAAGGGAGCACAGATGGTGTCTGCTGGAGATTATCTAGACTCACTCATTTAATGGGCAACTGTACTCCTCTGATGCAGGGCAGGGCTTAGAAGATTCAGGACTCCCAAGAGGCAGCCCCTTAAATCAGGGTTGGGCAACCTTTTTACTCTCAACACCTGCATTCATTTGGAGATAATCTGCCTGGATTCATATGCTAGAGGTGATTATGGGTGGAGCCAGAGTTCTGGATTAATTATTCTGCGATAAGGGCTGCACTGAATTTTCAATATAGCTACCTCAGATTAGTGGTTTTCTGGAAGTCTACCCAGAAGTAAATGATGAGGGTCACTTTCAAGTAAGCATTCAGAGGATTTTTTTTTTTAACTACAACAAACCGATACAGCTAGAAAGCAAGTGAAATTATTTCCCTTTTTTGTTGGTGCCTACCCACAGCAGATGTCTACCAATTTGTTCTCACCAGGGATGGGGGGATTTGGTTCAGTTCATACTTAAAGCCAAATCTATCAAATTCTCACTTTCTGAAACACAGCCTTTCTGGGACCTGGGAAACTGAGAAATGGTCACAGGGTGGGCATCTCAGTGACCATAGGAATCTGCCTTATAATGGATCAGGCCAGATGTTCTCCCCTCCCTGATTTAGACCTCCCCACTTAATGTAGCAAGTTCAGGAACATACAAGGAGATGTGGGCTTCTGCTTCGCCTTCATGTTTCATGTCTACATGTGATATTTTGAATGCACAAATAAGGTTTGCCAACACACCAAGGAAGACTCGTGACACATGTATGGTTGAAATGTTATATTTACTAAAATATAACACATAATCAATCAAATTCCAATCCGCCAATTAAAGAATCTCAAATCCTTCGGGCAGGTGAGGCTCAACCTATCTATGAGGTTCTAGACCCTCCCAACCAGGAGGCAAGTCAGTCACATCGTACTGCAACTCCCCAGACAAGGATGTGGGAAAACTTCTCCCTCCTTGCAATCGGAGTCAGGTTTGTGGTTCCAACCTCCGCATCCTGGCCCCGCCGTACAGGCGTTCACCATAATGCGCAAGCCGGTCCCACGTGGACACCCCCCAGATCCACACCAGACATTACGCCTTAATGTTTCTCCAGGGGGTGCCCTTTCCCCAAATGCCTCATCCACCTCAATTTTAACCCCAATTACCTCACCTGCCCGAATCCAACGCCAGCCAAACCGGAATCACCACAACCCGCCCAAAGCAAGCCAAATGAATCAAACCCAAGCAGTATGGAGTAGGCAAAACCAAAGACATTCTGAAATCAGAATCTCCCCCAAAAAAATTCCTACTCAGCCCCCTCAGGCAACTAGCAGAGCCCATACTGACAAGGGAGGGGTGGGTGGGTGCCGCAAGGCGAAACAGGCGTGCACTTAAGGAGGAGCAGGCTATATATAGCTGCTCAAAACCCTTACCCAATTGGTCAATATGCACCACCTGACCTATTACACAATTTTCTGGAACCTTCCCGAGCCTTCCCACTAATAGGGTGTAGGCAAATTCGCCCCAGCCAAATGGGCAGGAATGTTATTGACTGCCGGGTTGCTCTCTTGTTCTGGCTTCTTTGCTCTCGTTCCTGGATTGACATCTCGGCTCTGACCACACTGGTTAAACCGCACGCTGGCGGCGGCAGAGCTCTGCAGTGCCCTATAAATGGGCTGCATGCATGGATTGACATGTGCAATGTTCCCAATAGCATGCCTAGTTTGGTGTATTCAGGGGCTTGAACCCATGATTATTAGAAGCCGTTCTATGAGATATTGTTAACTAGAGCTAGCCAATAAACTGCCTCCCTTAAAGGAGCTAAATTAGCTTTCTTGCAGCTCATCACAGTGCTACCGTGTGACATGAAAGCTCAGCACTCAGCGTTGAGAAACTGCACTGGACAGCAGGTGCCTCATCAGCCAAGTTGTGGCTAACTACAATAAGATCATAAATGGTGGGGAAAGAATAGGTAAACAACTAGGGAGTATTTCCTTTGATGTAGAAGTGCCATCCCTTGGCCACATAAGACGCAAGACTAGAGATGAGAAAACATGAGCCACAGAGGCTAATATTATAAAAGGCTTGCCCATGGCAGTGCATGTTCAACATCAGGCAGAATCCGAGAAGCCACAGAAGGGCTGCCACATTGACCCACAGAGACCAGCACCACTGTTATGGATGTCCCAACTGCAACGAAGAGCTGTAACTATCTGCTGTTTCTATTATTAACCTTATCTTTAATAAATTACATTAGAGCCTATGTAATTGCCCTATCGATATCTAATAAGACCTCCAGCCCAGGCTTAGCTAACCTGTGGTGTGATATCTGGTGTGATAAGCTCCTCCCCTATCAAACCACACCCCCAAGAAGTGGTGGCTGGTGCCCATTGGCATTGGTAGGGCAGAAGGCAGGGAGCCCCAACAGCATGTAGAGCCGGAGCCAATGGTAGGCAAAGCCAAAGCCAATCACAGGCAGAGCCAACTCATTCTAGTTCTGTCTCCATCCTCTGTTGGAATGTATGAGGTTCAACTCCAACTTCTGGGTTGAGGCTGCATGGGGTTAAAAAGGGTAGCTAGAGAGGAGACCTCTTGGTTGCTAGGCTATACCTATCCCTTTGATCTCCTGCTGTCTTTTCCTTCCTGCTAGACTGATATGCGAAGGATGTTGATCCCAGTTCCTTCCCTCCTTCCAGTCGTCTTCTTTCTCTCGAGAGGGGAGCAGACATTTTCCTTTGCCTCTTCCTCTCCTCCAGCATGAGGGCGAGTACTGGGCTCAGTGCTCGTTGCTTCAACATAGCTAGTTAGCTAGATATAGGACTCTTTCCTATCGAACATGTTCTTCCAGAATAAAGTAGTTCTTTCTTATTTTAAAGCTTAAAGCACACACATAAGCTCACTCAATACTCTCCATTCCGCAATGCAACTCTGCAGGGTCCTACAGGACATTGGGCCCAGGGTCCTATATCCTCCTCCCTGCTGAATTCTACAAAGACAACACTGAGAATGAGGAGGAAGCTGACAGCCTCTGCAAGCCCCTGAACTGGGTGTTGCGTTAGAAGGTAGGCAGGTGGGGGCTGGATGAGGGCACACTAAGGCTGGTGGGGCAGCGCCCCATTTGACCTAATAGACCAGCCTCCAATGATCCATGAATGATGCTACATTGTGTTGGGATGTCACAATGGAGGGGTAGGGGGGATGGCACTTTTTTGGCATCTGTGCCATTGCATGCACAGCAAGGAAATGAATGATGATGGCAATAGACAGTACAGAGCACTATAAATCTTCCTTTGTAATATTTTACGTGCCATCTTGACCTTGAGGGTAAAACTGGACAATGTTGGATTAAAAAAAACCCAAAACACCTTGCTTGAACCTTCGGTAGGCATTGCAGAAATGCAATCCTTCCCACATGACACTGCCCTAAAAAAAATCCTCAAGGGATCAGTTTGAGCTCACAGTAAACGTTATGCAGAGTGCTGTGCTGAAAATGTCTCCTTCATAGTTCTTCCCCTTAAGAACATAAGAACATAAGAAGAGCCTGCTGGATCAGGCCAGTGGCCCATCTAGTCCAGCATCCTGTTCTCACAGTGGCCAACCAGGGGCCTGGGGGAAGCCCGCAAGCAGGACCCGAGTGCAAGAACACTCTCCCCTCTTGAGGCTTCCGGCAACTGGTTTTCAGAAGCATGCTGCCTCTGACTAGGGTGGCAGAGCACAGCCATCATGGCTAGTAGCCATTGATAGCCCTGTCCTCCATGAATTTGTCTAATCTTCTTTTAAAGCCGTCCAAGCTGGTGGCCATTACTGCATCTTGTGGGAGCAAATTCCATAGTTTAACTATGCGCTGAGTAAAGAAGTACTTCCTTTTGTCTGTCCTGAATCTTCCAACATTCAGCTTCTTTGAATGTCCACGAGTTCTAGTATTATGAGAGAGGGAGAAGAACTTTTCTCTATCCACTTTCTCAATGCCATGCATAATTTTATACACTTCTATCATGTCTCCTCTGACCCGCCTTTTCTCTAAACTAAAAAGCCCCAAATGCTGAAACCTTTCCTCGTAAGGGAGTCGCTCCATCCCCTTGATCATTCTGGTTGCCCTCTTCTGAACCTTTTCCAACTCTATAATATCCTTTTTGAGATGAGGCGACCAGAACTGTACACAGTATTCCAAATGCGGCCGCACCATAGATTTATACAATGGCATTATGATATCGGCTGTTTTATTTTCAATACCTTTCCTAATTATCGCTAGCATGGAATTTGCCTTTTTCACAGCTGCCGCACACTGGGTCGACATTTTCATCGTGCTGTCCACTACAACCCCGAGGTCTCTCTCCTGGTCGGTCACCGCCAGTTCAGACCCCATGAGAGTATATGTGAAATTCAGATTTTTTGCTCCAATATGCATAATTTTACACTTGTTTATATTGAATTGCATTTGCCATTTTTCTGCCCATTCACTCAGTTTGGAGAGGTCTTTTTGGAGCTCTTCGCAATCCCTTTTTGTTTTAACAACCCTGAACAATTTAGTGTCATCAGCAAACTTGGCCACTTCACTGCTCACTCCTAATACTAGGTCATTAATGAACCAGTTGAAAAGTACAGGTCCCAATACCGATCCTTGAGGGACTCCACTTTCTACAGCCCTCCACTGGGAGAACTGTCCATTTATTCCTACTCTCTGCTTTCTGCTTCTTAACCAATTCCTTATCCACAAGAGGACCTCTCCTCTTATTCCATGACTGCTAAGCTTCCTCAGAAGCCTTTGGTGAGGTACCTTGTCAAACGCTTTTTGAAAGTCTAAGTACACTATGTCCACTGGATCACCTCTATCTATATGCTTGTTGACACTCTCAAAGACTTCTAATAGGTTACTGAGACAGGACTTTCCCTTGCAGAAGCCATGCTGGCTCTGCTTCAGCAAGGCTTGTTCTTCTATGTGCTTAATTAATCTAGCTTTAATAATACTTTCTACCAGTTTTCCAGGGAGAGAAGTTAAGCTAACTGGCCTGTAATTTCCGGGATCCCCTCTGGATCCCTTTTTGAAGATTGGCGTTACATTTGCCACTTTCCAGTCCTCAGGCACGGAGGAGGACCCAAGGGACAAGTTACATATTTTAGTTAGCAGATCAGCAATTTCACCTTTGAGTTCTTTGAGAACTCTCGGGTGGATGCCATCCGGGGCCCCTTCTTCAGCCGTTCTCCATCAGTGAATGAGAAAAGAAATTGCATTCAAAAACTATGAAAGGCAGGGCAGCGCAGTGGCCCAGGGAACAAGGACAAGAATCTAGCTTAGCCCCCCTCACGGCATGTATGGGTGAGGGTTGGACATGGGGACAGCTTTGTGCCTGCTCCTGGAGCCTGGCAAAGCATCAGGGACTGCATGCGTGCATGCTACATGTGTACAGCTTGTGTCAGGCTATAGCAGAATTTATATAAGCCAGAGTCGCCCCCTTCCACTTCCTTTTTATCCTGCAATGTGGCACCAGTCCTCCCATCCTATAGGTGGCAGTGTAGGTAATTCTGGTTGCATCAGAGCTGAGTAGAGATGTGAAGGCCTGGGGGGGCAGAAAAAATTGGGAGAGTGTTTTTTTCCCTCCTTGGAGGGGAGTGTTCGTAATTCAGGTGGCCTAAAAAATAGACGTGGCCTGTCAGAGTTCTCCTGTCTTTCGTGATAAATCTGGCCACGTCCCCTTCTCTGAATCCCTGCTTTATTGTGTTCACAGAGAGAACTGTGGTTGATGGGCAACAACTTTTTTGTAAATATTACAAAGTTATCTCCTGTGCTTAATAAAACTTCATAGAGTCATCTCTTCTTCCTACTTTGCCTGCATCTCCCTGGAGCACTAGGGAAACGGAAGCTCGTGGAATGTATTGTCTTCAGTGCATAAGTGCATGATGATGATGTTCTAAGACTATACATTGCCCCAACCATTTGCCTTACCTTATTCTTTCTGTGGAACTGGTTGAAGGGGAGGGGGATTTACTATCAGGACTGATATTCTTGGGACAGGAACCGGGGGGCAAATGAGTATGGTTGAAGGGATGGGCAGCCTAAGAGCTGGGTCTGTGCCTATGCAGGAAGTTGTTCAGATCTAGGAGCCATGCCAGAATTATGCGCCCTTCCCAGACAACTATAGTTCATTTATACAGCTTTACAGAGAAGGTGTGGGTGGGTGGGTGGGAGCGGGACATGCCTCTTTCCCCCAAGACCTTACAATTTAAATACAACACTGCTTCAAGTTTTGGAGGGTTGTTCTGCTTTCTGGGGTCCCATTTCTGCAGCCCAACCCAGAAACATAGGAAACTGCCTTGCCTTATACTGAATCAAACCATTGCTCCGTCAAGCACACTGTTCTCAATACTGACTGTCAGGGGGTCTCCAGGATTCCAGGCAGTGGTCGCTCCGAGTCCTATCTGAAGATGCCAGGGATTAAGCCTGGGACGTTCTGCATGCAAGGCAGATGATCCACAACTGAGCTATGGCCTTCACCCAGAATGTTGGGGCTTGATAGCTTTGTCACACCAGCAAAGTTGGGGTCCAGTAGGACAAGGTGTAGGTTTGTGGCGTGGCTGCTGAAGCAGGAGGGCAGCTGTCCAGCCAAGAAATCAGAATGAGAGCAAGAGACTAGGATCTGGGCAGAAGGAAGTATTGCACCAACAATAGCCAGGCATTCAGTAAGAGTTTTCCTAGCTCCCTTTGCTACCCTGATGGATTTCCGACTTGCTTCCTTCTGCTGAGTAGGACTCTGAGACAATATATTGCTAGGAGGGGCCCACATCTCCTGATCTGGTCTCCAGCATGGACTTGTTGCCATCTCTGAACCTTGATTCCTAGTGGTGATGGTGGAACCCCTAGAGATGGAGGATGCTACCTGTCAGTGGACATTGGGTCCCCTAACTTTGCAGACTCTCCAGGTGAGATGTCTTCCAGGGTGGCAAGCCTTGAGGTCTTTATCAGAGTTTACTGGCTCCCCTTTGTTCCAATATGTGTTAGGGTGGTTGGTAAAAGAAAAGAAGAGCCTGCTGGATCAGGCTGGTGCCCTATCTAGTCCAGCATCCTGTTCACGCAGTGGCCAACCAGATGCCCATGGGAAGCCCGCAAGCAGGACCTGAGTGCAAGAGCACTCTCTCCTCCTGTGGCTTCCAGCAACTGGTATTCAGAAGCATGCTGCCTCTGACTGTAGTGTGCCTTTAAAGAGAAAGACATCTCAGCTTATTCTGCTTTAAAGCCCAAGCTGGTGGCTAAAAGTTAGAAAAAACATCATTTTTTATGTCTCTTCCAGTTCCAACACTCTGCTTGAAAATATGGCCAATGCAATGTCATAGTCACTGCCGCCACCACCACCATGAAGACTCATTATACAGGTTCATGGGACTTTCCTGACATTGGGCCATTAACCATTCTGATTCTGTTAGCATCCAAGCTAAGACAAATGTTTGTGCTTGAAGCTATCTAGGAAAAAAATTGTTTTAATTTTGGTTTTTAAAAAATGAATGGGTTCCCTTCGAGCCTCAAATTAAGCTTGGCAAAGATGACGTGTGTTTCTATTGAAAATGCTGACCCCAGAAGACCATGCGAGTAGGGTATTTTATATAGCTTAATTCCACAGTTAGAGATTTATGAGGGCTAGGAAGCAAAGCTAGGAAGCTTGAAATAAAACAAAACAAAACAGTGGAACAGGCTTCAAAGAAGCCAAAGCAGAATGCTACTCAAGGCTGAATGTTCATTTAATGTAGTGGAGACTCCCACCACCTTTTCTGCCCCATACATGTGGGTCGTTTCTGCTGTGGCATTCAGATCTCACCCTCCGAGTAGAGAACTTAACAAGAACAGAATCAAGCACCCACAGTGGTCTGCACAACTGGCCCATATGGTCTGGGGCACTTGCCTGGGCAGTAAAGGGTTCGTGGATATGGGGTTATCTCCACCTAACTCAGCTAGCCATTGTCTCTCCTGATCAGGAAGGGCTATAAAGGGTAACTGCTTAGGCTTTGATTATGCCTGGGCAATGCTAGTCCCTATTAGCTCCAACTCCTGGCTCAACTCCTGGCTTGCAGCTCCCACTCAATAGCAGCTGACAGCCCAGCTTTGATAAACAATAGCATTTCCTGGGTAATTGTGTCCCCAGACTGTTATTTTGTATTGCTTGATTAATAAAAGAATTGTCATTCTGCTGTTCCAGCTGACCCAGATATCTTTCTCTCGCCCAGTATGGCTGCTGTACTGTTTCAGCCAGGCCAAGAGTGTGCAGGAAAGTACCAGACAAGGTATAGGGAGAACCAAAGCCCAATTACAGGCAGCTGCTCAGATTCAGGACCAAAGATAGTTCCCAAGGATGCCAGGGTAGTTGCGTCATCAAAGTTCAAAGCTCAGTCAAGGCTGAAACTATACATAGCAGGCAATTGGTTGCATACATTTCCCCCGCTCCTACTGGAAAAAAAACCCACCCAAAAGCAGTCTCAAGAATGCATTTTTTAAGCAGAGAAAGGGTGAGAGGAGAGATTGCTGCACTCTTTTTACAACCCATTTCTAAATTTTGCCTCCTTTAGGCATTCACAAATATATTACACCATGAACAGCAGATTCTGGCTGGTACGACTTTAGCACAAAGATGGAGAGAGGATCTGTTTCCCATTGCCTTCATTTGAAAATTAAGTTCTCTATTATTGCACCTGAGACTTGGCCCTGGTCTTCAGTATGTGAGCAGGTGCTTAGCCAGAGAAGCAGAATCTTGGAACACTTTCCAGCCCAGATTTCTCTGCTGGAATTTCTTCTCTTCTATTTGCATATCTTCCTGTGTCTTCTCCTTTGGGGACCTGATTGTGGGCTTGCAGCCTGCATAATTATTTTGTCTTGAGGCACGTATGTTACTTATTTCAGTGACTTCTTATGACTTTGTTGCAAGAGGGGCTGTTTTTTAAAAAAAGAATGATCAAGTCAACTAAAAACACTTCCAACCTCATTGATTATATGTCTTTTAAATAGTTCATCCATTAAATTAGAAATACGTTTGCATATGACCCAGCCATTCCAGATTTTCAGATTGGTGGAGGGGGCCTTTTTCATTGTCCCACTGGCAAGTGTTGCTCAATGTGTGCAGCATGGCTGCTGACAGGAGTGGGATCCTGCACTAGTTGTCCATTAGTTACTGGGTCAAATTCAAGGTGTATTATTGGTAAGCAAAACCTTTAACAGCTTGGGACCTATTTACCTTCAGAATCACCTTACCCCACTTTACTGTTTCAATCTGTGGAATTGGTGATGCCTACATAATACTCATTCCGCACTTGTAAGAAATCATCCTTTTAGTGTGGCAGCACCTATACTTTGGAACTCCTTGCCTGTTGACATCAGGCAGGGCCCTTTGCTATGCTCTTTCTGGAGCCTGCTTAAAACACTTATGTTTGTGTGTGTTTTAATCTTTTTTAGTTTACTGTTGATTTTAATTGTCTTTTAAATATTTTTAATTCCTTGCTTTAAACTATTTCTATTGATGATTTTAATATTTCTTGTAAACTGCTAAGAGGTTTAGTCAAGCTACAGATACATTTTGTTAAGTAAAATAAATATGTTGTAGGGGCAAATGAAATCTGCAAGACACCTAGATGTAATGAGGAGGCTTAGTGTGGAATGCCCCACTATAATTCTTGTCTCATACCCTGATTTATGGGGTGCTTATTGCTTTTGCAAACTGCTTCCCTAGTGCTGGAGTTCTGCTTCAAACAGAAAACTCTGGTCAAGAATTTACAGGATTGCTGACCCTGTGTAGGAAGAAGCGTATTTGTCTTGGCCAATGCTAACAGCAAAGACTGTGAAAGACACTTTAATTAGTCAAAACAATGAACATATCAGGCTGAAGGACAGCTCCACAGCTGCATTCTCAGCTCTTTCAAGCACAACTTCAAGGTCACTGTGAGAAAAAAATGTCAGAAGTATGAAATCTAAAGACATTTGCCCCTGGGAAAAATAAAAATCTCACAGGTGGAGGTGTCACCTATGCCCCCTCCCAGAGGGTCTTTTGGGTATAAATAAAGGACCCTCGATCTGGGCAGATAAGCCTCAACACTGGCTAGAAGCCTCGGCACCGGCCTGCCAGGAAAGAGCGGTGCGGTGTAAATCTAAACAGGCCCATAAGGGATCTCTCTGTCTGATGTCTGGGGACTTCTGGTGGGGGGAAATAGAGAAAGTAAGATAAGCTCTGTGCTCCTTAGTTGCTTTTGCCTGCAAACCAACAGCTTTGCTTCAATAAAAGACTAAATTTTCCTTCATCACAAGTGTGTTTCATGGTCATTCAGATCCCAAACTTTCTTGTCCCAGGGAACGGAAAAAACCTTTGGCAAAACATACGTGCTTTTCACAGCTCAGATTAATTCCAACTTTTACAATCCCTTGGGAAAGTGGAGTAAAATGTAACACACTCACTATCTGATGGCCGAAGGGGGCAATGAGTGCGGAGGCTCAGAGGTTTCATGGGTGCCAGGAGGAGATCTCAAGGACATCATTATGCCCGTAGATATAACCTTAGTGAGCCCTATGCAAAGGACTGCCATGCAGTGATGATACCATCACAGCAGAGCCTGTCTACTTCTGTCCCAATCTAGAGCCCAGAGCAATTTCTTAGCTGTCCTGCAGATGTCTAGAAAACCAATTTAGCTAATCCAGGTTTAATAATAGAGCCAATATGAGTGGATCAACCCATCACAGTTGAATCTTTTTCTTCCTCAGCTAAGGTACCAACGAGCATCTTAATGACTGCAAATATTCTCTTCAGGGGGTTCGTTTTCTGCTTTGTCTAGTTACTATATGATCTTATTTTCCTTTTCTTTTTTGCCCCTAATACTTTTGCTTCTTTGAGCTTTCCTCAAATGTGCCTGATGGGATCTGGTAAGCGGCATCGCTCGCCTGATGTGAAATGAAAGAGGTTGTGCAATTGCTAGCTGGGTCCTTTTGGACGCAACGTGATAATTATGGAATACAAATTGTCATTGTTAAAATTAAAATGCCACTTCCATACTCTCTGCAGCAGCTTATTTCACAAAGTAACACTCGTGGAAATCTCTCTCCCTCCCCCTGTAAACCAGCTCTCAGAGCATCTGTCTGAATCAGCAAAATACACAGTGGGATTATCTAAATCTGCAGATTGAGCTAAGGAGCACTTGAACCCTCTGAGTGCAAACATGCAAAACTGCACGTGGCTCAGTGCACACATGGAAACAAAGGATGCAAAGGCAGTGTCAGGAGGTTCTGCGCCAGGATCAATAAGGTGTGCAAATGTTGTCTCTCAGCCTCCCTGCACCAGAACTAGTAAAACAAGCTGCTTAACAAGCAAAACGGGAAATAAGTGAGCTAGAAAATGTACATCGTGCCAAGATGAAGTTACTCAGAGAGAAAGGCCATGTGCAGACTTGCAGATAAATCAAAGGCAGGAGAACATCTGGGGATGAGCAAGGGGGCCAGCAATTGATGGCACTATTATTATTGCTATCATTATCAACAACATTCGCATCATTATGTTTTATCCAAAACGACACTAAGTCTGGGTTCCACCAGCTCTTGTGCAATGGGACTTCCACCTCCCCCGCATGCCCCCTAAATATGTTCTGGGGTTTCCCACAACCCTTTTCAGAGATGTAGGGAGGTCAGGGGGAGGAAAGAGGAGAAATTCCTGTCACACAGGCAGAAATCCTTGCATTCAGGGGATCATTTGCTGGATGCTGTCTATTGTTATTGTTCATCTGAAATAGTAACAACATTACTGGAAGAAGGGTGGTGGTTTCCCCCTCCCTCCAATTCCTTAAATAATTATTTCTCTAGTTAGTACTGGACTAAAATCTTTGGCCTAGCCTTTTTTGGCATTTCATGGAGAATGGGGTAGTGTATGTGTGAAAATGGCTAACTCTGGGGGGGGGAAGAGCAGGGGTGAAGTGGTCCAGGGTCTCAGGCAATCTAAGACCCCTTACTTTTTGGTCCCAGCAGGGTCCCTCTGTCTCCAGGATCTTACAAGCCAATCAGCACAAAAGGGGACTGTGTTAGCCACTGAGAAGAGTCTTCTAACATGCTTCCTTGTCCATCCCTGCTGATTGGCGCCAATCAGAGTGAAAGGAGGTGAGTCAGCTAGTGAGAAGACCCTTCTCAATAGCTAACCGTCTCCTCATTCATGCTTATTGTCTCCTAGGGATGTCTGTTGTTGTGGGAGAAGGTACTAACAAGGATCTCATTCTCAACGCAGCAGCAAAAAAGGAAGGGGCGTGGCTATGACTAACATGAAGGGACCCTGCATTTCTGAATTTGCCACTATGCTACTGGAGGAGAGGGAAATCCTAAGAACTTTCCTGAGAGGATGGTCTTTTGAATTCTCAGAGTGGTTTAACACTCAATCTCTATTCCCAGGGACTCTGGGATTTGTAGCTCTGTGAGGGGGATAGGGGTCTCCTAACAACTCTCAACCCCCTTCACAAACTACAGTTCCCAGGATTCTTTGGGGGAAGCCATGGCTGTTGAAAGTGGTATGATGCTGCTTTATAGTGCAGATGGGATGTTAGCTGAGCAACAGAGGAAGCTGCCTTATCTGAGTCAGACCATTGTCTACACTGACTGCCGGGGGTTCTCCAGGGCTTCAGATAGGGGCCTTTTCCCAGACCTACCTGGAGACCGAATCTGGACCCTGTTGCATGCAGAGCCTGTGATCTACCACTGAGCTAAGGATTTCAGGAACTGGGGGTGGGTGCCACAGGCTTCGGAGATAAGGTTTGAGGAAGGATTTGAAGGACGAAAGAGAAGCAACAGCATGGAAATGTTCTGGGATTGTGTTCCAGGAATAAGAAGCAGCAAAGGAGAAAGGATCTTGTTGCTGAAGACAGGGATGGAGGAGGAATTTTGTTCCAATTGCATTTTAAATTGGACTTACTTAATGCACACATCCCAATTCTGCACGCAAACTGGAACTCACCTATCCAAAGTTCTCGTTTCTCCAAATTTTACGATGCAGTGGGATGTTTCAATGATATATGCTATAATATATGTCAGTATAGGGTTGTATTAGGACAGCCTTTCCCAACTAGTGGGCCACCAGATGTTGTTGGCCCACAATTCCCATCTTTCCTGACCATTGGCAATGCTGGCTGAGGCTGATGGGAGTTGTGGTCCAACAACACCTGGTGGCCCAGTAGTTGGGAAAGGCTGTATTAGGAGAATTATGGTAAGTAGATAGTGAAGAGAGAGGGCATGAGTGAGTTGGGATGTTTGTGTATGCTGTGGGTTGATTGGCTGAGAGAATGGGGAATGATGGTTTTTATCTGAGTGGATTACAGCCAACAGTTAGATAGGGCTTGGGCACAGAAGATTGGCTGGGTGGTTAGTAGTGGGTACAGAAGCAGGGTTTACTGATAATATTTGTGAAACTCAGGCTACAATCCAATGCACATGTACGTAGGAGAACCCAATGGGGCTTACTTCTGAGTAGGCATGTACTGGATTACAGCCTAAATAAGTGTAATTTATAAAAACTGAAGGACATTATTCTGTAGTCACATGCTTCAGAACCTGAGTTTAAAGTAGGAATGGATGAGAAATCCCATTCAGTCAAACCTATCCAATCCGCACTTTCCAAAACAATATGGGAAGTGAAACACAGCCATCTGCTGAAATCTGCACTTATTCAAATTTTGCAGTTCAGTTTGCCAACCAAACAGTGTTTACAGCAATGCCTATGTTAGGGGGAAGTGTGCATAGGAATGAATGTACGAGTGCAAAACAACGTACAAAAATACATTCTATGACAAGAACTGGCTTGCAAAAATATGAGTCAAAACTGCCCACAAAAATGTGTCTGTTAGAAGAAATTCATTCTAAAATGCTGGAAATTTTTCATGGGGATTTTTAATCACAATTCGCTGCAGAAATGTGGAGAATAGAATTTGAAACTGGGGGGAAATGAGAAACAGGGAGAATCAAAAATGGACAGATCTTTCCATCCCTAAAGTATTCTTTTTCCACATCTATTTTTTTTTTTTAAAAAAAATCTGGCTGTTTGAAATACATGCCTGGTTCTTGGCTAGTTATCACAAGGAACATATTAGTTGGCATAAGACTTAAAAAATGTTGAAACAGTATCTATGGTGGCTGCCGAGTTACCCTAAAGAGAGTAACAGGTTAAATAACAGGTCAAACCCATAGCTGTGGGCTTATAAGGGCACAAAGATCCACAGAGCCATGAGCGGAGCAGTCCTGGAGTGATGATGAAGAAGAGGACAAGGATACAGATTGGGACTCGGGAGGGTCGTAGCAACTTGCAACCAGGAAGTGCTAAGGCAGCAGGCTTCAGTACTTTTGAGAGTGACAGCTCCTCCTCCATGGTCCCTTAGTTACAATAGACAGGATGCCAGCTGATCAGGAGCCCATCCCTTCTCCTTCCCTGCTGCTGCCCGTCAAGAACTGCTGCCAGTTCACACCAGGACTCAATTCCCAAGCCCAGGGCAACTGATCCTGGCCAGGCACAACCCATGCCTCCTTACCAGGACTGAGTAAACCAACAACAACCCTGCAAGGTAGGTAGACTGCCACCTCCCCTTAAACCTGGTCACCCACTCTGGGCCAAAGGGAAACCCAAAGTGCCAGAAATAGACCTGCCAAGGATTCCAGAAGACAAGCGCCAACAGTGCACTCCTAAAATGCAAATGTTTGTGAAAATAACATGAAAAATGCATTATATTAGGACAATTGCTTGCAAACGCGTGTATATTGGGCAAAATTGCACGGAAATGTATTAGGAAAAATGCACACTGAAATGTTTATGAATTTTCATAAAGGCTTTTCTTTAAAAAGAATGCAAGCTGATGTGGAGAACTGAATTTAACATTGGGAAAATGAGCAATTGAAATAGATTCAGCGATCCCTGTTTGAGGGTGCAGAAGACCTTCAGATGTCTAAGGGCGGTGGAACTTAAGGAAGGTCACAGTCAGGCATGTAATATCTAGTCATATTGATGCTGGTACATCTTATTGTTACCACCACCCCCTTTGCCATCCCATTTAAATCTGAGTAAACTTGAACATGTAGTACTATTTATTATTAAATAAACGTGGTCTGTTAAATCTGTGTTGACTGAATCACCATTTTATGCATTTACCACTGCAACTTTAAATGTCGGTCGTTAAACAAAGGTTCCAGTGCCGCAATTCAGAGCCTGCGGCTCTGTTGGCTGTAATTCACGTTTCACATCAACAATGAAGCAATTGAAACATTTGTTTAAAAAAACATGTCGGTAGACGTTCGAAAGAACAAAACCTAGCAGACTTGTCTAGATAAGATCTGATGATGTGTTTTAGGGAACTGAGCAGGTTCTTGAAGGGGCTGCAAATTGAACTGGTATGCCTTCCCGAGTCAACATTTGCAAGCAATCAAATGGGGATAATCTTCAGATTCACACGATAGCTTGTCATCAGAAGCAACAGACTATGGCGTTGAACACATCCAGCGCTCACATTTCCCAGTTACAGATTGCCATGCATTGCTGAGTTATAAATGGCTTAACATTCATTTTATTTTAATTTGCACAGTGTGAAGATCATACGAACACTGTTGTCTTCATGCCTTCATATGACCTGTTGAGACGCATCTGGCTGGCTGCTGTTATTATAGTTGTTGATTATGCACCCTTCACCCTGAGGTCCCAGTTATGATACTTTAAAATACATCATAAAAAACAATTTAAAACAAGTTAGAATCAATCCTCGCCACCTGTGGATACTTTGAGAAAGGGTCACTGAGGGGTCTTTCTTCAGACTGAGGTATTCTGGGCAAGGTAGCCAGGAGAATGCATGCATTGCTACCAAAGCCAGACAGACTTTTTAAACTTGGATTTTTTTAAAAAAAACCTTACCCAGAATGCCTCAGAAGCAAGATGCCCCTATCCTGGCACTTTCTCAGAGCTCAGGAGAGGCAGCGGGCAGGGAGGAGTGGTGGCAGGTTGAGCCAATGAAAGGGGCATTTCTGAGCCTCGGAGGGCTGCTGACCAGTTCCTGAGCTGGCTACCTGCTGCTAGGCCTGCAGACTGCCCCCCACCTTAAGATGGTCCCTGTTGAAAGGCATCTAGTTGGACTAGGTGGACCTTTGATGTGACCCACCCTAGGAAGCTGCCTTATAGCAAGTCAGATCCTGGGTCCTACGCTGAATGGCAACAGCTGTCCAGGGTGTCAGACTGGAATCTTCCCCTGCTCTATCTGGATAAGCCTGGGGTTGGACCTGGGGCATAACTTGTACTCTACCATTGAGTTATGGACCCTCTCTAAATCTAGCCCAGTAGTATCTGCACTGGCTGGCAGCAGCTCTCCAGGGCTTCAGGCCATGATGACTAGGACTGATGGGAGTGGAACAGCATCTGGAGGGACACCCGTTATCTGTTGTGTCTTCTTTTTAAAAATACTAAACATGTACATAGTGCCCTATATATATTTGATTTCAGGATGTTTTACCATGACATAAAAACTGTGCTTGTTTTTAAAAACAAAAACACGACACATATACCAAAACTACAATGAAACAGCATGATACAGTGCTCAAAATTCTTTTAAAATCAACTGATGTCTCTAAAAGCCTGGCTGAAACACCGCCCCCACCCTCTTATTATGGCACCTGAACAAAGGATAACAGAGAAGGTGCTAGTCAGGCCTTCTTTAGGGAGGGAGTTTCACCAGTGGGTGCCAAGCCAAAAATGTCCTGACTCTGGTCAACCTTCTCCTCACTTCTGATGGCAGAAATGTTGGGAGTAAAGCACCAACACATGTTACAAGTGAGCTGAACCAGTGTGAGGGGGTGATTGCCTTTCTGTCTATCTGTTCTTCCCTCTGCTGATTCCTCCTCAAAAGTGGTTGTTGCTTTTGCAGGCTTTGCTCCTCCCCTTCCTCCCTTCTCTTCCTGTCTTTGTTCTCAGTTCATGCTGGCTGTTTTAGCATGTATGGCTTTACCTTTTTGTAGTAATAAACCTTGGGTTGCTTTAGTCTTTCAACTGCCAGTCTTAACAGACTGGTGTACTCACACACACACACACAAAAGCTCTAACAAGGGGTACTCAGAAAAGAACAGATGACCTCACGACATAGCCATATTTAGATGCCTGGATCCCAAGTGGCCAGGGGTGAGAATATAGTCCACAAGAAGTTGCTAGACTACAACTATCATCATCCCATATCACTGGCTGGGGCCGATGCAAGTTGAGGTCCAACAACTTCTGGAGGCTCATAGGCTCCCCATCCCTGGTTTAGGTTCTCTGTCCACTATAACTAATTATCATACCTGAAGACGATCTCTGAGACACACACTGCCCCAGGCAACTCATTCCATCAGGGGTATTCAAGGTGGCATCCTCCAGATGTTGTCCAACTCCCATCATCCACATCTAGAAGAGGGTCAGATGTCTTAACCCAATGGTGAGCAGTTTCCTAAATTTTGGGACATAGCATGGGGGAAATGATTGGCAAGAAATATATGTCTAAAGCCTCCCCTCCCCTGAAATTAGACACTAGATTCCATCTCCCATCATTTCCACCTAGAATGGCTGATGGTCAGGAATAATGGGAGCTGTGGCCCAGGTACATCTGGAGTGCACCATATTGGCTACCCCTGTGTTAGGTTAAGCCCACCAAGTTTCTGGTTCAAACCACACAGCCTCTTAACAGCCATCTGGAGTCGGCAGCAGAAGGTTTGTACTGCCGACTTTCAGGACCATAAAATGTACTGTTACAATGATTTTGCTGTTTGTATTTTCCCACCGTTTGCCTCAATATTTAATTCAGATCAAGCCTAAGCTACAAAATGACGCTACTAACTGGTGCTCTTCAGTAGCACACCCATCAAATAAATGGCGTCTTAGCGCCGCTTTGACCCAATTACTGGGTGCCATGTTTTTCCAAAAGCAAAAAATTGAAATCTGTAACCTGAAGAGGGAAGTGTCTTGTGTTCCCCCTGCCTGGGATAAGGTTATGAGCTCAGACAAGAGATGCCAAAAGCAATAAAGGCCGATCTCAATCTTTCAGTTCCAGGCTTCAACACAAAGCGGAGCAGCCTCTAAAGCCTGTTATATGAAGTGGCTGTTAAATGGGGGGAAAGTCCCTGCCAGTTCCCATTTGGGGGTTGGAACTCAGAGTGAGACAAATGTTCTTCGTAAAGAACGTTTGGTTTCAGCCCGAAATCAGAGGGGATGAGGGAACAAAGCTATGTCAGAATTACTCCGGCCTGACCTTTTCCCACTGCTGAGGGCAATTTGGTGGCAGTGTCCCTCACGGAATCTGGAGGGGAACCACCAATTTCTGTCCATGAGTCATCTGATTGGCATCACCATTGCACTACGTGATGACTCTAGGGATGGAAAGATCTGTCTCAGTTTCTCATTTTCCCAATCTTAAATTCAGTTCACATTTCTGCAGCAATCTCTGATTTTCTTTCTTTTAATCTTCATGAAAATTCTCCAGCATTGTAGTGGAAATTTATCCTAATAAACATAGTCACGTAGGCAGTTTTGACTAACACGGACAAGCTTTGCTAGCCGTTTCTCATCGCATAATACACTTTGATCTGTTGCTTAGTACAGCGGGAGGAGTAACCACCGATACATGCATCTTAACTGAAACATACATTAATATAAGCCCTCCAAATGTCCAAATAGGTCACCACACAAGATCAGTGTCGATATGGAATATGTTCAAGTGTAGTTAGGGCAGGGAGGTCCTCAGTCCATTGCTTAATAGATAGTGGGTATTTATCCTTCCAGGCTCAAAGTATAAGTCTCTATGGTCTATGGCATGGGTTCTCAACAAGGGGGGATTTCCCCCCCCGGGGGGGGATTTTAGGGTTCCAGGGGGGGAATTGGGACCACTATTCAGCAAAGTGTGATGTCCTGTAGATTATGTACAATCTGTAAAATTGTAGTTTGTTTTTAATTTAATCTGCGACATCCAATAAAGTTTATTGAATGTCACAGATTAAAATTGATTCTTGAACATGCAGCATTATTTTCATTTGCAAAATTAAATTATTATTTAAAGACCAGAAAGTGCTCCAAGAAATTCTGTTATAATATAAACTAAGAAATTTTTCTCTCACGAGAAACACCACCGTCACTCGCAAAACGTCAACACACTATGAGAGACTATCTTGGGAAGGGGGGAATTATATTCTGAACAACGGTGAAAGGGGGGAATGGAGCAAAAAAGGTTGAGAACCACTGGTCTATGGTATTAGATCTCTCGGGGTACATACAGAGCTTTGAAAAGTTACTTTTTTGAACTACAACTCCCATCAGCCCAATCCAATGGCCATGCTGGCTGGGGCTGATGGGAGTTGTAGTTCAAAAAAGTAACTTTTCCAAGCTCTGGGTACATAGCACAGGGGTCACCATCCTTTTTGGGTGAGTGGGCACATTTTGCATTTTGAGAAAGTGCCATGGGCACCAGCCACAAGTTGACTGCCATGGGTTGATGTTAGAAAACATGACTGCCACATCCAAAAGACCAGAAAAAAAGAGAGGACAACAAAATGGCATGGGCATGCCTTCCATCAGCAAGGTGCCCACCTCAGCCACTTCCATGCTTGCGCACAGAGAGAAGTTGTCTGCACCTTTTCTCTGTTCAGAATGGAAGGAAGGGTAGGTGTCCAGTTCTGGCATCCAATGAAATGGTTAAGGGGTGCTACCAAGATGCTACTTTCCCATGGACCACACCCTCCTTGGATGCTTTTGCTGTCTGGAACGAGTCCTTTAACTGTGATTATCCCTCTTGCTTGCCTGGATGGAGGAGGCTGGCAAGATGTGGGTGGGTGAAGACATCTCTAAAAATATCAGAAAAGCCCTGCTGGATCAGGCCAGCAGTTCATCTGTTCCAGTGTCCTGTTCTCGCAGTGGCCAACCAGATGCCAATAGGAAGCCCGCAAGCAGAACCTATGCACAACAGCACTCTCCCCTCCAGTGATTTCCAGCAGCTGGCATTCAGAGGCATGCAGCCTCCTGCCATGGAATCAGAGCATAGCCTGACTTCTGCCTGCCAGGAATGGAGCCCATCGGACAAATGTAAGAGTCGCATCCATTGCTCTGCACATTTATTTATTTTTTATTTATATATTTTACAGCTGGTATAGCACAGTGGGGAGGAGAGCCTGGCTGGGAGTCCAGAGTCTGTGAGTTCAAATCCCCGCTTGTGTCTCCTGGGGGTCAAGGGCCAGCTAAAGATCACCCCAACAGTGAGTGACTCATGGGTGACGTGCCCTGCCACGTGTGCAGCTGAGGGCAAGCTGCATAGTCCCAAGGAGCCCAGTTGCCCCCCAGCTGGCAGTTGCAGACAAGGAAGGGGCTGGCTTCTGCAGCTGTGGCAAGCTGAGCAGACCCTAGCCAGCTGGGGAGGACTAGCCTCAGAGGGAGGCAATGGTAACCCCCCCTAAATACCACTTACCATGAAAACCCTATTCACAGGGTCACCATAAGTTGGGATCAACTTGAAGGCAGTCCATTTTTCATATTTTTTTGCCTCAGAAGACTCCCCATGAGGGAACGTGGTCCTCAGGTTGAAAAAGGTTCAGACCCCCTTTTGGAAAGCTCCCCTACTATTTTGAGAAACCTTGCTTCCTGATCTGCTGGACAGGTCCCTCACCCTACCGATAAGATCTGAACACCGAAAAAGGCAGTGGAGACAGGAGTGGGACAGCAGCATGCGGTCAATGTCATCTCTCACTCTATGCTAAGCCCCCCTCTGCTGACATGTTCTGCTTTGCCACATTGGCAAAGGCACGTCAACCCATCCAATGGGCTGCTGAAGCCACTGGGAAGTCTAATCCTTCTGCACCTTTCTCCAGCATCTTAGCCGTAGCTGGGTAGTTGGACATCTGCCTTGCATGCAAAAAGTCCCAGGTGCCTGAGCAAAGATTCCAAACCCAAGATTCCCCTTTCTGTGCCAGGATGAGCTTCCCATGGGGAAGGGCCGTAGCTCAGTGGGAGAGCATCTGCTGTGCATGCAGAAGACCCCAGGTTCAATCCTTTGGCATCTCCAGGTAGGACTGGGAATGTCCCCAGTCTGAAGCCCTGGCCAGTTGCTGCCAGTCAATGTAGACAGCACAGAACTGGGTGGACTGACTCAGTCTCAGGCAGCTCCTCTATTCTCGTGCTCCTAACAGAGAACACTGGCATGCCTACGTGGGTGTTTTGCTGGCCTTTTTCCTAGCTAAGGTTATAGATCTTTTCGGTCTCATCAAGATTCCTTGGCTTTCCTGGCACGAGGCCAATCTTTGTTGGATGCTGTTCCAGCAGAAACTGCATCTCTTCAGCCTTTTTCTTCCCCCTGCTTGTACGGTTTATCTCCCCCTCTCCCAAGACTGCCATAAAGAGGAGTGGAGATGGACAGCTTCTATTAAAAAGGAACTGTTTTCTCTTGGTGTTGCTCAGCCTTTGACAACCCAACAAGATTTATTTTCTTAAGACTAGGAGGAAAATCTGCTACCATCTCTCTCTCTCTCTCTCTCTCTCTCTCTCTCTCTCTCTCTCTCTCTCTCTCAAAAGGAGCAACTCCCCCTGGAAGACATGTATAAAAACACTAAAAAGACAGAGAGTCATATACAGTATACATATTTGTTTTAATATGTTTCTAAAAGACATTTTGTTTTAACATAGTTTAAAGTCTGTTTTGAAGATGTTTTTACGTGTTTTTGTTTGCCGCCCTGGGTTCCTACTGGGAGGAAGGGATATAAATTTAATAAATAAATAAAATAAATAAATATTGTTGATCCTCACAGCAGCTAGACTATCACCCAATCAAAATGCATTAAGAACAATACCTTTAAATTTCTATCTTGAAATGAATCCTAAATAGGAAAAAAAGGGGGAAAGACATCTCCCAAAATTTCCCAGACAAAAATGGGTACATCACATGCTTGTAACATACCAGTATCATCATATTAAGGATCATGGCTCTCTAGGCCACCCACTATTTCATATCACTGAATGCTCCACTCTGCCTACTTGGGTACTGCATTCAATGCCCTGTTGATTTAAGAGAAAAAAGGACAGTTTTTTCCCCCTTTTGTTTAAAAATATGATAGAAAAAATAGCCTACCTAACACTGTGCCATCAAGAACCAAAAACATATGTCTGCAGTTGCAGGGTATGAAATGGCAGGCTGCGCGTGGCATGATCTCTTAGAGTGAGCCATGAGTTGAGGTGAGCCAAGAGCTGGGTACCAGGAGATATAAGACAAAGCCAGGAGTCAAGGCCTGAAAGACAAACCAGGAGGCAGGGCCAATGAGCAAGGCAGATGTTAAGACTGATGCACAATCAAGGAACACAACACAGTTCAGGGAGACCTTGTTGCTCACGCAAATGACACATGGGACAAGAAGCCCTTTCATATTCTTTCTTGTCGAGGAAGGTCCAGTTACCAATCTCTGTGGGTAGAGTCAGTCCAGGGCCTGAAGGAACTTTCAGGGGCTGAACATACTTGAGAACCTACCATATGCAATTCAGTGGATCACCACGAGGGGTAGCTGTTCCAAGGATCCCAGCAGCTGCTGACACAACATCCATGCACATGTATTTACGTGCCTGCGCATCAGAGACAAAGTGCATTAATCCCCACCTTACCCCTGAAATTTAACCAGGCTAAAGGCACATAAGCACAAGAGGCATCCAATTTGTGTTCTTGATGGTAGCATTGCAATAAAAGTGGAAACATTGTTCCAACACTTCCCACCTGCATTAAGCCCCCTTCCTTCCCAATATGACCCTGATTTTTCAGCTAGCGTTGTTGCTCATAACTGTGAAAAGCTAGGACCCAGGTCATATATTACAGGTCTGTAGACTTCAAATCCTGCTGCAAAATATCTGGCAAGTATTCCAGAACCTTGTCTGATCTTGGCAAGTGATGCACACATGCAAGAATGAACATTGCATATTTCTACAGTATCGATATTCTTGCAATATTGATTTTTGGCCTTTTGCAGTCTTCTCATCTCTAATAGCAAGCTGTCTCCATTCTGAAGAACCAGGCACAGAAAAGACTACAAACCTGTGGCCATGAGCAAAACAGACACTTTGTTGAGATATCAGTGCCTATGAACTGAAGCAAACAATTATCAGTCCTGATGGAATGCCACTTAGAAAGAAACAGCAATGGGCCCAAAGCATGGTCTGAAGGCACATCAGACCTTGATGAAGCTCAGGAGGCCTGAGTCTGTTCAGTGATTGGATGGGTGACCAACTGAGAACCACTTATACAGTGCCTTGGATCCATGATGTAAAAAAGGCAGAATATAAATATAAGAAAATAAATACATATATTCTGGGAAGAGAGCTGGACCTGAAGAATGATAATTCTAGCAACCCACACTGACGTATTTTTAGGGAATGATAGGAATTGTACTTAGTGATTTGTAATGGCGTTCCTGATTCAGGGGCGTTTTTGCAGCCACCCTAATTAGATAGAAGGCTCGGGAATGTTCTCGACGCTCTGCGTTTGTGCCACGTGGGATGGTTTCGCCAATCAGGCAGGGGTTTGAGTGGCAGATATAAGGCTGCTCCTTCCCCTTAGCGTTGCCTTTTTCGCCTTGCGGCACCCTCCCTCCCTCCCTTGTCAGTATGGGCTTTGCTAGTCGCCACGATGGGGCTGAGTAAGAATTTTTTTGGGGGGGGGGATCCTGATTTCAGAATCCCTTTTTGTTTTGCCTACTCCATACTGCTTGGGTTTAATTCAATTGGCTTGTTTGGTTGGGTTGCAGTGTGTCTGTTTTGGCTGGCATGGAATTTGGGCAGGTGAGGTATATTGGGGGTTAAATTGAGGCAGTTAAGGCATTCTGGTAAAGGGCACCCCCTAGGGAACCATCAGGGCTTAATCCCTGGTTGGGATCTGGGGTGTGTCCTCGTGGAACCGGCTTGCGCATTATGGTGAACGCCTGTACGGCGGGGCCATGGTGCGGAGGTTGGAACCACATCAGGCTCCAATAGCAAGGAGGGAGGATTTCACCCGCATCCTTGACTCTGGAGTTATAGCCTGAGGAGAATTATTTGCCTTTAGAAGGCGAGGGAGTATTCCCTAACAGTTAGGTTTAGCCTCACCTGCCCGAAGTAATTTAGATTTGAATAATTGGCTGATTTGCCTTTGATGTAGTATGTTATATTTAATAAATATAACATTATTCCATTATTGTGTCACGAGTCTTCTTTGGTGTGGGTGCAATGGACAGTTACCAGAAAGTAATTGGAGGCATACAACAGTCAGATATCATAATTTAAGGAGCAGCTCATGAGCAGACCCATAGGAAAGCAAAGACTTAGCTACCAGGCCAAGTTCAAGGTGTTGCTACTAGTATATAAAGCCCCCAAAAGCATGGAGCCCACTTACTTCTGAGACCACCTTACCCTGTATGGGCCCACTTGAGCACTTTGCTCTGCAGCATAGACACTGTTACAGCTGCCACATAATATTCACTTGTAAGAAATCTTTCTTTTAGTGTGGCAGCACCTACTCTTTGGAACTCCCTGCCTATTGACATCAGGCAGGCGCCTTCACTGTATTCCTTTTGGCGCCTGCTTACAACCTTTTAGGCATGCCTTTCCAGACACATGGATGTTGATCTGTTTTAATATTTTTAGTTAGTGGCTGTTTTAATTATTTCAGATATGTTTTAGTTACTTGTTTTCAACTGTTTCGTTGATAACGTTTTTTGTAAACTGCTTAGAGGTCTTTACATTCAAGCTGTGCATCAATTTTGTTAAAAAAAATTAAAATAAAAACCCACCAAAAGATGACCAGTGATAACTATTACAAGAGCTGGACCAATATTACCCCCTTTTTTCAAATATTTTCAGCAGCATAAAAAACCAAACATGTATGCCCGCCTGCTTCATTTGCATTGGGTTGTATCCAACATTGGGTTGTATCCAGAGCAGACCTATTGAAAATGATGAACCTGAGTTATTCATGTCCATTCCTATCAATGGGCGTACTCTGAATAAGACTAGCATCAGATATAGCCCATTACCTTCTCCTGCTCTCACTCTCAGTTGACTTGAGTTGCCCCTCCCAGAGATGCCATCACCTAGCCAAATGTGATTGAGTACATTTCATTGTGGCATCATCCTTTATGATGCAAGATCCCTGATTGGCTGGGATCACTGTGATGTTCCTGCTTATAGTGTAAATATGGTACGTGCTGTTTATATAGAAGACATATGGTAAGTGGAGTGAAAGAGGAGGGGGGAGTACATGAGCAGTAGAATGCTGGATGATTGGCTGAGCGTTTGAATGGCTGGGAGTATAAATGGAAGAATGACAGTTGAATCTGGGTGGTGGATGTTGGGAGTGTGGAGAAAGAGGTGTTTGAGGGTGGATATTAGTAGGGTGGAGAAGAAGGTGTTTGGTGGTGGATGTTGGGAGTGTGGAGAAAGAGGTGTTTGAGGGTGGAGGTCAGGAGTGTGGAGAAAGAGGGAGTTGGAGTTCTGATTAATAATAAGTCAAGTACAAAACAGGAATAGATGAAACCATACACTTGTGAAACATTCTAAAACTAATCTTGTTATTTCTGATATTTAATAAATACTTATTTGGTTTACCAAAGGCCTGATCCTTGGCTGGGGGATATACATACCAGAAGGGAGGGCAAGGTAATTACCAAGGCTGAACAGAAACAGTATCTAATGGTAGCAGCGGTGAAGGGAGGAATAATAACAATTCAAGTATCCAGAGCAACCCAGAGTTGTATGCGTTATCTATAAAGATACAAGAGGGTTGGGAACAGCATAAGCACACAGTCACAAAAGTAACCAGCTAGAGAGAGACTCAGGCAAAGTCTCTGGGAGTATTGGTTATAGGACGTGACTGGTGGTGCTGCCTAGCAGGGGGATCTAGTGAGATCTGTGCTAGAGCGGAATGAGAAACCATATAAAGGACGGTCCGGACTGGTGGTATCCCTGGTGGTGCCTAGTGAAAGGCAGTAGCCACAAGAAGGTGGGAACCTGACAGGAAGAACCAGGGAGGGACGTCACAATCACCCATACAACCCTTCCAGAAAAAAGGAGGAGAAGGAGAAAGAGAACAAGAAGCACAAGAAGAAAGGAAGAGCGATGGCTGGTGAGGAGTGGAGACTGGTGGCCCCAATGTCAATGGCACAGGGAATCCATTCCAGGTTTTAGTCCAAACTTTCAAGAAGTTGTGCAAGGCGCTGAAACCATAGTTGGGACATTGGAGTCACTAGTGTCCACTGAGGAGCGATGGAACTGAACAGGTTTTGGTTTTGGTTTTTTTAAGTGAATATTAACAAAATCTATGGGAGAGGAGAACATTGAGTCCAGCATTAATTATCCATGACTGATGGTTGTCTATTCTTTTCTTTGTCCTGTTGGCCAACCTCTTTCAGTTTAGAACCACTGTTTTCCCTCACCCCATGCAGGGTGTTGATGGAAGAATCATGAGCTGTTTGGCTGGAGGATCTGAATTTAAATTCTGCAAAAGCTGGCATATGGCATTTGGAAAACAGAACTGAGTGTCTTGGGGAAAGAGGGCCGAGTTGGCACGTGAACCTCTTACATTTGATTTTTAAAATACCTCTCAACGCTTGTAAGCTCAAGGCAGATATAATTAATGCAGTCAGTTTAGGCACAGGGCATCAGCATCTGTGTGTGTTTCTGCAGAAATAGGTTTGGCACCACCACCAAGGGCAAGGAAACGTAAATAAATGTCATGGCTTGCCCCTACTGACATATAAAAAAATACAGGATACATTTATAGGATGTTGAAAATAAATTTCTAGCTTTCCACCATATGTGACCTCTGATTAGCACTCTGAGGTTCTCCCAATTGAATTCAGACCCTTTAATATTAAATTACTGCCTCATTCGGAATCCCCTGGGACCCGAGCCTACCTGGTTCCTGGCCAAAGAAGGCTGTCCTGAACTGGGGAAAACAGATGCCAAGATGACTCTGAACAGTAGCTGTCCTTCTTCTTGACAAGGAAAAATCTGTCTGAAAAGGACAAAAAAAATAGCCCTATGTTCCTTCTTGTCGCTGGCATGAAAGTTACTCAGAGTGACTGAAGCTGGCTCCTTCGCAAGTTTTCTTTCCAAAGGAAGGGGTCAGAGCTCAGCAGGAGAGCACCTGTCTTGCCTACAGAAGGTCCCAGGCTGCATCATCAGTATCTCGGGTTAGGATCTCAGGCAGGGATGGAGGATAAGTTCGTACCAGTACACATTCAAATGCAAACCTGCCTAATTTTGCAGTTTATGAAACAATACTCAAACCAAACATGCCCATCTTTGAAATTTGCACTTCCTTGAATTTTGCAGTGCTCCAGCCAAGTCATGTGTCCAAAAAGATGTGCATTAAGTGTGCATAAGAATGCATATATTAGTGTCTGTTTATTATGATTACTGCTTGGGCCAAAGGCCATTGCAGATACAAACAAAAGCATTAATAAAGTTAAAACATATATCTATTTACAATAGATATAACATATAAAATGAGAAATCTAAATACTTAAAATTAGCAGGGAATTTGATCACTTATAAAATTAAAATAGGTTATAATCTAACTTTATGAAGTTATTTTTAGGCATAGAGTATTTTTAGACAGACAAGTTATTTATTTATTTCTTTGTTTGTTTATTAGATTTATATCCCGCCCTTTCTCCCAGTAGGAATGGAAATGGATCGCCTTCAAGTTGATCCCGACTTATGGCGACCCTACGCATAGGGTTTTCATGGTAAGCGGTATCCAGAGGGGGTTTCCCATTGCCTCCCTCTGAGGTTAGTCCTCCCCAGCTGGCTAGGGCCTGCTCAGCTTGCCACAGTGGCACAAGCCAGCCCCTTCCTTGTCTGCAACTGCCAGCTGGTAGGAAAAATTGTTACAGTAATTCAATTTTTTCAAAATGGTACAGACTCTATAAATGTGATCATGAAGGAGCTGCCTATTTGTCAATGCTTACCTTTTCAAAACTTAGGCACGTTTTTACGGCCCTTTGTTTCCAAACAATGCCAACGGCTTTGATTGACGGTAGATACTCCCAGACTCCTTTGGCCCTCTGCCTCTGTATATGTGGAACCCCAGAGATTGAAGACCCGCCTCACTACTTGCTGTTTTGTCCTTTGTCTTCAGAACCTCGATCTAAATTTCTGGGTTTTATTTTGTCTTGCCTGCTTTTTAACTCTGTGCCAGAGAAGATTTTTCTCCCCTCGTCTGCTACAGACATCGCTATAACTTACAGGGTCTCCCTTTTTGCTTTGGCAGCATCAAGACTTTGTGAAAATTTATCGCTGATATTAGTAAAAATAACATACAAAATGTGTAGCTTGGGCAAAATTACTTAGAAAATGTGTAGGTTTGGAGAAATTCACACTAAAATGCAGATCAATTTTCATGAGGACTTTTTTTAAAAACAACAACATTCAAACTGATATGGAAATGAGTAGAATTGAACTTAAGATGGGGAAAAATGAAAAAGCAAGAGGAACCAACATCGACAGATTCGCCCATCTCTAATTTCAGGAATATAGGAAACTGCCTTATATCAAACCATTGTTCCACTTAGCTCAGTATCATCAACACTGAGTGGCAGAGACTATCCAGGGTGATTTCAGGCAGAGCTGTCTCTCAGCCTTACCTGGAGAGGCCAGGGAATGAACTTGGGACCTTTGGCATGCAAGGCAGATGCCCTACCGTTAAGCTATAGCATTTCCCAGATAGACCCTTCTGTACCCGTGACCCTGGATATTAGCTACCAGGCAGAGCAGGCAACGCCCAGCAAGATTGATTGATTTATCATTTATTTATGTGCCACCCTTTGCAGAAGCCACAGGACAGGTTACAACAAAAGTCTAATGAAATTTTTAAAAAAATAATGCACAAAAACACATAAAAATAATGCAAGCTTTCAAAATAACAACACAACTCAAAACAATGTACAAAATAGCAATTGCTAATAGCAGGATCAGCAGCCACAACAACTAATTCATGTGTCTAATCAGGTCTCTGGCCGCCCCTCTCACACACACAGTCTGAGATATATAGCCGTTCATATAGATCCAGTCTTTCCACACTAGGCATAATTTTGGAGCCCTCAGTAGTGTCCCTCCCCCCATCATCTTGTCACCTTAAACCAAGCAACCCCATATGTTTTCTTGCCTGATTTCATTCCTAGCTCAATAGGACCCCCCCCCAAAGCATCTTGCAGTGATGAATACCTCCATGGCAAAGCTGGGGGGATCCTTAGTGGGCCTCAGCTGTAGGGATGGAACGATCTGTTCATTTCAGTTCTCTCTCATTTTTCCAATCTTAAATTCAGTTCTCCACATTTCTGCAGCAGTTGCTGGGTTTGTTTTTTTTAAAAAAAATCCTCATGAAAATTCTCAAGCATTTCAGTGCAAATTTCTCCCATTAAACACGTTTTTGTAAACAGTTTTGGTGAATGTGCACATTTTTGCAAGAGATTCATTTTTGTATGTCATTCCTTTCCATGCACCCTTTCACCAGACATATGCATCTTTGTAAACATTGTTTGGTTGGCAAACTGCATTGCAAAATTTGAGTAAGTGTGAATTTGGACGGATGGCTGTGTTTCAGTTCTCATATTATTTTGGAAGCTGCAAATTTGATAGATTCATCTTCAAATGTGAAATGAATCAAATTTCTTGCCCATCTCTGCCCTGGAGCTGATAATGTTCTCCATGTTCCAGAGTCTTCCCTACAGAGGGGAGCAGGTTCCAGAGGAGCTAGACTCAAGGGTTCCAGTAGCTGTCACCAGCCAGCGCTCTGAACCTGCTGCAGGAGAGATGAGGAGACAAGTGAGGCTGACAGATGGAAGCCCACAGGGCAACCTTCCAGAGCACCAGGGTCTGTAGATTGAGAGCCAGGACACTGACAGGTGCCTTTTCCTGAGCCGAAGGAACCAAACACCTCCCACAGTTTCTCACCTGTCTAGCAGAGTGGCAAACAAACAAGACAGGAAGCCATCGATGGAACATAAAAAGGAGGAGCCATATTCAGGCCAGAGGACTGGCCCTTTAAGAAGCTACGTTCTCCACAAAGAGGTGGAGACTGGGAGGGGTAGTCTGGGGGCAAAGGCTTTATATTGGTTCCTTCTCAAAGTGGGGGGAGGTAACAAGTGGAATACTGCAGGGCTCAGTCCTGGGCCTGATGTTTTTCAACATTTTTATTAATGACTTGGATGAGAAGGTCCAAGGAATGCTTATCGAATTTGCAGATGACACAAAATTTGGGGGAATAGCTAATACCCTGGAAGACAGAAACAAATTCAAAGTGATCTTGATAGGCTGGAGCATTGGGCTGAAAACATCAGAATGAAATTTAACAGGGAGAAGTGCAGAGTTCTACACCTAGGAAAAAGAAACTAAATGCACAGTTTTAAAATGGGGGATACTTGGCTCAGCAATACCACAAGCAAGAAGGATCTTGGGATTGTGGTTGATCACAAGCTGAATATGAGCCAACAGTGCAATATGGCTGCAAAAAAGGTCAAATGCATTAACAGAAGTATAATTTCCAAATCATGTGAAGTACTAGTTCCCCTCTATTTGGCACTGGTTAAGCCTCATGTTGAGTATCGTGTCCAATTCTGGACACCACACTTGAAGAAGGATGCCGACAAACTGGAACAGATTCAGAGGAGGACAACAAGGATATTCAGGGGACTGGAAACAGAGTCCTATGAGGAGAGACTGAAAGAACTGGCCATGTTTAGCCTTGAGACGAGAAGACTGAGGGGAGATAGGATAGCACTCTTCAAGTACTTGAAAGGTTGTCACACAGAGGAGGGCCAGGATCTCTTCTTGATCATCCCAGAGTGCAGGACATGGAATAATGGGCTCACGTTACAGGAAGACACATTTCAGCTGAACATCAGGAAAAACCACCTAACTGTTAGAGCAGTGCGACAATGTAACCAATGACCTAGGGGTGGGGTGGGGTCTCCAACACTGGAGCCATTCAAGAGGCAGCTGGACTGCAACCTGTCGGGCATGCTTTAATTTGGATTCCCGCATTGAGCAGGGGGTTGGACTTGATGGCCTTACAGGCCCCTTCCAACTCTACTATTGTATGATTCCATGATACTAAAAGGCTCAGTTTTCATTTGATCTTTGTTAGAGCACTTGCTGACCTGGAATGCTGTGCAGTTCTATAGCTGCTGTCTTGCTCGGGCAGCAAACCAGGACAGAAAAAGCTTTTAGTTTAACTTTCCTTAATAGAGAAAGTGTTCCATCCTTTCCACCCATCCTGGCCATCA